>NC_044323.1:135626532-135927495 GCF_007399415.2 Gopherus evgoodei
AAACTAAACCACTTCTAAATCCATATTTATAAGCCTAATGTTAGACTTCAAAGTACAATTTTGGCCAATATTTTGGTGTCTTCATGTCACACGAAACAACATTAATTACACATATGATTAATTTGCAAGTGGTGCCCAGAGAAGCTATTTCCTGCATGAGGGATGTTATTTGCAGTGTAACACAAAATGCCTGCCTTAAAACCATGGTTGCTTTGCAACTGTATCCTAGTCAATGTATCTGTCAAACTTGTGAGTAGGCACCATGCCATCCTAACAGATGGGCTTGATTGTAGACAACCAGGAGCCTATGTGTGTGCATCAAGTATGGGTGATAAGGGCAGGATTCCTTGCCAAGAACATCCAAACAGCTGTCCATCCTTAATTTATATGCCTCATGGATGTGGATATGTGCCTTCACTAACTGAGTTCTAAGCTGGACAAAGTTCCAGAAACTGAGGCTTCTGAAAGCACATAAAGAAAGCTGTTTACATGGCTTGTAATTGAAGAGATTCACTAGGGATTCACTACTTTGAAACTAGGAAGAAGTAAGGCAATATTATGACATCTCCACACCCTTTGCCTGTCCTCAAGAGGGCCTAGCAGAACTGGTCATAATAAGTTACTTTGTTTTAACAAGTCAGCTGGGGTGCAGAAACCTGTTCTGCAGGCTTTCTCACTCTGCAAAAGATGCATAATGTTTTATATGAATAAAGCCCTAAGTAAAATTTCAAAAAAAATGCAAATGCACTGTCTTATTGTATAAAAAATCTGAGGGGTAGGAAATAAGGGAATAAGCTCTTACAGTACAGAAATACAAGAACTAGCTGGGCAGATTTTCATTGCAGTTTAATGTCCCCCAAACAACTGAGTTTTTGGACAACTGGACACTAACACTTAAAAAAATACTCCTCTCAGTCTTAAAAGTTGTTCTCTCAGGTTAGGGTTAAGCATATTAGTGGGATGCAGGAGAAAACCTTACAATGCTTGCAAGACTTTCATTTCAAGAGCTGTCAGTACAGTATCATTCAAGCTCACACACACACACACACACACACACACACACACACACACACACACACACACACACACACACACACACACACACAGAGTTTCCAATAGACAATTAAGCAGTACTCCAGATACATTTGTCTTGGGTTCAAGCTTCAACAGCAGCCAGAGATCTTTCATGACGAACTGAGCATTTTAGTTAGGTTCTGGAAAGATTTCTACATTATTTCAATATAAATGACTATCCTTCTTTGTAAACAGACTGGACACGATGAAGACCATCTCAACTAACTCTAGAGAATGAGCAAATAAATGGCTAACTGGATATCATGAGGTCCACCTACAGACTTCCTACTATAGTTTAATATCTTGCCATTGGAATAAATACAACTATTATTTTATTGACATTACTATATTACATCAAGTACAGTTATACTATGTATAGTAATTATACTACTATATAGAAAAAGTGTTGTTCGTTCATAGATATATCAAACACTATATTCTTTGTATAAAGAAAAATGATTGTTAGTTAGGCATATATATAACTCTTTTACAAATGGGGAAACAGAGGCAGTTAGAGGTTATATTAATGCTGACCCTATTTCAAGATACACTACAACATAGGCGCCAACTTTTCATTTTCCCCAAGGATGATCCACCCCCGTTCAATCCCAAGGCCCCACCCCCACTCCATCCCTTCCCCCACGGTCCTGTTCAGCAGGGCCCTTACCCTACCTTTCTTCACACCACATTGTGAATAAAAACCACCAGCTCCTTTGGACCAATTGCTCTGCACTTGGCATAAGACCAGAGGAGGGAGGCAAAGGTGGCTTTAAGGCACCTTTATTCCTTGGGCCAAGGTAGTCTCCACCATAAGCTGCCTATGCCCCAGAGGGCTGTTCTGGCAGCAGAGAATTGCTGGGACATACACAATGCCCCAGTCATCACCCATTTTTCTAGCCTGATCTCTGGATCCAAGAGGAATGGGAGCTGCCACATCAACTTTACAGCACCTAGCATTCCCCTGTGGAGCAGAAATTCTTTAGGGGCTGGAGCTGCTGGCTCTACAGATGCGATGTGGTGTGAAGCAGTTTTCATGGGGCCAATTTTATAATAACATGCTCCATATACTTTACAAAATTAATCTGTAAGGTAAGCAAGCAATAAAATGTGTTTGAGAATTTTCTTGAAGCATAAAAAACACCCAAAGTCATTTTAGATCACCGAAGTCTGACTTAAGGGACATGTTGTATTATTATCCAGATGCTATCAATACATTAATATCCTGCTTTCTAGTTTCTCAGACCATGTATATTTGGTACTTGGCATTATTCTATTATAAATTTACCTCAGCAAATAAAAAAGTGATATAATTCATATACTCTACATTTATTATGCTGTTTTTAAATGAGGGAATGTGTACTCTAAAAATTACTGCTTTTTAAAATATTTTTAGAACCCAGTTTTGCAGATTGGTCCCTATTTTTACAGGCTGAGCCTGCTGATTATTATAGTACATTCAGAGAGGGAACGGTGATTCAAAATATTAATATTTTGCCAGGTAATATCAAGCTGTGAATTATTAGTTGCTTGGAATAAGCAGATGAAGATAAATTTGCATTCAGAATAAATCACACAATAGAATGGGCCTTGTAGCCTTGAGAGATTTAAATGAATTGTTTTTCATTTTTACATAGACATGTTCTACGAATTGCAGCATAACCACATTGGAACAAGCCAGGAGCGCCCCTATTTGCTGTTTGGTTTAACACTGCATAGCTAATTCAGTGAAATACATTGTATCATTCAATAGACTGCATTTTAATGGACTGCTGCTTACAATGGACAAAAGCAAATTTCCCAAATTACACATTCAGTTCAATACATTTTTTGGCAGGAACTTCATAAATAATGGACACTGTCTGTTCTTTTCTGAGCATTACTAATGCTCTGAATTAAAGGGGTAGGCGAGCTGGCTAGTATTGAAATAAAATGGAGCTCCAAACGTTCAGTTTGATAGAAAAAACAATTATCCATAAACTGTGCAAGCTCAATAGAATTGTGCTATGGTGAAAGAGGCTGAAAGTTTGCAAATCATTTATGCCCTTGTCTATGGGATTTTGGAGATGAGGGTGTGACGTTCCCCTCTGGTGTTATGTGGACCAGTGATCTGCTAGGTCACTCCAATCCTTGACTCTGAGAGCCAGCCTTACCCTGCTCTGCTTTGAGAAGCCCGACTCCTGGGCTGTCCACGCACAGCCTCTGGCATGTAAGCTGCTCCCAGCTACTTGCAACCAAATGACACTAGCCAATATCTCCGGTCCTAGACACAATCCTAGGAACCTCTGTCTTGCAGTGTCCAGTTATGCTCGCTGGACACTGCAAGCTTATATGAGTTCATCAATTTAACAAAGAAATTGATATGTACCAGGCTTGTTATCCCAAGGTGAGTTTCTGACACACTGCAAACCAAACACACTGCTTCAGGTAGAATAAGCAAATAAATGTATTAACTATAAAGATAGATTTAAATTGATTATAAGTCAAAACATAAGTCAGATTTGGTCAAATGAAATAAAAGCAAAATGCATTCTAAGCTGATCTTAACACTTTCAGTGCCTTTACAAACTTAGATCCTTCTCACCACAGGCTGGCTGGTTTCTCTTCAGCCAGGCTCACCCAGCTCCTGAACTAGCATCAACTCCTACTTCTGGCATAGGGGGCATACCAGGAGCAACATGGAGTTGTGCTCCATTGATACTCCACTAGCATTAGTTAGATGTACCAGTAGGCTCCTTTGAGGGCTTTGTTTGTTTTGCAACAAACCAGAGTGCATCTATTGGATTAGTTCTGAAAACTAAAATTGGAAGAAAATCCCTGCTGTTTTTCTTTATGAAGCTGGGAATTTTTTCTACATTTTTGCCTCACGTTTTGCTTTAAAAACAAAAGAGGTGTGTGGACACAACAAACAAGAAAACAAAAATCCATAAAAATCACATTGAATTGTAATAAACAGATAAAAGGCAAACATTTGAGGACAATTTTGGCAGAACCTATCTCCCATATAGGAATGACACACACATATACTCTCTCTTTGTTTCTTTCTCTCTCCCTCTCTCTCACTTTACTCAGCTCAACAGAGCTTCAGAAAGTGCTAAGGAATTTTAATCTATTTACTGGCCAGAGACTGTACTTTCCCTTTATTCAGTATCAGCTGTCAAAGCAGATGTTCACCTGCCTGCTCAGCTGGAGGAAAAACACTGAGCAAAAGCCATTATGCCACACAAGAGAAACGGGGAAATTAAACCAGAATAATTTAATTCTGGAGTGGAGAAGACAAAAAGAAAATATATATGAATGTAAGCTTTTATATGCAGTATTTGCACGTGAAAATATCTCATACATTTATAAACATAAAAAGTGAGAAATTGAATAATGCTAGCAATTTGCACGTGATAACCAATTTCCTGCTCAGTGTTTTATTGTCTTCAGTTGCTGTTTCCCTGGCAAGACACTCTGCATATTAATTAAGAAAATGAAAGTCATTTCTCTATTTTCAAAACTGATGGAGTGGGCTAATATTTAACAGTGATGAAACTTTAAATAACATGCTAAGTGTATCAAAACTGGTGAGGCAGCAGATGTTCAGCGGTTGGCTTGCCTGTGAAGTAAAACAGACATCTCATTATAAAACCAGGAAGTATGTAATTAATCCCCAAATGGTGTAAAATTTAATAAAGAAAGCTCATAAACAGACTGGTATAACTAATATTCTGCAGATTAAGTTTATAGTTCTTCTACATCAAAGGAACTAGCAGAGTCACATCAGAGAGGAAGGAACTGTCTGTGATTCAGATTTCCAGTTCTGAGCCAATTCAATTGTTATAATTAAGAAATGTTGCAATTTCCTAATATTAATTCATAACAAAATGTAAAGCAGTTGCAGAGTTTGGGTCACATTCTTGACCTTAGTGGGAACTGAGGGCTGGGGTTTAAAAAATGACAAGTTTTATAAATTCCCCTGTGTGGCTATGAAAGGGAGTAAGGGGGCATAAAGACTGTGTTTATTACTCTTGTTGCTGCTTTACAGGTAGAGGGGAAATGCAGGCTCCACAGGACACTACTTCCCCCCTGCACAGGGAGTGGTTGGAGAAGACTGGGAAGTGAGCAAAGCCCTGGCTGTCTCATGATATACAGGTACACTGACCAGGACATTTTACCTGGTGAATGGAGAGAAGTAATCTGTGCCTGGCAAAGGGCTGGGGCACATTACTTCCTTTTGCAGGAAGATGGGAACCATGAATGAGTCACAATTCTTTTTCTTGGCTACGCCTGGAGAGTGCATTGTCTTTCACACAGGCGAAATGTAAGGTTTCAGTCTTGCCATAAACATCAAACCTAGGCTGAACTTGTTCTCCTTCAGTTATTTGCACCCAGTGTACCCTATAGATATAGGTGTTTGTTTGGTAAGGCATAGGTATAAGTTAAGGCAGTAACGCAATGAGCCTACAAACCTCAAGGCCTGTAAGACAATAGCTTAGCTAAACTAATCAAGGCATAAGGCCCCAAAAACCTGAGCCTAGGCAGCTAACCAGGAGCAACCATAGGTCATAAGATATAACAAGATAGAATACTGTGATAAACAAGTATGACTAAACTGCTGATCGGTAACCACAAGATGCCAGTTTATACCAGCTTGAGATATTTTAAGTTAGGAACATCAGCAGAAGTCCAACCACAAGAATCCCAGGGTAACTAATGGACATATATGCTAATGAACTTGAGGTAAAAGGCCTACTAACCTATGGGAGAAGGGCACTCCAATATGAGTAGGGTGACGAAAAGGGGCTGAAACCACTACTAAATATGCATTATGGAGAGTGGGTGTCAGCGTAACACATTGTAAAAGCTGTATTCCAGCTCACATGCCTTGGAACATAACAGAATGACAACCACTGGTGATAAGGATGAGGATGATGACTAGCACTTCAGATTGTTCTGCAAGGGAGGGTGAGAGTATACGGATGCTCATTTTATCTTATCTCTACTTTCTTGGCTGGATTGGTGTGTTTCTGATTTTGTTAACTGTGTTAATAAAAATATTAAAAGGACAAAATGCCTTTTCTACATGGAGTTGTCTCTGCACACTGGTACCCTCGTAATAACTTCAATATTTTTGTGTCTGTTCACAAGGCAAAACTCTGCAAAACCACAGAATATTCACTGGGACTTAATACATAATCAACAGAAAAGGCAACATCAGAAAAGGAACATTAGTGAATGAACTCTGCCTCACTGTACCTTATCTGCTGCTGCTGTGAATCCAAAGCCTACAAATGAAGAGAATACATTTATTTTGGCAATATACATAAGAAGTAATGTCAACTGACCAGATTGTGTCATCATGAAATAATAATATTCTGTCAGAAGAAGACTATGAGCTATTTGCCACCAGTGTTTGGACCTGATCCTGAGAGGGACTGAGTACCTGCAATTCACATTATAATCAAACTCTCAGTGGTATTACACCAGCATAAAGCTGTAGTGAAGTGGAGAATCAGTCCCTTTCTCCATAAACTGGCAGTATCTTTCTCCTCCTGATTTAGATAATTTGGTGCAGGTGCCCAGTGATTTCAGTGGAGCTATGACAATTTACACCAGTTCAGGTTCTGCTCCTATGATCTTTACCAGCTGGTGTAAATTGGCTCTGCATGGCACTTTAACATGTCCATTTGACCCATTCACTATCAGATGTCACCATTCTCCAATTAACCAATTAACATATAACAGATATTCACCAGGGAGTGGGTACTAATACCAGAAGATATTTAAAATACAAATAAGGGATGTTCAATTATAAGTCACTGTCAATGTCAGAAACCAAGATGTGGATGGTCAGGCCTAGTGGTTGGAGGAATGGCAGTTGGGCCTAGTAGTTGGTGGAGTGGCAGTCAGGCTGGAACTGGAGCCAGAGATCAGAGCTGGAATCAAGAGTCAAGAGCAGGGCTCGAAAGGCAAGATTGGGAACAAGGCTGGAGCTGGCCAAGACTAGTGGAGTCTGTCACTCCTATCAGGCAGGTCAGAGTTCCAAACCATGAAGTGACATTGGGCAGACTGAGCTGCTGTGTTTCCTGAGAGGCTTATATACCTGCACTGAGAGTCACCTGACCAGCACCTGGTTTGTGGATTGACTGGACCCTAGCACATGAATGACTCATCACCACATATAGCTTAAACAGGCTTCAGTTCAGGGATGACTCATCACCTTACAGTCAGTGGTCCAGATCATCCCTTTCTGTGGTGGTGTTAAAGCTGCAGAAAAGGCTTCTAGGGAAGGAAACATTTACAAGAATCCCCTTCTGCTGAATTCTCCACATAGTCCCTTTGGGGAGATGGGTCTGTTTCCACTGACAGGCTCTGGCCTCTGGCTGCCTTCTCAGCTTCCTGGCAGAAGACAGTCTACTTCTGCCTTGGTCAATTTCCACCTCTTGCCCATGTGCAGACCCCAGATGTCACAGAAAGGATTCCATAGGATGTGGGGTCAGGGAGTGAAATGGTGCCACGGAAGCAAATTTTGCTTGGAAGATGGATATCTGCGCATGGAATGTTTCTTCTATGAGTGGATTTAGGGGGCATGACATGAGCCAGTATTTCCATCTGTGTGTTTGGCTATGTCCAAGGCTATTTCTTAGTGCTTGATTTTAACATCTTGTTTGGGTTGTTTAATCTAACAGGAGTCTGACATTTTATTTTTTTATTTTTGTGTAACAGAGAAGTGCACCTACCAGTGGTCAATTAAAAAAAATTTATTTAAAAAATATTTCAGCAAATAAAATTATATATCTACTAAAGGTTTACAGAGATGCAGATATGAATTTGACCTTTTAAGACCAAAGCACAGTGCAGTTTTGCCGGTGTCCTACATTACAAATGTTCATCAGCATAGTTGTGTGGCTCAGGGTGAGAAGAACTGTGTTATGTGATTGATGTAACTGTGGCAAAAGCCGCTAGTGTAGATGCAGTATAGTTTATTTCACTCAGGAAGGCTGGAATAATCTAGATTGGCAAAACTGCATGCACACTAGGAGCTTTTTGCCAGTATAACACACTGGAATAGTTATACCAGGAAAGCCTTCAAAATATAGACTTGGATCAAGAGTGTCCACACAGGGAACTGTACTGATATATTTGCAGAAGACTAGTAAGGAAGCTAAGTAGTCACAGGGTGAGAGGTAAAGTACTGTACTATGATTCCTTAGAAATGGATCAAGAGAAATAAGAGTAGGAGTTAATGGTCAATTTTTTATATGCAAGTAGACTAATTGTGCAGGGAAGTGAGAGGCCCCAAAGATCAGTACTAGGACCAGTGTTATCTAAAAAAAAATTTTTTGTGATCTGAAAGAGGGTGAGCAACAAGAGTGGCAACATTTGTAAATGACAAAATGAATTAGATTAATCAAATATACAGAAGACTGTGAAGAATTTCAGTAGAAATTCTAAGAACGCTGATGATGGATGATCACTCGTTACCGAGTATGATCATCTTCCATGGGAGTTATGGATCCTCAGGTGGTTAATAAGGCCAATCCTTGAACCATAAGTTCTATTACAATGAGGGTGGATGTTTCCAGACTCAGCAGGAGGCTGTTGACATGACTGGAAGAATCTTGTCCTCTTCAGCTTGTTGGCAAGCAAGTTCAAAATGCAGGGGACCATCACGTAGGACTTCACTCCATTTTAAGTGATCCTGGGCAAGTGTCTCCCAATTGTCAATGTCAATATTACATTTTTTAAGTTGTCCTTCAGCAAGTCCTTTTAACACTTCCGTTGTCCACCCACATTACGGTGCCCTTCTTTCAGCTAAGAGAATGGGACCTGATTTGGGAGACAATGGTCTGGCATCCAGACAACATGACCAGCCCAGCGAAATTGCAATACTGGTGGTCTTTGCCTCTTCCAGAACACTAATATTGGTGCGCCTGTCTTCCCATTTGATCTTCAGAATCTTACGAAGGCAGCGTTGATGGTGCCTCTCAAGGACTTTCAAGTGGTGTCTGTAGGTTGTCCAAGTTTCAGACCCACACAACAGTGTTGGGAGAATAACGGCTTGATAAAAAAGCTGTTCAAATGTGGCGATCTTCAAAGACCCTGTGTCATAAACGAGAAAAAGCTACACTGACACAGCTCAGGCGATGTTGAATTTCTGCATTCAATATCTGCCTTGGATGAAAGATGACTTCCAAGGTAGAGGAAATGATCGACATTCCCCAGTGCCACTCCATTGATTTTGATAGATGGGGCATGTAATACCTCATTTGGAGAGGGCTGATAGAGCACTTTAGTCTTCTTGATATTAAGAGTGAAACCAAGACACGCATAAGCATCAGCAAACACATACAAGATAGTTTGAGGATCTTTCACAGAGTGGGCAAAGATTGCATTGTCATCAGCATACTGAAGTTCCACAGTAGAAAAAGCTTTCCATCCATTCTATAAATGATTTCAATGCCAGCTGTAAACTTCCCAGCAATTAGGTAATGAATGATGGCAATAAAAAGCACAAACGTGGTTGGAGCGATGATACGGCCCTGTTTGACTCTTGTTCATACTTCGAAAGGTTCACTCTGGGAGCCAGTGCTGCTCAGAACAGTCACTTTCATAGTATCATGAAGCAATTTTAGGACATGGATATATTTATCAGGACATCCAGTCTCAGAAAGTACAGTCCAGAGGGCACGGCGATTCATTGAATCAAAGGCTTTAGTTATAAAAGCCATGTACAGTGGTCAGTTTTGCTCCTGTCACTTTTCTTGCAGCTGCCATGCTGTGAAGATTATATCCACATTCCATGACATGGTCAGAAACCACTCTGTGACTCCAGTAAAATTTCTTCTGACAGGGGCAGAAGACGGGTTGCAAGGATCCATGCCAGAACTTTGCCTGCAATAGTTGGGAGGGAGATACAACGATAATTTCCACAATCCACTTTATCCCCTTTCTTGAAGAGGGTGACAATCAGGGCATCCCTCATTTCACTGGATAGCTCCTCCTTTATCCAGATTTTAAGCATTAGCAGCTAAAGCTGCTGAATTAACTCTGGTCCACTGTCTTTAAAGATTTCAGCGAGGATCACATCTAGACCTGCTGCCCTCTTGTTCTTCATCTGCTTGGTGACATTGTGTACATCATAAAAATTGGGAGGGTCTCCAATCTCATCCCTAAATGGTCATTTAGGGATTTGCTCAAGGACTTCATCTGCAACCATACAATTACGGTTAAGGAAATCTTCAAAATGTTCTTTCCAGCGAATATTGATAGCTTCCTTGTCCTTCAGAAGTGTGGTTCATACTATGGCAAATTGGGGAAGAGGATTCATACCATGGCAAATTGGCTTATAAATAGCCTTGGTGGCAAGGGTATAAGCCTGCTCTGGCGCAACAGCCCCCAAGGGACACCTGTGCCATGGTGTCCTGCCCCTTCCCCAAGGCCCTCCCATCCACTGCCTGCATCTGCCGCTGCCAGCCAACCTGCATGCCACAACCCAGTCCAGGTCCCTGCTGCTCGCTGCGTCACTTCTCCTCGGGGATGGGACAATGAGGAGGGACTCTTTGAGTTAGTGGGGTGCTGGCAGGGGAGTGAAGTGGCTGGGCACTGGGACTGCCGGCTGGGATGGGGGGGCCGCCTGCTCAGCCTGGTGGGTGGGGGGCAGCTCAGCCTGGTGGTCTGGAGGGGGGGCTGGCTCAATTCAGCCTGGCACTGGGGCTGGCTCAGTGTGGCACTCCATGGGGGGAGTGGCCCTGGACTGGGGCTAGCCCAGCCTGGCACTCAGGGGTGGGGGGTAGTGCCTTGGCCCAGTGTGGGGGGAGCAGCCTGGAGTGGCACCCAGTGCTGGGTGTGGGGGTGGGGCTGGCTTGGGGGGGGCAAGACGGGGCTCCTCTGGTCAGAGAGGGGCCCTCAGGGCTCCTCCTGTTATGGGGGGGTTTAGGGGCTCTGGTGGGCAGGGCCTTGGGTGGAAGGGGCAGGGCTAGTGGGCTAGCTTCCCCAAAGTGGGGGTTCACCGGCCACCCATGGTCATACTACATGATCACGATGATCCCTTCCGGCCTTAAAGTCTATGAGTCTATGTACTGCTTGTAGACAAAGAAAAAATTGTGGCATTTATGGTAAAAGTGATTAACTGCATTTACAGACAGGGAAGAAGACTGAAAGAATAAAAATTAGCAAAAGCAGCAGACAAGTATTTACATATAGGCAATCTCTCCATAGGCCACATTCAGACAATTTCAAGAGACGGTAATAATTAGGACCCTACCAAATTCATGGTCCATTTTGGACAATTTCACAGTCATAAAATTTAAAAAAGAGTAAATTTAATGATTTCAGCTATTTAAATCTGAAATTTCATGGTGTTGTAATTGTAGGGGTCCTGACCCAAAAAGGAGTTGGGGTGGGGGCAGTCACAAGGTTATTTTAGGGGCGCTTGCAGTATTACTACCCTTAATTCTGTACTGTTGATGGTGAGAGCATTGCCTTTGGAGCTGAGCAGCTGGAGAGCAGCAGTTGCTGGCCACGAGCCAGCTCTGAAGGGACAGCCACTGTCAGCAGCAGCGCAGCAGGAAGGATGGCATGGTATTGTAATGCCACCCTTACTTCTGCACTGTTGCTGGCAGGGCACTGCCTGAAGAGCTGGGCACCCAGCTCTCCAGCTGCCCAACTCTGAAGGCAGTCCAGAAGTAAGGGTGGCAATACCATGACCCCTCTAAAATAACCTTGTGACTCCCCTGCAATTCCCTTTGAGAAACACTGGTTTTCTCCAAGAAATCTGGATAGTATGGGGTAAAAGCATGCAAAAGATCAGATTTCATGGGGGAAGACCAGATTTCATGGTCTGTGATGCATTTTTCATATCCGTGAATTTGGTAGGGCCCTAGTAGTAATGTAGTTTAAACAACATGGTTCTAACAATTTTTGCATATGATTTAATAACACATAGCCAGGAATTAAAGAAAACTCTTTTTGAAATGGAAAACAAACCTGATGTGATATGTGTACAAGAAATATGGTTGATAAAGAAAACATATGTGTAGACTTCCAGAACATAATATAATCAATGATAGAGAAATAACAAAAGGAGGAGAGGTTTGTATATTTATAAAGAAAGGCCTTAGCAATGTCAAAATAGCCATACAGAAGTTTTCAATACAACATCATTAAAATTTCTCTGCAGAATAACACCACCTTTATATGAATCTAGAATGTATATAACCCATGTAAAAAGCTAGACAACTTAGAATTGGAAGAGTAATTTAAGAGTATCAAAGACCTGTATATTATTGGTGGACATCTTAACAGCCACAATGAATTATGAAGAAGCAGAAAAACTGATTGTAATGTCAAATGCCTGGAGCAATCCACTGACATGCACAACCTGGTATTACTAAATACTGGAGCACCTACTAGGTTTAATTCGGTGAATGGAACATTTCACGTTTAGATCTGGAAATTGCAATAAGCAATATAGCAAGCAAATGCTGCAGGGAAATTTACACAAAAGGTGGAATGGGAAGTGATCATTTCCCTATGCTAATTACATATCAAGGTCAGGGTAATGTTGAAAATACTGAAGGAATTCATACCTGAAGCCTTACAAAAGCTAACTGCAGGTGCTTTAGGAGTAAATGCGATGAATATCTAAGTAACAATTGTATAACTGATAATTTAGAGGAATTTCATGATGATATAATCAAGGGAGTTGTAGCAGCAGCCAACCTAGCTATATGTATGACATTGAAGTGCCACAGACTCAGAAATCCATTACCATTAGAATGAAGATTGTAAAACAGCAATTAAAGAAAGAAATTAGGCATATAAAAGAAGTTAAAAGTACAATGACTAGCAAGGACCTAATGAACTATAAAAGATGTAAAGCAGTAGCACAAAGACTTATGGAAAAGGCAAAGAAAGAGGTGGAGAAAGAATTGTGGAAAAATGAACAAAAATTCTAAAGTTACAGAGATATATAAACAAAGTTAAAAGAATGAATGGAATATAGAGTAAAAACAAATTATACCTGGTTTAAATGTAAATGATAAAATTTGAATTTTTAACTCAGGAAAAGCTTACTTTTTAGCAACAGTGGTCCAAACAATTGGTAGTGCTATCAATCAAAATGAAGATTTTGTGAACAAAAAGGAATGTTTTCTGAAGAAAACTGAGTTCCTCAATGGCTGGGTACACAGTAAAGATAATGTATTGAATGAAAGTTTTAGTATATAGAAACTCAAAAAAGCTACCGACAGTCCTAGATAAAGAAAGCATATGTAATGCAACAATAAAGCATCTTCCAAAAGAAAGTTTAAGGGTTTATTGAAATTATATGATAATGCAGGGGTTCTCAAACTTAATTGAACTATGATGCCCTTCTGACAACAAAGTTACTATATGACTCTGGGGGCAGGGAGGGGGCGGGAGGTGAGGCAGAGCCTGAGCCCCACTGCCGCAAGTGGAGGGAAAGGGAGCCGCAGCCCGAGCCCTGCGCTTCCCTGGGTGGAGGTGAAGCCCAGGCTTCAGCTTCAGTCCCAAGTCCCAGCAACTTTGAGATCCCGACCCACAATTTGAGAACTACCAAAATATATGGGGGAAAGGAGTACTATCAGCAGAATGGAAGCAAGTGACGGTTACACTAACTGAAAAACCTGCCATCGTGTGTGGGCAAAATTATGGAAAGAATGATAAATGAGAGATTAGTAGCATACTTGTTGGGGTGGAGGTGGAAATGAAATTGCAAACTGAGTACAAAGTGGTTTCAGGAAAGTAAGATGCACAGTTGATCATATTATAAAATTAGAAATGGAAATACAAAAAAGCACGAGGAACAGAGTATGACAGCTGTTTTTTTGACATTGAAAAAGCATATGACTTGCTCTGGAGGAAAGACTTGCAGAATAAACTGTCTGCAACTGGAAAAAGAGGAAGAATGATCTGGTGGATAAGGGACTTTTTAGGTAATAGAACCATACAAGTCGGCTGGGGATGGGGATGTCATGGCAGGCAGGCTGCCTTCGGCGGCTTGCCTGCGGGAGGTCTGCCGAAGCCATGGGACCAGCGGATCCTCCGCAGGCAAGTCGCCGAAGGCAACCTGTCTGCCGCCCTCACGGCGACCAGTAGAGCACCCCCTGTGGCTTGCCACCCCAAGCACGCACTTGGCATGCTGGTGCCTGGAGCTGCCCCTGACAACACGGTGTGATGCAGGTAGCTACCAGAGAAATGCCTATAAATTGTTACCTTTAATCTTTTGGGCTCAGGTAAATGGAAATATTGAAGATAAGAGTGCTCAACAAATACACAAGGGCTGTTGGGAATTAAGTAGACCAGATGTAACTGGCCGCCACAAACTCCTATGTGCTAACAGGGTCAAAAGGTGGATAAAATACTTGAATGAAAAGGAAGGACTGGAAGAGACTGAAATCTTTAGTAACAGGAAATCAAACTATAGCTGGGGATGGTTCTCTCCCCAGCTGTGGATCTGGAATTAAATGATAAAAAAATGGAAAGAGCAGGACCATCTGATATGAGGAATACAGTTTATACATGGCAAATGGGGTCAGCATTGCCAAATCTATACTGACGGAACTAAAGATGACAACACAGATCAAATGGAAACAGCCTTTTGTATCCCTGAATTTGGAATTAAGATTGATATGAGACTATCCGGTTTTGTGGTCGTTACAACAGCCGAATTGGTGGGCACACTGTTGGCACAGACCTGACTAAGAAATGTACTCAGCTACAGCTGCAATCCTATCTGACTCTTTATTGGATATTATGGTGATCAAAAAGGGAGCCTTGGAAAGCAGGAAGATTTAGTCAATTAAATATTGTTCTTAACTATGGAGATAGTACAACTGGGTATACCAGGGCTGGTGGAAGGATATTTTGCACCCTAGGTGAAACTTCCACCTTGCGCCCCTCCTCCTTCTCCCCTCCCCGCAGAGCATCCTTATCAACTTTCAAAAATGAATACAGTGGAGTCACATCTTATGCAAGGGTTAGTTTCTAATGTCAGTGCATAAGAGAAAAATCACGTATAGTGAAAATTACCATAAAGCACAGTACACACAGTATACACAGTATACACTAGAACAGAGGTCCTCAACCTATGGCATGTGTGCCAGAGGTGCACGTTAGCCGATTTGTTTTTGAATGGCAGGCTGCAGGACACCGCTGAGCCCGCTGCCGGCCTGGGGTTCCGTTCACTCAGCCAGCTGCGGGCTGAGAAGGGCCAGCAGCGGGCTGAACAGGCCGTAGATTGAGGACTCCTGTTCTAGTGTATACTGCGTATACTGTACTTTATGGTAATTTTCACTATAGGAGATTTTCCTCTTATGCACTGACTTTAGAACCTAACTCCCACGTAAGATGTGACTCCACTGTAGTGGAAAAAAAATTTGGACACCATTTTTTGGCAACCCCAAATCTTGGTGCCCTATTATACCCACCACCCATTGTGCCTTCCCTGGCACAGTTGCCACGACCCGCCGCCAGACACCTGGGCCACAGTGGCCCTGCCACTTCCCTGAGGTCCTGACTGCCTGCTGCTGCCTGCCAGTAAGTCCTCCACTCAGAGATGACAAGTGGGGTGGCACGTGGGGTCACATCCTCTCCTCCCCACAAATTTTGCCAGTGTTTGCTGGCCCTGCTTGGTTATATGGTGTTGCAGGGTCCCCTCTCTGCATGGCAGCTGCAGCTTCCTGGAAGCTGGGAGCTGTGGCTGTGGGGCGAGGCAGTGGCAAACAGCTGGGAGCTGCAGGGAGAGCCACTGCTTTTACTGCTGTCTCTTCCCACAAAGCTAAAGCAGCAGCCACTCCCTGCAGCTCCCAGCTGTTTGCTGCTGCCTCTCCACATGGAGCTAACACCTAGCAGCTCCAGGGAGGGACATTGAGCGTAAGAGCAGGGCATGTCCTGGGGGGTATGACTCAAGCTGTTGGTGGGGGCAAACCTTTAAATTGTACCCACCCACTCTCAACAGGTACCAGTCATCTCTACCTCCACTGCACCCCTCCTCCCGAGAAGTCGCTGCTGCTCACTGCGTTCTTCCTCCTCTTGGGAGAGGAGGAGTGAGGAGGGATGCGGCAAGCTAGCAGCAGGTGGGCAGTGGTGGGAGAGTGAGGCGGCTAGGCTGGGCACTGGGGCTGGCTCAGCAGTGGGGTCTGGTGGCTCAGCCCGGCACGCAGGGGGCCATAGCTCAGCCAGGGAGGTCTTCAGGGGCAGAGATGGTGGTGGCCCAGCACTGGAGCTGGCATGGCATTCAAGCTGGCCCGGCGGCTCAGCCAGGGGGGTCTTCAGAGGGGCCGGAAGTTTGGTCCATGCTTGGAGGGAGGGAACTCAGCCCAGCACTGGGGCAGGGCCAGTGGCTCAGCATGGTGTAGCTGAGGAAGGCAGGCTAGGGCTCCTTTGGTCAAAAGAGGGGGCCCTTAGGGGTCCTCCTGTTAAGAGGGGAAGGTTTTCGGGGCTCCGGCACGTAGGGGGGGCAGGGCTTCCAGCATAAGGGGCAGCATCAGCGAGCTAGCCTCCTCAAAGCAGGAGTTCACCCACTGCCCACAGAAACAAGCAAAGTTAAAGAAACAGTTGAACATTGGCATTGTACGGAGAACTATACAGAAGGAATAATTCTTTAGGAAGAACTAAGATGCCTCAAGGTGAGAGAATATAGATTGAAAGTATTGGTGAGTGCTGGGAAAATGGGGTAGCATTAAGAAAGGATTAAATCACTTTTTCAAGGATATAGGACAGGGTCATAGCCTCACATGCTGAGGTTGCTGTGACAGGGGACGGAAACCAGGCAGGAGATCCCGGTGAGACACGGTGGAGAGTTTCCTCTCCTGGGCTGCAAGCATAGTGAATTTGGGCATAAGGGGTGTTTTGGATTGAAGTCTGAAGGAAAGCTGCGGCAAGGGCTGCAGAAAGCAGAAGGCTCCTACACAGAGTAGGTTCGGCTCCTGTGTGGCCGTGAGGTAGAGCCAGTAAGAAGCAGAGAGAGGCTGAATGCAAAAGCAAGGGGAGATTCTGGAGGAGTTGAGCAGAGGTATAACTCTTATGTGGTGGTCCCAGGGAGTAGAACACCCAGAGGACTTGCTTGCAAGAGCCCTGAAGTAAGAAATGTGGTTAGTGGGAAGACGTCGGGGGCAGCTACAACAAGTTTGGCAGAGCAGACTATAGCTATTTGTTATAGTGACCCTGGACTGGAACCCACCGTAGATGGTGGGTCTAGGTGCTCTCACCGATCAGTGGGAAGGTAGCATGAAGCCCCTGGCAAGGTGATAAGAACAATTGGAAGCCTTGAGAGAAGGGCTGTGATGAAGACCATGCTGCCCAGAACTGGGCTCAAAGACCTTTTTGTAAGGATATTAGGACTATTAGATGGACTTTTTCTCCACTCAGAAATGGTAGAACTAAGGTGTGTTCTGGCCAAAAGGCAGACTACCCTGAGAAAAGGCAGACTACTGTGGGACTGGAATGACTATTTGCAGGGGATTCTAGATATGAAAGAGCTGCTATGCCACAACCAGCCACAAGGAATGTGCCATAGTAAGCCACTTTTCTACAATTTGAGAAAAGAAATAGTTGTTTTTTTATTTACTGCATAATTACCCTGTAGAATTCCCTGCCACAAGACAGAAGCCAAGAGCTTAATAGGATTCAAAACAGGATTAGACATATGACTATTGTATGCAGGTACACTAGGCAGGATAAAAATGTATAAAAGACAGCAATCCATGCTTCAGGATATAAGACCACTATTAACTGCATGAGATTAGGAAGAAATTTTCCCCATAGGCAAAACATTATTAATCATAATGGGGATTTAATTCTCTGTCTGCAATATCTAGTATTTGCCATTGTTGAGACAGGATTCTGAAATACATAGATCACTGTTCTGACCCACTATGGCAATTCCCATGTGAACACTAGACTGTGAAGGAACCTTCCATAGTGACTTTACTGTTCTCTATTTTACATCTTAAAATGGAGGATTACAAACTACAAAACTCAATATTCCACATGATGGGGGGTGGGGGGAACAGACAGTTTCAGATATATATGAACATCAAAACTTTGTCAGTTTCAGTAGAGCAGTATTTTATGCTCTACTTCTCTCTCCCCCACTACATTATTCAACTGGTACAACCTATTTGCTATAGTTCAGCTCCTCACAGCGCTGAAGCAGTTCTATATCTCCTAGCTTCCAACCTGAATTGTCACAATGCAGTCATGGCTAGTTTCTTTTGGCTTACTTGGTGGTTTACTCCTAACAAAAATAGCTCCTTTGCCCACAATTCCATAAGAAAGATTTATAAAATTTTTCACTCAGTAGTTCAAAGACTACTAAGCTCTTGAAGTAAATCTTGGATATCTGACACTACGACAGAAACAGAGTTACTTGACAACATATCACTTAGAAGCAGTGATCTTTCAGGAAGTAAAGAGGAAATGATGAGGACCCCTAAACATATTGCTAGGGATGCAAGGCAGGTAGAAGAAAACTAGTCTTTGACCGCTGTCAAATATGGAGAGAAAAGCTGACAGCTATGGCTGATTAGACTGATGGGAGAGATGTAGATTACATAGGAAGCAGGGCTGCCCACCCCACATAGGATAAAGGAAAAGATCTTTCTGCAATGAAAGAATATTGGTTTTACCGGGGGCAGCAGGGATGTTACCTGCATTGTTTTCACTTATCTGTGTCCTGTTATAATGTAGTAGCAAACATTTTACATGGTGTGTACCCCTGTAACTAAATAACCCAAACGAGGAAGAAGCCTTGTGGAATGCAAATGGAGAACTTTAACAGAAAAGTGCTAATTTCAAAGCAAGTGGTCATTGTGTGTAATGATCAGAGGTCAAAGACTCAAAATGCATTCCTCAGTGTCTGTCATCAAAGGAAAAGCCCACGTGGGTAGTGACAATGTCTGCTTGTTGTCTGTGAGTAGAAGCTGTGAATATGGATTCAAAGAAAGATCCAACATCTCTGGACTGCTTGGACTCTTACAGGGAGGGGTAAGGGGGTGCGGGCTCTGAGAGAAAGTTTGGGTGCAGGCTCTAGGCTGGGACAGAGGGTTGGGGTGTGGAAGGCAGTGAGGGGTGCGGGCTCTGGGAGGATGTTTGGGTGCAGGGTGCAGGCTCTGGGCTGGGGCAGAAGGTTGGAGTATGAGAGGGGGTCAGAGAAGCGACGCTTACCTCGGGTGGTGTGGCTCCCAAAGTGACCAGCACACATACCCTTCCGGCAGCACTCCTAGGTGGTGGGGACAGGGAGGGTCTCCACACACTGCTGCCCACAGGCACCATCCCCGCAGCTCCCATTGGCCACAGTTCCCAGCCAATGGGAGGGGCAGAGCTGGCGCTCGTGATGGGGGCAGCATGCAGAGACACCCCCCAGGGGCCACAGGGACATGTCAGCTGCTTCTGGGAGCAAAGCGGCACGAAGGGAGGGATCAGAGCAGGCAGGGAGCCACCTTAGCCCTGCTGCTGGCACATCTGTCTGCTTGTTGGAGAGAGGGAGGCAGCAGGTCTCCGTGCGCTGCCTAGGGCAGGGGCAGCACTTGGAACCACCTCCCCCACCCCACCAGGGGCATGCAGAGACTCGCCAGCAGCCGGCCACTTCTAGGAGTGGTGTGGGGCCACCAGCCATGGCATGCAGGCAGCCTGCCTGCCTGAGCCCTGCTGCGCCATCGGCCAGGGGCAGGTTGTTAGATATTTGTCCTCCATTTTTGGCAGGCCCCCATGCTACCGCACAGTTTGTTTCATGGTAAATCCATTCCTGGATTGGATATTGAAATCTGAAACTAACTGCTCACCACTTACGCTAATTGGTTGCTTTCTGCAATTCATTCTTCTGGGCAATGACAACAGCCAAACTAGTTTTCATGACTAGCATATTGGTAGCATATTGGTAGCATATTGTGCACTAACCAGCACTGCACAAGAAAATCTGTAACTATTATTGGACCTAAAGGATTAAAATATTGCTCTTTGTCTTGGATTTTGTAAGCGCAGGACTTGATAAAAATAAAGCTTAAACTAAGTTTGACCTAATTGTCCATTTATGAAGGGAATTGTGCATAGCATTAAGACTCTCTTAGTGTCCCATATTATGAGAACAAATGGTCTAATGAGTAGCTGGTAAATTCTGTATATGTAAAACCGGAAACATAAAAAAAGTCCACCTGTGGAACACATTGCCGGAGTGAAGAGTCAAACACAAAGGCTGGAAATAATAGGAAGATAGTATTAGGATCAACTATATACAAAGGTACGTATGCCACTGTAAAGGGACATCTTCTGGATGTAAGTGGATCACAACATGTCATCTAAAGGAAAACTTTCCCTCACTTTTACAATTCAAAACTTCTTAGCGTCATATTCATAATGTGAATAATGGTCTTCCTTGGAAGCATTAGTATATTGGTGTGCCTCTACAGTGCCAATTTAAAATTGATGCTTGATTGTGGGTAACAGGGTGAACTTAAAATAATACTCAAAATTGGAGTAGTGTTCAACATTTACAAGCTTGACATGTAGCCCCTAGGTGGGGAGCAAAGTAGAGGGAGAGGAGTAAATAGGAGTAAGCATTATGATGGGTACTACCATGAACAATGACAGGTGCTTTCAGTTTAAACATGGGTCCCTGACCAAAAGAACTGAATCTAAGTTTAACAAAGACAAATGCAAAGTGCTCCACTTAGGAAGGAAAAATCAATTTCACACATACAAAATGGGAAGAGACTGTCTAGGAAGGAATATGGCAGAAAGGGATCTAGGGGTTATAGTGGACCACAAGCTAAATATGAGTCTACAGTGCGATGCTGTTGCAAAAAAGCAAACATGATTCTGGGATGCATTAACAGGTGTGTTGTGAGCAAGACATGAGAAGTCATTCTTCCACTCTACTCAGCGCTGGTTAAGCCTCAACTGGAGTGTTGTTTCCAGTTCTGGGCACTGCATTTCAAGAAAGATGTGGAGAAATTGGAGAGGGTCCAGAGAAGAGCAACAAGAATGATTAAAGGTCTAGAGAACATGATCTATGAAGGAAAGCTGAAAGAATTGGGTTTGTTTAGTTTGGAAAAGGGAAGACTGAGAGGGGACATGATAGCAGTTTTCAGGTATCTAAAAGGGTGTCATCAGGAGGAGGGAGAAAACTTGTTCACCTTAGCTTCTAAGGATAGAACAAGAAGCAATGGGCTTAAACTGCAGCAAGGGAGGTTTAGGTTGGACATTAGGAAAAAGTTCCTAACTGTCAGGGTGGTTAAACACTGGAATAAATTGGTTAGGGAGGTTGTGGAATCCCCATCTCTGGAGATATTTAAGAGTAGGTTAGATAAATGTCTATCAGGGATGGTCTAGACAGTATTTGGTCCTGCCATGAGGGCAGGGGACTGGGCTCGATGACCTCTCGAGGTCCCTTCCAGTTCTAGAATCTATGAATAAGTGTTGCAGTATTAATAGGCAGCAGGTTTATAAAAACAAAAGGAAGTATTTTTTCACACAACACACAGACAACCTGTGGAACTCTTTCCCAGAGGAGGTTGTGAAGGCCAAGACTATAACAGGGTTCAAAAAAGAACTAGATACATTAATGGAGGCTAGGTCCATCAATGGCTATTAGATAGGATGGGTAGGGATGGTGTCCCTAGCCTATGTTTGCCAGAAGCTGGGAATGGGTGACAAGGGATGGATCACTTGATGATTACCTGTTCTGTTCATTCCCTCTGAAGCACTTGGTATCGGCCACTGTTGGAAGACAGAATATTGGGCTAGATGCGCCTTTGGTCCAACCCAGTGTGGCTGTTCTTATGTCAAAACAACCATCAGTTTAACTGTTCTGGTTTTGATAACAATATTCCTACAAGTGAAACAGAAGCTTCTCAGCAGAAGTGCCAGGAACTGGCTCATGGTGGGAGAAATGACTCAGTTCAGTTTCTGTAATAAAATAAAATAAAAAGGTACAGGATATTTCTGTATATCTCAATTGCTAATCTTGCCCACTCAAAAACTTGAAATCTCCTATCTTTAATTTTGCCTTCCGCTTGTATGTTGACGTGTTCATCACTGAAAGTATACAATAAGGACAGGCCATATTATGAAACTCCTCATTGTGCCAAAAAACCCCACACCCTACAAGCTAATCTCAAGGGCGAGATAACTGTCTGGTGGAAACTGGCAGTGTTCCTACAGTGGGATAAAATTGGCCCAGGTGTGTTGGAGGAGCTCTGGGAAAACAGCTCACTAATTTAGTACTACTGCAAAGCTAACAGCCTATTTTACAGGGCTTAGGCAAATTCTTTCTAAACAAGGAGTGGTCTCCAAACTGATTAGTAGTTACAGTATGTTCTCCAGGCAAAGTTCAACTGTGGGCATAAACTAAATTTAAAAAGTATCAATCCTCTGATTCTCAAAACTACATAAATGTTTAACCTTACATGAAAGCACCAAATAATAAAATGCTAACCTTAAGTACACCTATTGCAGTGGTTCCCAAACTTTAACAACCTGTGAACCCCTTTCACTAAAATGTCAAGTCTAGCAAACCCCCTGCTAAGAATGAACATTTTCAGGGATTTTCTCCTTTACTTAAGTATAAATTATAAAAGCTGTGATCTTGGAAATTTATTTTTACCACATCCTTATTACACACTATCATTTATTGCTACAATATTTTTATTACATTATGAAAACAGCAACACTCTTCCAAGATCTCACTTTCGGAGCTTGTAACACTTTGACTAAGCCTGTTATAAGACAAGGCTCCTATGTTTCATCAAGGAGTATCAGATGTGAAACAGCATGAAGGTATTTAAGAAGCCAACTCAAAGAGTTCCTCCTACATAAGCATTCAGGTCTTGAGCAGTCCAGGCAAACAACTTGTTATTCATAATAATTTTAAAAACAATACTAGCTGCCTATTTAATTTTAAAAACAGCAAAAAATATCCACCTCCCTTTCCATTTCTTATAAGAAGTCTTGAAGTTTAAATCTCCTCAGTCTGATAGATATGCTTGCTTTGATCTGCTTAGCTCTTGGAAGTCCAGGAGCTCCGGACTGCTGGCCTGGTGCAGGGCCACACCCAACTGCAGAACGACATAGACACTGAGATCAGCTCTGGGAAGACTCTGCTTAAGGGACTTGCCCCAGCACTCAGGTGTCCACCTCCCATGGAGTGCAGACCCAAAGGTATATTATGAAATTTGCCTCCTCCCTCAATGTGCAGGAAGGTATTCACAGCCTCTTATCTCTTGCCCCCAATTATGAATTGCAAAAACTGGGTTATATTATAAACAAGAAATAGGGTTATTAACTACAAAAGGTGAATTTTAAGTGAATATAAGAGAGAACACACAAAACAAAGCAGATTACTGAGCATATAAAACAAAATACGCAAGCTACACTCAATATACCTAAGAAATAGGTTATAAAATGTAATTTCTAACCCTATTATTATTTTAGGCAGGTTGCAAAGTTTCTGTAGCTTAGAGTTCCAGTTATAGTTCTTTTCAGACTGGACCTCTGTCATAGTCTGGACTCCCCGCTGGCCTTCCCTTCAGTTGTCTTTAGCAGTCTCTCTTCTTGAGAAGACAGGCCATGGAGAGGAGGAGTCCTGTTTGCCTTCCTCCACGCCCTTAAATAAGGTTTACATAAAGTGGGAATCCTTTGTTTCTCAAACTTGACCCCTCTCCCCTTTTAGTGGAAAGTTATAAGAAGTCCAAGAAAATGTTTGGTATCAGGTGACAAGACCATCTGACCTAGTAGTGTCACAGTTATGTCCCAGGACACCTCCCAGGAGGGAGAGAGATTAGTATCTTCACAGTCTTGTTGTTCCTTCCTGATGGCCCATAAAATCTGATGGCCTGTCGTCTGGTGGGTGTCTTCCCAGTACACACCCAGTTGTAATTGTTACTGTGACCAGGATCCTAGTGGGGAGCCAGCCGTGGTCACTCAACTAGGGTGAACTGCAAAGAATGGGGCAGACAATCCCAATAAAGCTGGGGGATATTCCAATACTTAGATTTACCAAGCCAGGATAAAACAGCTTCTTTATTACCTTACTGGTTACTCAGACGTCCAGACAACACAATTTCCTTAAAATGATCCAGCCTCAGGCCTCCATCCAGGTACCCATGTCAAATATAATGAACATTTCTGTACACCTTATTTCATCATATAAAAGAAAAGATTCTACCAATCCCAAAGAATCGGACACATTACCTCTCAGGTTAATTAACATTGCAGATCTTACCCAAATACATGCAATAGCTAATTCTTATTAACTAAACTAAAATTTACTAAAAAACAAAAAAGAGAGAGAGAGTATGGTTAAAAGATCAATATGCATACAGACATGAGTTCAATTCATTTAGGCGCAGATTCATAGCAGAGATGGTGAGCTTTGTAGTTGCAAAGAGTTCTTTTAGAAATAGTTCATAGGTTATAGTCCAATGTCCAAATCTCATATTCAAAGGGTACCAGCATAACCTCAGTCTTGTGACTCATACTTCCCCTGATGAATCCTAAGCAGATCTGAGAAGACAGAATCAGGACCTAAGGATCTTTTATAGTTCACGTTCTCTTTTATAAGGTGTTTTATGTCATTTGGTGTAAAACAGCAGGAAGACCACTGGATCTAGGTCACATGGTATGGCTGAGAGAGAGACTATATAAGGTGAGAACACACCTTAAGTAGTGCTGTCCTTCTGAGCGGCAGCCCGTGAGATGCGTGTTTTGAGAGCCAATGTACCATCAAAAGAGTTTACCTGATCTCCACCCAAGATGCTCCATAGCCATGGTTCATCCAGATTTTATGTTCCTCTTGCCAACCATTCTATAAGTAGTGGGCAATCCAGGAAACAATGTTTCAGTCACACAGCCTGTCTGTGTCCGGAGATCCATCTGCAAGTATAGTAATGTAGGGGAACAATTTCTGTATTTCTGTTCTGGTTGTTAATACCCACATGTCATCTTGAATTCCTGACAACAACAGCTAGGACTTCATCTTGGCTGCCTTTCTTCCCCCTCCTTAGGTATAGTTTTCCGCCCTTTCTAATGAAAGGTGGGAAACAGGGCAACCATGTGACATGTGATCTGCCCAGTAGCAGAAGGGCATATAAGGGTTAGCATGTCTGAGGGAAGGGGCTGCCCACCTGAGTGGCAGAGTGCTGGATCACAGCAGTGTGTTCTACTCAGATGGGTAAGCCAGGGCACTGCGCCTTAGGTTTGTGAGAGGGTTTAACACACTTGCACGCAAGGGTGAGCTGCTAGCTGCCACCCTCTCCTCTGAATCTTACTTGCACCCACGATGAAGCAGGGGAGGAGAAAGAAGAATCACCAGCATCAATCAGAATAACCACCTACCTGTTGCCTGAGGTCCACTTCTCACCCTGCTGAGTCACCTGGTCGGTTTTGGACCTGATCTGCATCATGAGGTCAGGAGGCTCCAGACACAAGCTTCAAGATATGATAGAGACCTTTTAAGTACTCTATACCCCTTAACTGGGACCCATATTGGGTCACAGTCAGTACAGTTATAGTGTTACCTTTACCTATTTACTTACCTGTGTTTATTTACATACCCCATTTACTTGTCTTGTTTTCTAATAAACATACCTGAACTTTACTCCTGCACTCCCTTGTTGGGTTTTATTTTGGGAGATCTTAAACCCCGATGAAAGATGTGAGTAGGGAGACTATAACAGGAGGACTCACTCCTGATCACCTCCTGCTGGTCGTCCAGGAAATTAGCTTGTCCAGCCATTGGAGTCCCCTCTGCAGGCCGGTGTCCCACTAGCTTCCGTGTCCCTCCCAGACCCAGTACCCTGTCATCTGGGGCGCTGCCACCTGGCAGTAACCCCTCAGTCTTAAGAGTCTCCCCTCCCCAGGGAACCCCCACCCACTATCCCCACCTTGCCCCAGTATATGGCTAGGTTGGGTTTGGACCTGCTGCCTTTGCCTCTCCCTGGGATGCCTCTGCAACTCCCAGTACCTATTTGCCTTCTGCTAGGCCGCAGCCTGGGGCTTTCCAGGCTGGAGCTCCCCGGCTCCTCTGCCTTTCCCCAGCCCTGCTTCACTCAAGCACCCTGTCTCTAGCTCCCTGCAGCCAGGCCCATTTCTCTCTACAAACAGAGAGAAACTGCCAAGCTCCTGGCTCCCAGCCTCTTATATAGGGCCAGCTGAGGCCTGATTGGGGCGTGGCCCCGCTGCGGCTACTTCCCCAACCAGCCTAGCAGTTTTTTCCTCTGCCACAGCCCTCTCCCAGGGGGTAACTACCCGGCTACAGAGGCGAATCTCTGAACTGGTCTCCGGCCATCCTAAAACCAGTCAATAGTAACACCATTGTTAGTCACCTATATTTGTAAGGTGTAATTGGGTCCGAGCTCAATGCCCACAGTTCCAAGTTCAACCACTGAGTTATTTGTTGTACTATCTTTCATTTAAAAAATCTTTCTTCAGTTTCATTTCCCCAGGGATCAGTCATCCTTCCAGTGATTCGGAGGTGGAAGTGTCTTACAAGTGATAGATACTGAGTTGGGTCGAGCCATTACCATATATGGCATACCTTTAACATTGCAACTTCCAGCCAAGAAACAGTTTGACAAGTTGGGATTTCCTTGGAAAAGAAAAGATAATTAGGATGACTTTGAAGGAGGTCCATCTTCGGTACTTAGCTATATGAATTAACATAAGGCTTGTTCTGCCACCATTCACAGTACATTTCAAAGAGAGATGAATATCAAGATATCCCGTGTTTACAATTCATTTAAATGTTAGACTGTTCTTTTGATCTCTGAAATATCAGAATACAGCATAGACAGGGATTGTTGATTACATGGTTGACCCTACTCATACATATGTACATACACAAACATTATCTTCCCACTTGTCTTCTGAGGGCTATTTATTTTGCAGGATGTTTAATCCTTTCTGAGCATGCGTCACAGTTACATAGTCCATATTCCTAACTTTAGATACAGAAACAATAGAGGCATACAAATTGGATAATCACATTCAGTAAATCATAACCTTTCTAATGATATCCTCTGTGAGCCATCTTGCATAAAGTACATCTCAGTTATGTCATATCCATATCATAAGCATATTTCCATAAAGAATATGGAGTGTAACTTCACAGAGATATTTCAGTTTAAGTGATTAAGGGCCTAGGCTTTTGGACTAGGAAAATCTAGTTGTCTTTGCTACCATAAGCTTCTAGTTGGCTCTGATAGAAAAACAACCATGAAGACCTACATTTCATGCATTATTAAACTGATCTGCTTGTGTTATGGGGGGAATGCAACTTCTCTCACATTTCACATATATTTGTTCCCCTTTGTCAACCATGCCTTTCAGTTCTCACTAGTTTTGAATTTTTTTCATAAATCTTCAGTGGCCTTCAGGCAGTACAGTGCACTTCTTGGTCAGGCTGCATGCCAACTGAACCCTGTCTTACTTAGCTTGACCAGACATAGAACATGCTAAGTTTACTCCCAAACAGGGGCATGCCCAAGGGGGAGCAAGCAGGGGCATGTCCTCCCCAATAATCATAGGGGGAACAGAACTTCTCTGGTCCCGGGTCGGCAGAGGCAGGAAAGAGCGAGTTCCTGCTGGAATGGGGGGAAGAGTGAGCTCCTCCCGGGTCCAGGGTGGGTGAGTGAAAGGAGAGGGCAGAATGAGTTCCTGCTAGGGTAAGGTGGGGTGTGGGAGGGGAAGGGAAAAGCAAGCTCCTGCCGGGGCCAGAGTGGTGTGGGGGCAGCGAGCTCCTCCCGGGGCTGGGTGGGGAGAGGGGAAAGAGAGCTCATGGGGGGTAGGGTGACCAGATAGTAACTGTGAAAAAACGGGATGGGGTGGAGGGTAATAGGCGCTTATATAAGAGAAAATCCCAACAAATGGAAGTGGAGGTGAGGGGGAATAAACAAGGGGAATCAGACCATAGGAAGAAGGGAAGGGGCATGATAACCTTGCAGTACTGTTCAGAGACTCTTGAATGTCTTGGGGATCTTGTAGACAAGTGAAATTAATGTCTCTCACCACCTCTTAACATGCATGCAGTAATACTCTTAGTTTAGTATCTTACTGATGAGCAGACCAGTGTCAAGACAAGCCTTGTAATATAAACAGAACCATGTACAGAAATTAAGTAAAAAAAAAACCTTCCTACTGCTCTCTGTAGCAGCAGCCTGAGACTACCCTGTGCCAGGCTGCCTGGCTTCTTCCTCAGCAGGAAGTGTGTCCCAGGAACTCTAAGACTGAATTAAGAGTGTACAGCATGTTACTCCTGGGGGAATTCTGCACCAAAAAAATTAAAAATTCTGTGCACAATATTTTAAAATTCTGCAAGTCATAACATTATTTGAGCATTTCTCAAATGTGGCCACCAGGGGCTTTTTTTGCATCTACAGCCTCCTGGGTAGTGATTTGGGGAGGTGGGGGGCAGCTGCTTGTGCAGCCAGTAAGTTCCCTACCTTCCCAGGGGTGGTGAGGCTTAGAATTTGGGCTTCAGGCTGGGGATGGCAGGAAGGCAGGTTCTGGCCGCGAGGGCTTCAGGCTCCAGCCCCCCACTGCTTCCCTCACCAAACCCCTGTCCCCGATCTTCCCTGGCCTTTGTTGCCTCCCCGATCCCCCTTCCACGGCTTAATTCATCCTCAGACTTCCCAGGGCTAAGTCTGCTGTGAAAAGTGATACTTGTATGTCTGTTAATATTGTTCATAGCAGACTTACTAGCTAGCAATAAATAAGTTTAAATGATTTGGACGTGTATATGTGCATATTTATTTGTTTTTCCTGAAGCTAATTAAGTATTTTAGGAAAAACTGGGAGAGTAGCCACCAGCAAGAGTTGGCAGCTGCACTCTGAGGTCACCAAATAATTTGTCCTGAGAACCCCTGACACTATATAATCATGCCGGTTTCAATTATTTTGATAATTTATTTCAAAATACCTGTCAGCAAGTATGTCTGTGACAATACAGACACACACAAAAATTCCGCCAGGAGTAGAAAGTTAAAGAAACTCCTATGACAACCCAGTTCCAGCTTCTCTGCCCCTTCTCCTGCCACCAGAGCCCAGCTGGGGAGCCAGACTCTTGAACCCTCCCCCGAGCCCAGCCATTAGCCTCTGCAGCCCAGACATTCACACATCCTCCAGCCCAGAGGCCAGCTGTGGGGCCTCCCTGGTCCAGACACTCAGATCCCCTACCTCCCATCTGCAGCCCCCGCTGGCCCAGACACTATCCTCCTAGAGGTCAGGGATCCAGAGGGAGAAACAGATGGATGTGGGTCATGAGCTTGCATGGAGTTTCCTGCCTCCTTGATTAAGGGCACGCTGGGAACCCTCCAGTTATCTTTCCCTCCCCCCGGACTTGCCTTCTATTTGCATTCTGGACTCTGCCAGGTACAGTGACCCCTATTGCTGGCCAGCAGCACTGCACCCCATTTCTGTGGGGAAAAAAAGGAAAGTCTGTGCACCCACCCAACATTAATTTCTGCAAAATTCTGCATTGTGCGGTGGTGCAGAATTCCCCCAGAAGTAGCATGTGTAGTGTTCAGTGGCATATTCAAGAAGAGAATAGCTTTCAGATTAACCCGCCTACTGCTGAACTACTGTGAGCCTACATGAAATTCAGTCCTGCTTGTACGTATGTGGGATCATGCAATATCTTGTTAGCATCTCACAAATTTGTTCTCAGATTTCTGCAGGGAAGGCCGATACTGTCAAAGAAAAGAAAGGGGGAGGGCAAGGAAGGGTTAATGAGTATCAAGAGACATGGAGTGTTTGGCTCCATAATCTGGGGAAGTCAAGTGGTGCAGGTGGGGATGTAGTAGGATGGCCTTATTAACCGTTCCCCTTTTAAAACAGGACATTAATTACTATCTTGCAAAAGAGATACTATTCAGGAAGATCTGGACCACCTTGTAAACTGGAGTAAGAGTAATAGGATGAAATACAATAGTGAAAAGTGCAAGGTCATGCACTTAGGGATTAATAATAAGAATTTTAGATATACGTTGGGGACGCATCAGTTGGAAGCAACGGAGGAGGAGAAGGACCTTGGGGTATTGGTCGATAGCAGGATGACTATGAGCCGCCAATGTGATACGGCTGTTAAAAAAGCAAATGCGATTTTAGGATGCATTAGGCGAGGTATTTCCAGCAGGGATAAGGAGGTCTTAGTACCGTTATATAAGGCGCTGGTGAGACCCCATCTGGAATATTGTGTGCAGTTTTGGTGTCCCATGTTCAAGAAGGATGAATTCAAACTGGAACAGGTCCAGAGACGGGCTACTAGGATGATCCGAGGAATGGAAAACCTGCCTTATGAAAGGAGACTCAAAGAGCTTGGCTTGTTTAGCCTGGCCAAAAGAAGGCTGCGGGGGGATATGCTTGTTCTATATAAATATATCAGGGGCGTTAACGTTAGGGAGGGAGAGGAATTATTTAAGTTTAGTTCTAATGTAGGCACGAGGACGAATGGGTACAAACTGGATATTAGGAAGTTTAGACTTGAAATTAGACGAAGGTTTCTAACCATTAGGGGAGTGAAGTTTTGGAACAGCCTTCCGAGGGAAGTAGTGGGGGCAAAAGACTTATCTGGCTTCAAGACTAAGCTTGATAAATATATGGAGGGGATGTTATGATAGGATAGTTTAATTTGGGCAATTGATCTTGGATTATCACCAGATAAGTCTGCTCAATGGTCTGCGGGGAGATGTTGGATGGGATGGGAACTGAGTTACTGCAGAAAATTCCTTCTTGGGTGCTGGCTGGTGAGTCTTGCCCACATGCTCAGGGTTTAGCTGATCGCCATATTTGGGGTCGGGAAGGAATTTTCCTCCAGGGCAGATTGGCAGGGGCCCTGGAGGTTTTTCGCCTTCCTCTGCAGCGTGGGGCATGGGTCGCTTGCTGGTGGATTCTCTGCAGTTTGAGGTCTTCAAACTAGTTTTGAGGATTTCAATAACTCAGTCCTGGATTAGGGGTTGTATAAAAGTGGATGGGTAGGGTTCTGTGGCCTGCCTTGTGCAGGAGGTCAGACTAGATGATCATATTGGTCCCTTCTGACCTATGAGTCTATGAGTCTATGAGTCTAAAATGTACTTGAACATATTCTTTGAGTATGCTAAAATGAATAAAAATATATTAACTTTTCATAAAGGTGAAGTTGCAGCAGCTCCAGCAACACACATAGGAATCCTTGGCATTTTTGTGTGTAAGAAATATGAGTCTGCCTCAAATTCAGAGAGCAGCCTCCTGAAAAAAATGTGAGGGTCTGGCATGTCTTACAACATCCATCATTAATTCTCTAGTTCTTGTGATTAAAACTTTATTCCTGGTGGGTGTCCAGTCCTGTATTAATTGCTGTGCCCCTGGATCCCAATTACCTGATTTTTGGCTTTCATTTAAGGTTTATCTGGGGTCAGATCATCCCTGGTCAGGAGAGATAGAAGCCCCAGTTAGGAGGCAGCTGTTGCTTGTACCTCTGACTGTCTCAGAATCCAGTCCAAATGATGCTGTATCTGGTCTCCTTTCCCCTCCAACAGCTATTCTGCCTCTTAGTTTCCCCATCCTTAGAGAGGCTTTTCTTGTACATGCCTTTGGTTCCTAGGGGAGATCATTTCTAAAGCTGGCTGACCAACTGTGACAGGTTCGGTCACATAAACCCCCTTGAGGCTGTCATCTGACATGCTGGAATTACCTCTGAGCCCATTTTCCACGGCCAGCTTGGGACTCCAGAACCCTGCCTTGTTGAGCCAGACACGCCAGTCTGCTGCAACACATACCCAGGTCTGATCCATGCCCCCAAAGCTGCAGACTCAGCACCCACCATTTTTTCCCCATGGGTGCGCCAGCCCTGGAGAACCCACAGAGTTGGCACCTATGCATGCATATCAACATTTTTCTCACAGGGAAACAAAGTTAAAGATGACACTGTGGCTGCAAGTGAATTGGCCTATGTCTTTCATGAAGTGAAGCACAACTGCAGCTTTTTGTCAATGACTGTGATAGCAAATTATCTACATACTCTTCTGCTGTGGCAAATAAAATGAAGCTGAAAGGAACAAAAATCAAAAGTCTAGTTGAGAATGTGTTTTCTTTGGAAACAGCAGTATAAAAGCTAAAAGAAAGGTTCTCCCTTTGCAGTTGCTACTTATGCTTCAAATGAAGGAAGCCGGAAGTTTTTTCCTTCAGCTACTTGGTGTTTGTTTTTTAATATCGGAAGAGATATAAACAACATCCTTTCGGATTTTTATGAAGAACTAGATGAGACATCGGAGTTGATTTCAGGAGGCATAATTAATGCCATAAATGAGCTTGGGTTGGACCTGAAAAATGTCAGTGCTTGTGGAGTCAATAAAGCTTCTGTGAATTATGGTAAGAACTGTTCTGTGTTTGTTGAACTCAAAGCTGTGCAACCACTGAAGATCCAAGCTAACTGCAACTGTTATGTTTTAAACAATGCAGCAAAAAACTGCATGAAACCCTCAGCTTTGGCATGGAAGGTTTGGTTTTGAAGATTTTCAATGAGTTTTCATGCAGTGCAAAAAAAATTGAACGTCTCAAATCCTGCTTTGAATTTGTGGAGCAAGAGTATCAGAAAGTACTTTTGCACGTGCCCATTCGCTGGTTAATCCTCTTTACTACAGCTGAAAGTCTTCTGTTGAACTTCTTTTTCTTCTTTCATATGGCTGCTGGAGAACAGCAACTACAGTTTCACTTGAAGTTAATTGCGTCAAATGGCTACATCAGGAGTGGCAGAATTTATTGCAGTAATGCCTCCTTCATATATATAAATTGGACTGTAGGTGGTGATATGTTCCATGGTCTGTCATGGAGAGCCACACTCACACACTGGGGAGTCCTTGATTTTCCATTTTGTGCATTAGATGTCTGCATCTACCATGGTTAGTTCAGAGTAGACCAAGAAGACCATGGATTGTCAAACCCAGGCACCTTCTGCACGGGATCCGGCATAAGGTGCTTATTTTTTAAGTCTTGTTTAGCCCAATCTGCTTTCCAAGCCTCCTTCTGATCACAGCCTGATTGCATGAGGCTAAGCTAATGTTCCCAGAAAGGTTTGCGGGACATAGGATGTTGAGGGGTGGGGCATTGTCAAGGTCTTGGTGGATAAGAAGACATCTGTTTTCCTGGATTCGCTGAGCTTTGCAGAGTGCTGCAGCAGTTCAGCATATCCTGTCCTAACATTGCGGGGGAACAATATTAGACAGAACAGGTAGCCATGGTGTTGGAGTCAACTTAAGGGCACTGCATCGCTGTACTCAGTTGCGTGTCAACAAGTCACATGTGGCTGCATCCGATCCTTACCTGTGCACAATATTCAGCTACCGAATATAAGTGCTATTGCAGATGTTCACAACACTAATGCCAATGCACCCCAGGTTGTACCTGTTAGTTTATGGATTATGTCGAATCTTATTTTTATCTTTGTAGCTACCTTCTCAAGGTTTTCATGGAAGGTAAGGGTGTGGTCAAGTTTCACTCTGAGGTATGTTGGGATGTAATTATGTTGCACATTTTTACCACACAAAGCTACTTTCAGTGTGCTTTAGGCACTCTGATTATTAAGATAAAATGCACTTACTATTATTTTTTCCAGGGTTTGGTTTGAGCCTCCATTTCCAGAAGTATTGTTCTATACTTCAGAGTCCCTCCATTAATGCTTTCTCAATGTCATGCAGGCTTAGTACTTGGATTGGTATCGCAAGATCATCTGCATATCCAAATTTTCATGATTTAGTTAGAGGCATGCCCAGGGCCGTCCTTAGGATTTATGGGGCCCTACGCAGTATTATTAAACTGGTGCCCCTATGCCGGATGGCAGCCCAAGCTCACAGCCTGGTGGGGGAGGGGGAGGAGGGACTTGACAGCAAAGGATAATGAGATGCCCGGCCTGCCTCATCGTGGCGGAGAGTCACAGTTCCCCGCAGAGACTTCCATGCCCTCTCCCTCATGCAGAATGGACATGAAGAAAGTACCTAATTAAAAGCACTAAAATTTGGGAATGAAAAATGTCAGTCACAGGTTTTTTGATATGCCCTGAAGTTTGTCAGGGATTTATTTGCAAAAACTTCATAGTAAGGGTGAGTCAGCTGTCCTGCTGAATACAACATTACATATAATGGAATATATGATGCAGCTTTTCTCTGTTTTACATTTTCTTAATCAGTATTTCTAAGCTGAATTTATATTTTAAATGTACTCAAATCTTAAGCCAGCATTCCAGATTACTACATATTTAACTCACTGAAACAAAGACATTCTTTTAAATTAATCAGAAAGGTTTAGTGTGTTCATAACAATGTTCATTGCTTTTAGAAAAAGGGAACAGTAATTTACTTTGTGTGATCTCCATAACAAGAGACATGGTTATGAAATTTCACCAACTTAAAAAAAATATGTTTCCAAAGATTTTAGGTATAACAAGGATTTTGTCTTACTAAGGTACTGATTTTGCTGGAGGGTTCTTTTAAAACTAGTTCGTCGGATAGTCAGAAGTAAAGAAAGGGAAACTCTTTGCCCAGCTATCTGGAAAGGAAGGACTGTTGTCCCTTTAAGGGCTCTCTTCAGTGGGGAGTGGGGGGAGAGGTGGTGAAGGGATGGACAGAAAGGACACAGGAAGACTTGGAAGCACTTTTTTTTTTAACTATAGTAATTAAAATGTGTATTTTAGATAAGGGAGGTCTTTTGAAGGATTTATTTAAAAAACTGTATGTCTGAAGATCCACACATTTAAGGCTAAAGATGATTGTGCATCTAAAACTCTATGCAAGCATTTTTTAGAAATGTGATTTTATAATCTTCACCAGCTCACTAATGAAATATTTTTAAAGCAAATTTTAAACTAAGGTCCTGTAGACTGACATGTTCTGTGTAAATATTACATTAATGCACAACTGTTTTTGTCAGTAAAGTCAGAAACTGACAGTATAAAATTTGGGCATAAGCTTTCGTGGACATCTGATGAAATGGGTTCTAGTCCACAAAAGCTTATGCCCAAATAATTTGTTAGTCTTTGAGGTGACACAAGGACTCGTCCTTGTTTTTGCTGATACAGACTAACAGGATTACCACTCTGAAACCTGTCATTATATACCTTGGGGTTGGCAAATGCCTGTTAAATGGCTTTATTACCCCTTGAATGTCTCTTTAACAGTTTCAATGTTGTGCTAATAGGTCTGACAGGCTGGAGGTTTTTTCACTTTTAACTACTAGATTCCCTCCCAAGGAAGACTCACCAGGCTAGAGCAGCCATCTGTGGGAGCCTACAGGAAGGGTCAGAACAGGGATAGGAAAAAAAGCGGGTGGACACTAAGACCCAGTGGTGCCCCAAATTTTCAGGTGCCCTACGCAGCTGCCTATGTTGCCTATGCCTAAGGACGGCCCTGGGCATGCCACTTAGGTACATATTTAAAAGGGTTGGTGCGAGTACAGAGTCTTGTAGTAACCCATTTATGGTACAGAGTGAGCTGATCTTATTACCCAGGTACACCCAGAGGCGTCTGTCAGCATGGTCCATGGCAGGCGAAGTGTTTGGTAGCAAAGTATAATTTTTGCAAGTTTCAGCATCAGGCCCTTAATCCATACAGTGTCATACACAGATGACATGTCGACAAATATTGTGTCAGTCTTTATTTTTTTCTGATAGCCAGCCTCAATGTGATTTGTGAGTGCCATAACTTGGTTGGAACAACTACGATTTGGCTGGAAGCCAGCCTGTTCAACAGGGATACTTGGCTCAGTAAAAGGGTGTATTATTTTGAGGATGATATATTCAGGAAGTTTATAGATTATGCATAGTAGAGAAATTGGCCTATAGCTTCCTGCTTAATTAGAGGGCTTCCCAGACTTCAGAATGGCAATTATCATTGCTTCACACCATATTTCAGGGATCTGTACTGTCCTGAAGGTAGCAGAGTACAATGTTGCTAGCCACTGGAATCGTTTGATGATAGAAGAGTGTATCAACAATTCTACTGGACACTTGCATCAATCCCCAGAGAACCTTCCAGTGTCAGCATTGAGGAAGTAAAAGAAGGACTTGGCATGATAAAAAAAGGAACGGCTACAGACCCTGATGGTATTCTGCCAGAATTCCTCCTATGTTGAACTGGTAAGCTATCAAAGTGTACTTCTTGGATCTTGAGGAATCGGACTGTGACAGGTTGATCTGGAGATTGATCAGGAGCATGAGTTAAATGATAAGTTGACACTTCCTGAATAAATTTATTTTGTTTGCATTCTGCCATGGCCATCTTTCAGAAGCAGGGCCGGCTCCAGGCACCAGCATTCCAAGCTGGTGCTTGGGGTGGCAATCTGCAGGATGTGACAGTCCCTGTTGTTTTGCCACCAAGCAGCGCACCAAATTGCCGCTGCAGACGGCGGGGGCAGTCCGTGTGCCGTTAGGGCGGCACGTGCGTTTCCGCGGTGGCGGCAATTCGTCAGCAACTTCTGTGTTTAGCTGTCCGCGGCGGCTTCACCTAAACATAGAAGCTGCCGCCGAATTGCCACAGCCGAGGAAATGCGCCTGCCGCTCTACGGGCACACGGACTGCCCCCGCCGTCCGTGGTGGCAATTTGGTGTGCTGCTTAGGGCGGCGAAAACTGTAGAGCCGGCCCTGTTCAGAAGTCAATATCCATTCTTGAAAAGGATTCTACGAATGCCACAGAACTTTTTGATCTGATGTTGGATGTCAGAAGCCAGCTGATTGACAAAGCAAAGGATGAGTTTTTCGGTTATCAGGTGAACAGAGCTTTGCCACACTTGCCAAGGGAAGCCCAGGAAAAGTTCAGAAATGAAGCAAAGACTATGGACAGTTGAGCAGTAGCTTATCTGGAGAAATGGTTTTCTTTCAAAGACTTTCCATTTAAGTCATTTTCATGGCTAAATTTCAAGGAAGTGCCAGCATTTGATGACTTAATGAAGCTGCAAGACCTTTTGAAATTGAGTGCTGCTACTGTCATGGATGAGGATGATTTCTACAGGGAGTTCTGTCTCTTAAGTACTGGTGTCCCAGCTCTAATGGAAGATGACATTCTTGCTGGACCTGCTGATAAGTGGCATGCATTTTTCAGAACTGTGGAAGCCCCAAATGTCTTGAAAATTGTTCAGCATGTGTTTTCCATTCCATGCAATAATGCATTCATGGGGCAAATTTTCAGTTTGATGGGAAACCTCTGAACTGATTAGAGGAATTGCCTAGGTGTTGAAGAGGTCAAAAGAGAGCTTTGCATAGATGCAATCTTAGCTATTCCTGTCTGGAATTCTACAATGTTGCTGTTAAATATAAATGTCTGGAAATGGCAAAATCAAATGACAAATACAAATTCAAGAAATAAACTCACTGGATTTTCTTCATTTATAAAGTTCCAAAACATTCACATTCACATATATAATTAAAATACAAAAACAATACAGTTTGGGAAATTAATAATCTCAACAGAGATGGACAACACAAACAGCTTTGAGAAATATGATCAAGGGAAGAAAATGATGTTCTTAATCTTATCTATATGTGCAATGGAGCTAGACACTACAAGTGACTGGGGGATGGGTGTTACAGTTACTTGTCAAGGGGGTCTGGCTGCATTCGCCCGCATTTCAAAGTTGGTGGGGGGGGGGCGGAAAGTGATGAATTCTGCCCTTTGCCCTGGGAGGGGGCGTCAGGCCCAGGACTCATCCCTTGCTCTGCTCAGACATTTCCCACAGCAGTAGAAGGCTGCTGGCCTCTCCCTTCCCCGGCGGAGAGGCTGATCCCGCCTCCCCTATAGGCGGCTGGGGAAGATATTTTTGGGATGCGGAGGCTGAGCCTGCCCCACACGCAGCCCCCAGCAGCAGCTGCGTTCCCGCGGAGCAGGGCCCTGCGCCTACCCGGCACTGCGGCTCTGGCGCCACCTGGTGGGCGCACGGCACGCAAGCGGCCCCTCCCCGTCCGAGGGACAGAGCCGGGGGCGGGGGAGTCTGCGCCCCTCCAGCCGGAGCCACGCGCCGCCAGGGCTCGCTGCGGGGTTTCTCTCCCCGGGCACGGGGGCGTCCCGGTGCCTCTCGCACGCGGGGAACCCCAGCCTCGCGCAGCCCCGCGCTCGCCCCCGCGGGCAGCCAATGAGAAGCCGCCTCAGCAGCGGGAGCCGCCCAGTGCCGAGCAGAGCCGGAGATCGCCGAGGCTTCCCCTCCGATCTCTCCCCGTTTTCCTTGCGCCCTTGTGCCCTGGGCGGGGATTCTCTTCCCTGATCCCCTCTCCCCCGCCCACCCCACTTGAAAACCAAGATGGAGGATGGTGGCTGCTGCGGATACTACCACTGCTATTGCAGCTGCTGCTCCTGATCCCTGAAGAGGCTGCAACACCCGTTTCCCCTTCCACCAGCTTCCTGCTGCACTGATTGCAACCCCCCTCCATGCACCCCACTCCCTTCCTCCTGCAATTGTCCCTGCTTCTGCTCCCCCTGTCTCTTGCCCGCATGCATTGAATCTGTGCGTTCACACACAGCCCCCTAGGTGGCTGCTGGGGGATGAAGGGGGGACTCCCGTAGAGCTGCAATTGAACGCATACCTTCATGTTCTTCTATTTATTGTTGCCACCGGCAGCCACCCCCATCTCGGTGCATTACTCTGCTGCCTGGATTTCCGCGTTGGCTGTTGCTAAAAGGTGAAGCCGGGACCTGAAGACAAAACATAGACACACCTTCCTCTTCCCAGGCACCAGCGGGGGAGCAGTGAGTGGATCAGGGTGGTGGTGGTGGGATCTTGTCTGGAAGAGCAGCCACTGCACGCAGCAGCCATGAGCAGCTCCACTACCACCACCTCCACGACTAGCAGCAGCAACGCCGGGGAAGGGGCTGAGGAGGCGGCCAAAGACTCTGCAGACATCGCGGCGTTTTTTCGATCCGGTGAGTGTACTTGTTTCCTTGGGACAGGAGAGATTTTGATGGGGGATGGGGAAGGCGGACTAGGAGGCCAAGATTTGCACCAGCTTGGAGGAGGTGGTGAAAAGTCTCTTTTCTCTTTCCTCCCCCCAAGAGGGAGTGGGAGCAATTCGCCGCTTTGGAGCTGGCTTTGTGAGAAATGTAAACTGGTAGCTTATTGGGGGAGGCTTTTCTTTCCCTCCCTAAGAAAGCAACTCTCTATGAATCTCTTGTATTTATCGTCGTGTATCTAGGGGAAGGGGTGTAAGAGATCTACAGATTCGTTGGTCTGTACAGGATTGCATACATTTTACGGTATCCATTTTTATACATGAGTGCAATCTAGAGTATTCGGATGTCTCTTTTTAAGGGGACGGTTGTGTGCTCCCTATTATTAAGGTATACGTCAGTGTAAATGGCAGAGCTTACTATGGAGCATGTCACAGGGAGAAATCTGAATTGCAGCCTTTGTCATAGATAACTGTTAAAGAATGTCAAGAAAAAAAAAGCTTCTACTCCAACCCCCATGAATAAAAAGGAGGGGACTATCCATACACAACTGTCGCTACAGTAAGTTATGACCTTTGACTATGACCATGCTGCTTCACTTCACTCGGATATTGGAAAATAATTACAGGGGTGATATCGCAGTCACTAATGGTGAACTAACAAACCTCAGGCGGCATACTAGTCACTTACAAAAGTTGGGACACAATCAGAAATAAATGTTTATCTGAAATTGTGGAGACCGGCCTAATTTAATAAGCATTAAGGCCATGTTTCTGTGATGTAGCAAACTGTGGCTCCACTGGTGACAGGTGTAAGTATTTATGACGTTAGGAAGAAAACACATGTCACTTGGAAGCAGAACCTTAAAGTAGCATTTGACGCCAGACACGAAAGGACTTCCTACCATGGCCAGCTGAGGGGTTAACCCCCTCATCGTATTTCACTGCTGAACTTTTAGGTCGGGAGAAAGCCCCTCCCCTCCCCAACAGCCCCCAAATGGACGGGAAGGGCATAGAAGCAGTTCATGGATTTAAGGGGGGAAAAGGAGGCACTTTCGAGGCTCTTGCTAACGTAAAGGTTAAATTTGCACGTAATGGGGTGATGTTTGCCATGTATGTAGGGTGTGGATGGCACTACTATAAATAGCAATGCAACTCCAGTCCTTGTGTGTCTGGGCTGCATTTCTAGACGGTGATTAGGAAGAGGGGAAATTTCAAAACCGTGTATGCAGCGGGAAGTAAAAACGTTGAGGGATTTCCCTGCCTGCACGAAGAAGGAGCAGTGGAAGGAGCCGGGCTGCTGCTGCTGCTCCTCGTGTGTTGCTAGCTTGCGCTGAGCTGGAAAGTCTCTCTGGGGAGGGGAAAAACCAGGGGAGCTTGTTGACAGGCTGCTGGGATAAAAATGGAGTCCGCCTCTTCCCCCCTCAGTATCTCCCCTCGGTACCTAGTCAGTTGCACTCCAGGGAGCTGCAGAATAATGCTCGTTCTGTGGCGCAAGCTGTGATGTGGCGATGGCAGCTTTGATGCCGGAGGCGTTAAGTCCCCAGCAATAGAGGCTACGCCTCGGAAGGGATTGGTGCCCCCGGGGGGGGGGGGCACCCACCACATGCCTGCTGCGGCTACCGCTGGGGACGGCGGAGAGGGAAGGGCTGCCTGCTGACTACAAGGCAAATGAATAAACAGTGGCGGAGGCTCCCAGTGTAACACCCCTCCCCAGATCCTGCGCGACGGCAGGGATGAGGCTCCGGCTGTGATTACTCTCCCCCAGAACATCAGCTGCAGCTCCCCTCTTCCGGGGAGTTCCTCCCTCCCTCCCTCCCTCATCATGCCCCAGCTAACAGGCCCGGGGAGGAGATAGCGAGGACATCAGCCTTGGTTACTTGTTTCATTTGGATGTCTACAAAAGAAGTGGGCTGGAAAGGAAAATGCAGACTCACCGCTGGAAAGATGAAGGGGAGTCCGGGTTAGGTGTGTAAAAATTCGGCTTTATCTGTGGTACATCTAAGCAAATGCCATGAGGGGGTTGGGATGTATATGTGTGTGAATACTCAGCACTCGGTAAAGAATTGGTTCTTTCCCTTTGATACGGTTGTGGGGGAGGAGGTGCAGTTTGAAAGAGACCTTATATTTGCTCTAGAGATTTGCATGGATGGGCGATGTAAATAGTGATGTTGAGTCTTATCAGGGGTATTTGTTCTGAGCCTATTTCTAAAAGAGCCACAAGTTGACCAGTGCACAAATACCTGAAAAGTCGATGAGGATAATAGCATTTGTGCAGAGTGAGTTTTCGTGTGAGAATGAGACTATCCTCTTGCTCATTGTGTTAGGCAGGCTTCTACAATGACAGCAAAATTATACATGCTTTTTGACAGCCAAAGTGGAAATCCATTCGTGTGCCCACAGTGAGGCACACTTCATGTGATAGATAGCTTTTGCAGTATGGAATGTTGACAGCCGTAGAAGTAGTCAGCTGTACTAGATGGCCTGTGGCAAATTTTCCCCAGTTACTGAAAATGACAGCATTGATAGTCTTACTCCACTAGACAAACGAAAAGGACCAAATATTCTATTTGGTGTAACAAACCCAAAGGATCTCGCTTGTTTGTAAGCTCGTCAACAAAGTATGTGTGTTGGTGTACTACTACTGATGTCTTGAATTGGATTCAAATGCAACTGAAACTAATGTTTTGAGCATCCTTCTGTTTACTTGTGGCAAAGAAATTAATATGTATTGGCTTTTTAACTTTGTTTACCCATGACCCTGCTGGGGATGGGGGACAGAGTGTATATGTGTGTATTCCCGTACTTCCATTTTTACCTCATGCTCCAGGTCACAGTTTCGTTCTCCTGGCAAAGTAGAAAAAAAATCTCGTCAAAGCATGTCAGTGCTGCCCATTATTGGACAGAGACAAGTTGGGGGTGAGGTGGGAGAGAATTCATTCTTAAAGTGTAATAACATACAGGCCAGGGTGATGCTGTGGCCAATCAATAAGCAAAATGCTTAAAGGATGTTGCTTAGGTTTAGGCATGAAGTTCATTGCGCATGTCATAGAAAATGAAATATTCATTTTCCCCAAACTTTGCAAATAAGTGTCAGCAACACTGTAGCTGCTGTAGTAACAAAAGGGCTGAATGCGTGAATGCAATTATTAAAATTGGCCTGGAGCAGCGGTGGGTGGGAACCATGATTGGCTGGACCTGTGGACGGGGCAGGTAAACAAACTGGTCCAGCTGCTAAGGGCTTTCCCTGCACAAGCGGTGTCCCAAGTGTGGGAAACACTGGCTTAGAGGACTGTAAACAGGGAGCAATGCATTTTAAAAGAAACTATTCCCAAGAATATTGTGCCCATCTTAATTTAAAGTGGTCCATTTTGTGCTGTTGTGTAGCACAGAAGTGGCAAAGCTTTTCTGCAGTCCAGTTTTTAAGCTAAATCTTATCTTAAAAATAGGCATATTACTTTGAAAGAAATAACACAGGAACAGAAAAATTTTCATCAGTAAACTTAAAGATGTATGATTTAATGGAGACTGATTCTCTCTACTCAGTTTAACTTTGTAAAGATCCAAATTCTGTTCTTGCTTAAATGGCACAAATTTGGGGCTGTGATGGCCAGAAGGACTAATGTGATCCTGGGCTGCATAAACAGGAATCTTAGGTAGTAGAGAGATTATTTTACCTCTGTATTTGGCACTGCAGTGACCGCTACTGGAAGAGTGTGTCCAGTTCTAGTGTCCACAACTCAGGAAGGATGTTGATAAATTAGAGGGGTTCAGAGAAGAGCCACAAGAAAGATAGACTCAAGGAGACCAATCTATTTAGTTTAACAAAGAGCAGATTAAGGGGTGACTTGATTACTGTCCATAAGTACCTACATGGGAAACAAATATATAATAATGGGCTCTAGAAAGGTATAACATAATCCAGTGGCTTGTAGTTAGTTGAAGCTAGACAAATTCAGACTGGAAGTAAGGTGTACATTGACCATTGGAGCAACACACTTAAGTTTGTGGATTCTCCCTCACTGATAGTTTTTTCAGTCAAGATTGGATGAGTTTCACAAAGATGTGCTCTAGGAATTATTTTGGGGGAAATTCTCTGGCCTTTGTTATACAGTAGGTCAGATTAGATGATCACTGTGGTCCCTTCTGGCCTTGGAATCTATGAATTGAAGTTATAGTGTGAAGAATTTTGGTGTCTTGGCTGGAACTTAAATGCGAATGAATGTATCCACAAAAAAGAAACATGAATTGGTAAGTGATCAGTATAGGAGGTGGCACACACAAAAGAATATGAAATGTTACTCTGGGAAATTAAAAAAATGGAAAAATCTATCTTGAATTAAAGTTATGAGAACCTCAGACAGTGTGAGTTGGGTGGTCTGAATATGAGGATGTCATTGAACACTGAATCAGTTGCAAATTTAGTGTCTGTATCTTGTTACTTGAGGAAATTGCTTTACTGGACATATCACCTTGGTGACTACCAAGATGACTAGTCAAACTCTTGAGCAACAGGAAACAGTATTTGTACTTTTCTGCCTAGGAAATGACTTTGTGTTGATTGAGAATCTTAAAATGCAATATTAAACGGCTGTCTCTAATAATACAATTCAGCTGAGTTATAGAAGTTGCAGAACTGGGGAGAGTATTAGATGACCTCTGTTAAATATGCAGCGTGGTGAGCCCAATTAACATAGTCTAGCAATTGTAAAGCTTTGTGAGAGACGTGGTTATAAACAACTATAAATGTTAAATGTAACACTTGCAAGAACTGTTGACGTGTACCAACATATTTCTAAGGACACAACATTTTTTGTTCTCCATATCGTTAACATAAAATACTTTATTTGGCATGGAAGTGTTGATTTAATATAGTATTGATAGACTTTTTCATTTATACTTAAAATACAATCAATGAATCTGGCAAAATTATGTGATATAAACCTGTGGGTGCTTAGGGGCTGGAGTGGAGGACAAGTTGCAATGCTTTATTTTGGCTTTAGCTATGTTGAAGGGATTGTGTTTCTGAAGGTGTGGTCTATAATACACCACTGCAAAAATATTTAATAAATCACTGATGTGAATGGAATGGACAAAGTGTAGATGTGTGGTGAAGATAATGAACAGGTGGGGAGTAGTGACTGTCATATATTTATTTTTTGGTGGGTGCCTGGGAGTAGGTCCTCCATGTGAAAGGATATATGGAATAAGTCATTAGTTTGAAGAATTTTTGATTGGAAGTGTAGGGGGAACATGGTGTTGCTATGTGCCAATGAAATTCAAGTGTCTCTGGTTAGTGTCTTTGCCATCCTGCAGTTTTTTCTGTGAGCTGGGAACACTGGGCTCTAGGATGTGTGTTTGCCCATCTCCATCTATGGCGGGAGGAGGGGGAAACCTTATTTGTAAAAGGCAGACTTTATTTAACATTTCAGTGTTCCCATTATAGTTCAAGCTACTTTTGGAAAGGTCATATTGTAAAATGTAGTTGATGCCTTTCAGGAAAGAGACTTTGGAGTAGAAAATGTACTTAAGCCATTAGTGGAGAAAGAAGCTAGTTGAGGCAAAGACTGAAATATTTCTGTGACAAATGTTAATCTAAAAAACTTTGGTAGCTACAACTCCTGCATTTTGCATTAGAACTTCTCGATCAGTACGCCGCAGCAAGACTTGCTGGAAACAGCATATGTTGGTTTAAGGCTCTTATTTAAATGATTTTTATTGAGATGAGGCAGGGTCCTGTTAGCTTCATTTTCAGAAATCCAACACTAAAGAATTAAATTACAAAAAGTGTGTCAAGTTTCTCCTTAAACTCGTGAACAGAGAACATCGGACTTGTATATGCTAAAAATGCTGCAGTGGCCCCAGCTGCATCTATGCGATGGCGGCGCTACTGTGGCGCTTCAGTGTAGACACTGCCAATCCCTGAAAAGCAGGTGCAAGGTCAATAGAGGTTACATTGGCTTAACAACGTGACTCAGGGGTGTGGATTTTTCACACCTCTGAGTGAAGTAGATGGATCAACCTAACATTTTGGTATAAACCAGACCATATTCTTTACCCTTGCATTCAGTCTCAATCATAATTAGACAAAGGATGTGAATACCATTGGATAACCGTTTAAGACAAAGTTATAATGGAGGAACTAGCTAACCATTAAACTTCCAGAATGTACATGGAATTCCAAGTATTCAACCATTAATAAAAATCAGAAAGAGCACTGCAACACAAGTAGCGTTTACATGTAGGCTGATGGAATAAAATTCTGAGCAATAGAGGATTAATGTTTGAATTATTTGGCGGGGGGGGAGGGTAAAAGAATCATGATAAAGTAGTCCTGTTTGCTTAACCTCTGCCAAAGTTGTGTGGGTCTATGCAGTGATGTGTATACTGGAAGCGACATGCATAACTTTACTAAGTTGGTGAGCATTGACCCCTTTTATTAAATATTAAGGCAGTGATAGAAACCGAGATGTGCAGTGGATTTTTTTCCCAAAAGAACTAAGATAAATCAATTCCTAATAAAGAGCTTCCACCTGTGGTTAACGTCATAGGCCATTTTGCATTTAATTTTTAATAGTGTTTGAAATAGGACTGCATCAGTAAAAGTAAGTTCTTGTGCTCATTGAATAATCAAGGCTTTAGGTGAATGTCCAGAATGCTGAACTCTGTTTCTGAAAAACCTTTTGGCTAATGCTGTCAAGAAGTTGGTTCGTATCACTGAGTACTTTAGTTGTGAGTGTCCAGAGCAATAGATGAATTGTTAGGCTATATGATGGATTGAAGAAGTGATACAAGAAATGACATTTAATTACTCCCCAAGAAGCCTAATGAAATAGGTAAAGTTAATCAAAATAGTGTAATAAGGATAATACTCTTTGGTTATCTACATCAGTGGTTCTCAACCAAGAGTATATGTATCCCTGGGGGTATGCAGAGGTCTTTCAGGGGGTACATCAACTCATTTAAATATTTTCCTAGCTTTAGAACAGGCTACATAAAAAGCAAAGTCAATACAAACTAAAATTTCATGCTGACAATGGCTTGTTTATACTGCACTATATACGGTACACTGAAATATAAGTACAATACTTTTATTCCAGTTGATTTATTTTATAATTACATGGTAAAATGAGAAAATGAGCAGTTTTTCAATAATAGAGTGCTGTGGCACTTTTGTATTCTTGTGTCTGATTTTGTAAGCAAGTAATTTTTAAGTGAGGTGAAACATGGGGGTACTCAGGACAAATCAGACTCCTGAAAGAGATACAGTAGTCTGGAAAGGTTGAGAGCCACTGGTCTACTTAATGTATCCTGTAGCTAGCTATCTAATATCAACTATTTAAAAGGTAATAACTACATACAGGGCTAGCCAACATGAAGATGGAGATGTTTGTCCAGGTTGTTCTGAGCTAATAGTGAGAGCTTCCTAGTTACAACAGTTCAATGACTAGTGAGAATTCTGCTTCCAACGGAAGAAAAGACTGATAACAAAAGGAAAGGGGGTGTTGAGATATCCATAATACTTATGGACGTAGAGTTTTGAGGGCAAGAGTGAATCTACGGACTTGGATTTGCCAGGTATGTACTTGTTTCAGCCGAAAGGTGGCTTACAGTATTTGTGCCAATAATCTTTGTTCTGAGTAGCTGAGACCATTCAGTACTAATATGTACAGTTCAACATGAAAAAGAACGGAAATAACTTAAAAGTTATCGCTGTCTTGAACTTATCCACTTCAGCTAGGTCAGCACTTGACAGAATCATCCGAGAAGGCATTCCCTATTTTCTGCTGCTGGAGTTCAGAGGTAAGTGCGCCTTTAGCCCTTTTCAGTCTCTCTAGGCACCCCTTTCAGTGCTGGAGACTTACCTGTGCTAGGGCTTTCAACGCAGTGCATCAGAGTGTCTTGGAGCCTGGGCTTCAGCTTGACCCAAAATGTCTACACAGCAATTTTTAACCCTGTAGTCTGAGCCTCCCAAGTCAGTTGACCCAGGCTCTGAGACTTGGTGCTGTGGGTTTTTTGTTGCAGCGTAGACTTACTGTAAGGCTGCAAAGGAACTCCAAAGATGATTTTTCCACTCACGACAATTGGTATAGTAAACTTTTATTGTGCATTTGGTTGCATGGACTACTTGGCATGACAGACCAAAACCAGACAAACAGAGGTTTAGAGACACCCAGAGCATAGGGATGCATCTCTGACCATCTTGGCAAATAGCCACTGATGGACCTATCATCCATGAACTTATCTAATTCTTTTTTGAACCCAGTTATACTTTTGGTCTTCATTACATTTCCTGGCCATGAGTTCCACAGGTTGACTGTGCATTGTGTGAAGAAATACTTCCTTTTGTTTGTTTTAAACCTGCTGCCTATTAATTTCATTGGGTGATCCCTGGTTGGTGTGTTATGTGAAGGGGTGAATAATGCTTCCTTATCTGCTTTCTCCACACCATTTTATAGATCTCAACCATATTCTCATTGGTCGTCTGTTTTCCAGGCTGAACAGTTTGTCTTTGTAATCTCTCTTCACGTGGAAGCTGTTCCACACCTCTAATAATTTTTTGTTGCCCTTCTCTATACTTTTTCTAATTCTTTGAGAGATAATGACTAGAACCGAATGCAATGTTCAAAGTATGGGTGTACCAAGGATTTATATAGTGACATTATATTTTTGTCTTATCTGTCCCTTTCCTAATGGTTCCTAACATTATGTTCTTTTTTGACTGCTAGTGCACGTTGAGAAGATGTTTTTAGAGAACTAACCACCATGATGCCAAGATCTTTCTTGAGTGATAGCAGCTCATTTAAACCCCATTGTTTGTATGTGTAGTTGGGATTATTTTCCAAGGTGCATTACTTTTTGCATTTATCAACATTGAGTTTCATCTGCCATTTTTTTGCCCAATCACCCAGTTTTGTGGGGGAATCAACTTTAGACGTAACTATCTTGAGTAATTTTTGTATAGTCTGCAAACTTTGCCACCTCCATTGTTTCTCCTCTTTTCCAGATCATTTATGAATATGTCGAACAGCATGGGATCTCCCAAGGATCTGTACTGGGACCAGCTATTTATCTTTGTCCACTGTGAAAACTGATAATTCATTCTTACCCTTTGTTTGTTTGCTGTTTTTTAACCAGTTACTGATCCATTAAAGGACTTTCCTTCTTCTCCCATGACTGCTTAGTTTGCAGTCTGTTTAAGAGCTTTGGAGAGAGACCTTATGAAAGGCTTTCTGAAAGTTCAAGTACACTATATCCACTGAATCATCCTTGCACACATTTGCTGACTCCTTCAAAGAATTCCAATAGATTAAGGCATAATTCCCCTTTACAATGGCTGTGTTGACTCTTCCCCAATGTATCGTGTTCATCTATGTGTCTGATGATTCTGTTCTTTATTGTGGTGTCAACTAATCTTCCTGGTACTGAAATTAGTCTTACTGACCTGTAATTGCCAGGATCACCTCCTGGAGCCTTCTTTAAAATCAGTGTCACATTATCTATTAGCCAGTTATCAGGTACAGAGGCTAATTGAAGCAACAGGTTACATACCAGTTAGTAATTCTGTAATTTCATGTTTGAGTTCCTTCAGAACTCTTAGGTAAATAACATCTGGTCCTGATGACTTATTGCTCTTAAATTATCAGTTTGTTCCAAAACCTCCTCTACTGACAACTCCATTTGGGACAGTTTGTCAGATTTGTCACCTAAATAATAGCTCTCGTGTGGGACACTTCCTCACAACCTCTGCAGGGAAGACGGATAAAAATAATTCATTTAGATTTTCCGTGACCGTGTTGTCTTCTTTGAGTGTTTTATTTAGGACCCCAAATAATCATTGGGGCCACTGGACAATCATCAGGCTTCCTGCTTGTGATGCACTTAAAGATTTTTTTTCCATTAGTTTTTGTCTTTTGCTAGTTGCTCTTACAGTTCTGCCTGTCTAACTATACTTTTTCCTTTCATTTGCCAGAGCATGTTTCTTTCTATTTTCCTCAGTAGGATTTGACTTCCACTTTTTAAAGAGTGTTTTTTTGCCTCTCTTTAGCCACAGTGGCATTTTTTGGTTCTTACTTTTTTGGGGAATACATATAATTTGAGCCTCTATTATGGTATTTTTAAAAAGTTTCCATGACCCTTTCAGCCATTTCACTCTTGTGACTTAGGGTATGGCTACATTTGGAATTTCAAAGCGCTGCCGCGGCAGCGCTTTGAAGTGTGTGTAGTCAGAGAGCTCTCCCAGCGCTGCATGTAAACCACATCCCTTACGGGTGTAGTGTGCAGTGCTGGGAGCCGCGCTCCCAGCGCTGCTGCCCTGATTACACTGACGCTTTACAGCGCTGTATCTTGCAGCGCTCGGGGGTGTTTTTTCACACCCCAGTTGCAGCGCTGTAAAGTGTGAGTGTAGCCAAGGCCTTATTTTAATTTCCATTTAACTAGCCTCTCCATTTTTGTGTAGTTTCTTTTGAAGTTTAATGCTATTGTGGTGAGTTTTGTTGGTATTTTCCCCCCCTACAAGGATTTTAAATTTAATTACATTATAGTTGCTGTTATAAAGCGGTTCAGCTATATTCACCACTTGGAACAGATCCCGTGTGTCACTTAGCACTAAAGCAAGAATTTCTCTCCCCTTGTAGGTTACAGGACTAACTGCTTTTTGGAGCTGTCATTAATGGCATCTAGAAATTTTATCTCTGCGTGCCACGATGACATGTTCCTGGTCAATATGGGGTAGTTGAAATCCTCCATTATTACTGAGTTTTCTGTTTTTGTAACCTCTCTAGTCTCTCAGAGCATTTCACAGTCATTGCCACCATCCTGGTCAGTAGTGTAAGTATATTCCTACTGCTTCACACTTATTATTCATGTATAGAATTTCTGTCCATAAAGATTCTGTGGTACTGTTCAATTCATGTAAGAATTTTATTATAATTGACTTTATGCTTTCTTTTTGTGTGCAAGACAAGTCCAGGAGAGTGCAAAAATAAAGCTTGAAGTGAATTTTGTTTTACGAAACTGATGCACTTTATATTACATAGACTAAAATGCCAGTTGATGTTTGCTGTCTGGAATGAATGGACAAAAGGTGTGCCTGTGATTTCAGAATAGTATGTCACTATGCTGGTGCATAAAAATAGCAGATATTGGGAATGTCAGTCTCCCTCAACCAGCATATGGAACATTGAAAGACTGAAAATGGTCTTTGGAGAAATGTGGACATAGGTGTGCTTAGCTCAAGAAGCACCAAGTTGCATCAGCTTCTTTCCAAGAGGTTTGGGAATAACACACTGAAATAAGAACCTGCAACAACACTCTTAGCAATCTAAAAAGATAAGATACTACCTTTGCCATACACTGGCCCAGTAAAGAGAGAAATTGTTTATAAAAACATTGTGATTTGAATGGATTGACTCACTGACTTCATAGGAAGCTGCCTACCAGCTGATCAGGTGAGCTGTCCAAGTTTGAAATCAGGATATGACTGGATTTCAATACTGTAAAGAGCCCATTAAAATCTGTCTGTTGGGAGAGAAAATGGATTTTGCATTCCGAAGTATCTCATGAGTGATGACTACCAAAAGGATGCCACTTTCACTCTTTCTGAAATAATTATTTGTGGTTTACCAGAAATATCATGTAGAACATATTAAATTTATTATGTTTCTGGTAAGTGTATATGTGGATGATGTTTCTAGAAGCTTTCCAAGACCCTGATGAAAATACATGTAAGGAGTTTTCTCTCAGATTACATGTGGGGAATGCGGGGAAAATGTGCAATGGGGAAAAATTGTGTATTAGGTAAAATAAGTCAAGTATACATTTTTTGTTGGTATGGTACTTTCAAACTTCAGTCTTAAATAGCTATATTAAACTGTTGCTTACTAGTTACTTAAACAGCGAACTCTCTCTTCTACAATAATATCAACTAATATCCATTAGCCTGGGGAGGGATTTGATACTATTCAACTTAAATTATTTCTGGTGACACAGGAAAAGACAAAAGTAGGTTGCTGGCAAAGGAATATGCATCAGCATCTGCAAAGCTGAATCACTCTAGTTCAGGAAGGATACTGCTGTTGTGGGAAATGAATCACTTAGATGTGGAGGGAGGAGAATCTTAACAGCAAAGAACAAACATAAGTGTGTCTAGATTTACACTAGGACTGAGCATTTTTAATTCTGTGGTGCAGTAAAATATGAAGGCAGATCGGTATTACAGTTTTGCCAGCATAGCTTTGTCAGAGATGTGGGGAAAAAAAACCAAACCCATGCCCCTCACACATAGCTGTGCTGGCAAAATTCCCATATAGACACAGTTTATACTAACAAGAGTTCTTTCACTGGCACAATTGGTCATTTGGGAAAGTGGATTAATTACACCAGCTAAAGAACCTGTTTTGCTGGTATATGCCGAGTTTCCACTAGGGGGCCTTGCTGGTGTATCTGTATTAACAACGTCTAGACCAGTGGCTCTCAATCTTTTAGAGCTCAGGACCCATTTGTAAATGTCTATGGCCTGTCATGACCCAGTAAATAGTCTGGGGGTGGTTTCAGTTGGATTCTGTCCCCGAGGGGGGTTGGGTCCTACGCAGCACTCACCGCACAGTGGCAGATCCTGCCACTGTGCTTGGCTCTCTGCTCTGAATGTCACAACTTTTGGGGTTGCAGTGCCGCTCAGGTTTGGCCTACCCCTCTGGCTGGACCAAATTTGTGTGAGTGGAGTTTTGACCTGGCTCATTCGGATGCAGTGCCATTCGCTCAGATTTGTCCAGCCCAGACTCCTATAGTCAGGATGGCTGGGCCAGACCTGAGCAGCACTGGGACCCCAGAGGTTGCAGTGCTGGGAGCAAGGAGGTGAGCCCAGCTAGCCCTGTGGGATGGGAGCTGCCACACAACCCTTTGAAACATATCCTGACCCACAGGTTGAGAGAGCCTGATCTAGGCTACCCCTCGGCCTTCAGATGAGCTGTACTGACTTAAGAAGTGTAAGTGCATGGACTTAAATCAAGAATTGTGGCCACACAAATAGCCACAATGCACTCTTTTGCCAAGAAGCAACAAACTGTGTTTGTGCCACGTAATTTGATAGAAATGACCATCTCATAAATTCCAGCTTCTAACTTTGCCTGCTGTTGTAGGAGATGAGTGGGAGGGGAAACTGGCTAATTGGGTGAGGGATGAAGCAAGGGAGCAAAGCATGATTTTGAAGGGAGCAGGAGATGGCTGCAATCTGCATCCCTACAGGACTAAGGGCTTGTCTACATCACAAAGTTGCAGCGCTGGTGAGGGGGTTACAGCGCTGCAACTTAGGAGGTGTACACATCTGCAGGGCATCACCAGCGCTGTAACTCCCTGTTTGCAGCGCTGGCTGTACTCCCGTTTTGTCTTGGGTGTAGAGGATCCAGCGCTGGTGATCCAGTGCTGGTAATCAAGTGTAGACACTTACCAGCGCTTTTCTTGACCTCCGTGGAATAAGCAGGTATCCCAGCATACCTGAGGAAGCCTCTGGTAATCAAGCAGGTCTCCTTCCCCGGTTTGCTCTCGCGTTCCCCGAACCCCCAAGCAAGCAGGTCTCCTTCCCTGCGGTTTGCAGGGGGGTTCGGGGAACGCGAGAGCAAACCGCGGCGAAGCTGGTCTCCTTCCCCGGTTTGCTCTCGCGTTCCCCGAACCCCCGTGCAAGCAGGTCTCCTTCCCTGCAGTTTGCAGGGAGGTTCGGGGAACGCGAGAGCAAACCACGGCGAAGCTGGTCTCCTTCCCCGGTTTGCTCTCGCGTTCTCCGAATCCCCGAGCAAGCAGGTCTCCTTCCCTGCGGTTTGCTCTCGCGTTCCCCGAACCCCCATGCAAGCAGGTCTCCTTCCCTGCGGTTTGCAGGGGGGTTCGGGGAACGCGAAAGCAAAACGCGGGGAAGCTGGTCTCCTTCCCCGGTTTGCTCTCGCGTTCCCCGAGCTCCCCTGGAAGCCGCCCAACAGCGCTGCAGTGTGGCCACATCTAACACCACTTGCAGTGCTGGTTGCTGTAAGTGTGGCCACTCTGCAGCGCTGGCCCTATACAGCTGTACTAATACAGCTGTAACAACCAGCGCTGCAAAATTGTAGATGTAGACATACCCTAAGTCTGGTAGGTAGGAGCTTTCCTAAACTGCATAGATGCTTGCAGAGCTGAGTTCTCTGCCACTTGTGAAGATGTTGCTGCTTGCTGTCCCTGTGAGAGTTACAGCCACTTGTATGTGGGAGCAGCACCAGCTATTAAGTAATGGCATAATAAACATTGAATTGTCATTCCCATTTACTGCACTAAACGGGGTAGGCCTGTTAAAATTAGGACTTCTTGCTTCACACTTCATGTCCAAAATACTGTGATACAATACCTTGTTAAAGGATATGTTACAATGTGGACTTGAATACATTTGCACCCATTTACTGCAGTAACAAACAGTAAAGAAACAAACTCTTCATGTGGGCCAAGGAATAGTGTTCCTCCAGTCTTTTTTTGGTTGTTCTGGAGACATGTTATATACAGTGTGAGGCAATGGGATAGTGAGGAAGAAAGATGAGATTGTTTTGAAGCTAATTGGAGTCCTGTTCAGCACTGTAAAAGTGCTTATTGGCACCGCTTGTTAGGTGTTTGGGAGGACGTATTTTAGTGTACTCCTGTATTTCAGCCAAGTGCTCTGATAGCTCTCGTAAATCTATGCAGGAGTCAGGTTAACTGTATTGGCATGTTATGCGTGGAGTTAGAATAAATAGATGGAGAATCCAAAAGAGGACTTGTTACACCAATTTGCATAAAGATGTGTATATTCTGTTAAGCAAAAGCTTCATACACCCAGATTTGAAATAGTTTATCATAAGGAATTATTTCGCTACTAAAAAGAAATAAATACTAGACTGAAAGAGTTTGATAACATTGGCTGTTAGAGTTGTTAATTATCAGCACTAGAGTGGATGATAAAAAATTATCTTTCTTTAGGTGCTACTAACAGGAGTGGTAGTGAACATTCTTGTTTTCCTCTGCTGCTGTTGGAAAAAACTGAAGCAGATGTAGAGGCACGGGAGTTGACCACAGACTGAGTGAAATAACCCATGCTAATTTACACTTGGCTTCACAAGAACTCCTCTCCGGCAACCATGAGGACTACAAAAGTAACTTTGACTTTAGGTTTTGTAGAAGCTGATGGCAAATGGGAGACCAACACCAGGACTTGTGACACATTCACTGGGGCAAGTGCTAAAATGCTTTTTAGACTTAATTACGCCTGAAGCACAATGGTATAAATCTAAAAACAGTGTTTATAAAAAAAAAAAACTTGATAAATTCAATGTAAAACCTAATTAAGGTACCTAAACTCTGCATCCTTAAGACCACCTTTTCAATGCATGTGGTCAATTAAAGACCCCTTCACATCCAGAAGCCTTGCCTTGTGCCAAAAAGTGACTTGGTCCTTGTATACTACCAAAATAAACACAATTAATATAAATTAACTTCAGTTCTGACAAGCTGGAGCAAAATCCTTTCTTCACAGAAAGGGAAAATAGCTGTCACATTGAAATCTGGAATTTGTTCCAGTGCCTAAGCAGATGCTGACACTCAGAATAAAATGAGTTGACGCTATTGGTAATTGGGGCCCCAGTTGCCAAGAGATTTATATATTAAAGCCAACATGATAAATTGTCCCAAAATGTAAGTCTGAAGCCAGTGGAAAATGCGGAATACAAGTATTGCATGGTTCTTAGAGAAAAGAAGTACTAAGTTATCTAGTGCGTGGTGCTGGCTGGCTGAAGTTACATTGGGCTTCAGATATAGTTCTGGTAGAACATATCACTATGTCTTAGTCATCTCCATAATGAATAAGTGCTTAGGAAACCTAAGTGCTAAACGTGTTGGGATGTAGAACTTCATTTATGGAAGGATGATTCTATTTGCTTCAGACTGTAAAACATAGCTGGATTTTGATACCTTTGCTTGCTAATCAAAAGGTGTTATATCAGACACTTGAAGTTTGAGTACTTTCATTTATTATTCTTAAATATATAAAAACAGGCATACCTTCTGTTCAGCGCTGCTTAGATATTCTAAAACCTAACAGCACTAAACCGCCAGGAAAACCAGTCATCCTTCAAAAATAATGCATATTAAGTCCCGCTTTTCAGTTGCCCATTCTAAAGGTTGCCCATGAATCATTCTACGAAGGTCAACATTATGATGGCGGCAGAAATTCCCATCAGGTGTAGGGCCCTGTTATACTTTGCACTATACAAACATAGGACTGAACGTGCTTCCTGTGGTTGATAGTTTATAAAAAGCCAGGATGCCTGATAGTCAAAGGCCTTTGTAGCTGTTAAGGTTTTTCTTTCTTTTTTTTTTTTTTTTTTTTTTTGCTCTTGGTCCCTTTTTGAGGAAGATGTCAGAACTTGATTTGAATCTTTCAATCAATGATAAACTAATTCCTTCCCTTGGTAGACTTTTTCCAATGATGGATTAACTGTAAGCTGATCAGAAGATCCCCACACCAAAGCCATTCTTTTTAGGTGATAAATCTGAGGAACTATCCTCAGGAAATGGAGAAGGTTTTGGAATAAATTGATAAATCAAACAGTAGTAGGTCACCAGGACCATATGGTATTCAACCAAGAGTTCTGAAGGAACTCAGATATGAAATTGCAGAACTACTAATTGTGGTATGTAACCTGTTACCTAAATCAGTCTCTGTGCCAGAGGTGATCTAATCAATTACAGGATAGTAAGTTTAACTTCAGTACCAGGCAAATTGGTTGAAATTGTAGTAAAGAATAAAATCATCATCAGATACATATATGAACTCAACAAGTTGAGGAAGAGTCTTTTACATAACTTTTACAAAGGGAAATTTTGGCTCACCAATCTACTAGCATTCTTCGAAGGAGTCGACAACCATGTGGACAAAGTGATCCAGTGGATATAGTGTACTTAGACTTTCAGAAAACTTTTGACAAGGTCCCTTACCAAAGATTCTTTAACAAAGTAAGCAGTCTTGGGGTAAGAGGGAATGTCCTCTCATGGATCAGTAACTGGTTAAAGGAAAAGAAATAAAGGGTAGGAATAAATGATCTGTTTTCACAATGGGGAGATGTAAATAGAGGGGTTCCCCAAGGATCTGTACTGAAACCAGTGCTGTTCAACGTATTCATAAATGATCTCGAGAAAGGGTAAACAGTGAGATGGCAAAACTTTCAGATTGGCTAAATCCAGAGCTAACTGTGAAGAGTTATAAAGGATTTCTCAAAACTGGGTGACTGGGCAACAAAATGGCAGATGAAATTCAGTGTTAAGTGCAAAGTAATGCACCTTGGAAAAAATAATCCTAAGCATACACACAGACAAAATGATGGGATCTAAATTATTGGCTGTTACCTATTTCAAGAAGCACGTGGCACTGGTCACTATCAGAGACAGGATGCTGGGCTAGGTGGGCTATTGATGGTCTGACCCAGTATGGGCATTTTTAAATTCCTACCGTGGCTAATCCTTCTTAGTCACATGGGCACATTAAGAAGTTGCGCTGCAGTTACACAGATGAAAGAAGGGAAGCGTCCACAACAGTAAAAAGTTGAATCAGTTTACAAAATGAAAAGGAGAAAGCTACAAATCTTAATTTTTACTGTACTATTAACTTGTATTTTTTGGTAATGTCCTCTATGCCCTTTTTTATTTAATTTCCCCTCAAGTTTCTATTAGACCACTTTTTCAGGTAAAGATCCATCATGTACGTTAGAGTAAACTGTCAAATGATATTTAAATAGTTTAGGCAGAAGATGGACTTCTTACTTTCTCTGTAATCATGACTCGCATCAGTTTCTCTTCCTAAAGGAAACAGCCTGCAGGGCCCTGAACTTTGGCTAATTACTCAGGTAAAAAAGGGATAACAGTAGTCAACCCTGACCCACGTATCCAGAAAACTGCTTCACATAGAAAAATTAGTGCTCAGTTGTGGACATCTCATCTACAGCTTCCACTAAGAGCAAGTGTCTGGGAACAGTTAATACTTTGTGCTTGAGTATCCTGGAGGAAAAAAGAAATGTAGATGACTGGCTAGAAAAAATGAATAAAATAGATCTGGAAGCCTATTTAGGGTGTCAGTAAAGACCAGTGATTCTCAACCTATTTATCATTGTGGGCCCCACATGCGGCCCACAAAGTGTTACCTGGGCCGCAGTTTGAAAACCGCAGTACCCGCCTACCTAAACTCCCCCACAAACCCCTATGGCCAGTACGTTCTGCTCCTGGCCCTACTCAGTGGAGGGGTCTCTGGGTGGAGAGCTGGGCGGGGAACAGGAACCCTGACCATGTGGGGCTGTTGGGGCAGCCAGGACCTGGATCCCGCCAGGCAGCAGTCTGAGCCCACCGGGGAACAGCTGGCAGCCTGCACTCTGAGCCCTGGCCTTTAGTACACAGCTGAGCTGGGCTGCAGTTGCATGCTAATTGGGCTGCAGGTTGAGAACTGCTGGTAAAGACTCATACTGCTGGCTCTTTCCCAAGTTAAGTAGAGATCAAAATTAAGAGGGTGTTACATTTGTTACTAGGATTCTTTCTATACATATAAAGGTAGAGTTTTGTCCGCTGACCTGCTTTATATACCAGCTCAGAAGCAATCCAGGCTCCGTGGTTTAGTTGAGGATGGGGTGGGAAAACAAACTAAGGTTGAAGTAGTGTTAAATTGAAAGGACCATAAGAGAATCTGCTTCATCTGCAGGCACTAGTTAAGAAATGGTTTCCTCTTGGTTTAATCCTAGCCAAGTTAGTTTGCTATGCTGCATCCTTTTGAAAAGGACACTTCCTCTCCATCTGTAACAGACAGCATTGCACAACTTTTTGTTAAAAGTTGGAAGCTGCCAGCAAAACAAGAATAGAATTAAGATTTTTCCAGCCAGATTTCTAGCAAACCAAGTTAAAGTGATCACTGTAGACTTGCAGTCACTGGCTCCCAGTGAAGAACTTTTCTTCACATTTTACTATTCTGACTTCTCCTTTTGTTGGAAAAAAATTTACTTGCTATGGTGGGGACCTTTTTGAAAATAAAGTTTTGTCAACAAAATGGTATTTGGCAGTAATTCTGGAAATTTTCAACGTGGATATGTATTAAACACACAGCAAAACTTCACTTAAAAGCACTCTTCAAACAAAGGAAAATTTACCAGCTTATATCATTTCTGTTTGTTTTATATATAAAGGCAATTTCAGATTGAAATCTCTATTCACTTGGTTTTTTGCTTTAGGCAGTTCACATCTATGGTGGAAGATTATTGTAGTTGGAGAAGTAGTTAAAGTACAACCTCACAGACTGAGCCAACCATCTGAGAGGGGAGTCAATGCTGAAATTGTTAGAAATTTGTTTATTAAAAGTGACTAGAAGAAAATATTTGTGTAAACGAATGTGAGATGAGTTTTTAAATAGCTTGAGACGTAAATGTTTTTGAAAATTCTAGCCAATAAGTGTTTTGGGATTGAGAGTGGGATTTCCTGTTCTGTGATTTCTTGTGTAGCATTGAGTGTCTGTTGCTTATCGTGGAGCGGTTGATGTTAAAAGACCAGAGTCTAATTTGTTGCTCCTCAGAGAGCTTACATCATGGCTGAAGGCTGTTATCTTGCTCTGTTTTCTTGACTGTCTGCTGGAAGCTTTTGAAAACCGTTTCTGTGCTCCTGCAGTGTTGCTCAAACAAACCTTGCATGTTACTTTTGTTGCTAAATATAGCAACGGTTCCCAGCGCCAACTTGAAGTTCAAGTGGCGTCCTGCATGGGTCACAGAAAACAGAAGAGCAGACGTGCAGTTTACCCTGTAAAACATTCTATTTAAAGCTCTTCGTTATAAGTAGTGATGCCTGTGCGTTCCATTATAAGACCCATTTTTTATTTGCTTATAACTTAGCCCTAAGGGTTAGAGTTAGGCAAAAAAACAAATAAATCCATGCTAGTTTTCTGCCTCAAGCTGATTTGATTTTGAACGATTCAGCTAAAATAGTTCAGCCATTAAAGGGAATAAGGTTTAAGAAAAATACATTTTGTCCATGCTGAGTTTTTTATACAGGGATGTACCTTTAGGTGAAGCGCTTCTTTTCTTTTTCTTTTTTTGATTAAGCCATAAGCCTCTCACAATCTTCATTTTTGCACATATTCTAGACTAGTTGGAGTTTGGCAGCTAAATTAATCCAGTGTGCTGCGTGTGTGCCCCCCATCTCCACTGAGCATGTGCCAGGCTGGGGCTCTAAGGTCTGAACAGGACCTCTCTTGTAAATGCAGCTCAGAAACACTATGGCACTGGGCACAGGAACTGAGGAAAAAGTACCCCAAGAGCAGTCTCTGGTGTGCTATGTTGCTTCTGCTCCCCACTCCTCGTGGCAGTGAAGAGGAGGAAGCAGCATGAGTGCAATACAGAGGGGTGAAATAATGGGGTGGAGGAGTAGGAGGGTATAAGGGCATGAGGAGGAAGAAGAGGGGGGACCACGGTCAGGGTTTGGAGAAGATAAGAATAAGAGCAGAAAGGGATAGAGATGGGAGTAGGGTGAGATGCAGAAGGATCTGTGACCTGTAAATCATAATCACACTCCACTACAGAACCTGGGATTAAACCCATTATTCCTGAGTGTTAGCAAACCCTGGTTGTTTGACAGGTAGCTAATCTATTGGCTAAGTGGTTCATCCCTGTCTGGTGGAGGTCAATGAAAGTTAGCTTTTTCCTGCAACCACTTTGTTAGCTCAAGTGGTAGAGGACTGCATGGATGTAAAGGTCCCTGCTGATAAAACCATGTCAGGGTAGTGTGGGTCTCCATGATGAAATATTTACTTTGTACACCTCTATTTTTAATTTTTTTTTTTTTAAAAATACATTAAAAGACAAGCAAATATTACACTTGCAAAGTCAAGCACTCAAGTCTGTAAAACCTTAATTTGGCCCTCCTGTGCATATGCATTATGATTTATTTCAATTAGTGGATCATATACTTGCAGTTTCTGTAGGACCCCCTTCTAGTGCACAGGACAGACTGAGCTTGCTGGGTGTATATGTGTGTGTGTGTATGTGTATATATGTATGTGTGTATATATATATACACATCATCAACAATTGTTGTCTGGTTGCAGGTATTTACAGCACTCCCTCCAAATACTAAACTAAATACAATATTAATTTCCTTCTGGGCTTTTGTATGGTGCTCTCATGATCCTGTTCAAATGCTTCATAAGCATTAATGACTTCACATTCACAACACTTGTGTGAGATGGAGTTTTCCCCATTTTACAGCTGGGCAGTTGAAGCACAGATTAAGGCCAAAATTGTCAAAAGGAGAATCCAAAGTTACTTGCAAAACTTGAAAACCATGGGGCCTTAATTTTCAGAATATATGGCATTTCATAACACTTCATGTAGGAGCACAGCTCTCATTGAATTCTGCTACAAGTGGTCAGCTCTCATGCAAATAAGACGCTTGGTGATTCAAGTTGGGTACCCAAAGAGTGAGGCTCATACAGTGGCCACCTGTGAACATTAAGTAACTTGTCTAGCAACACCCGGGCAGAGACAGGCCTTGTTCACTACGCATCTTTCAATTTCTGCAATAGACAAAGAAGGGGTACTATAAATAACAACTGCCTTCTGTACACAACCCTGCTTCATCCCCAGAGCAGGTCTGGCCTGTGCACTGAAGGAAGTGTGTGTGTGTGTGTGTTTGTGAGAGAGAGAGAGAGAGAGAGAGATCGTGTGTGGAGGGGAAAAATTACATGGTCACGTAGGAAAGACTACATCATACACCTCCATTACCTTTGTGCCTGTGCATGTGAAATAACATTGCACAGGCAACCTTAATGTTGGTATTGGCTAACTTGAGTGCTTTAAACCTTTGAAACCTTAATGTTCTTTCAAGATAATTTTTCGGATTTAAATACGAAACTTTCTGTATATAAACGTGGTCTTGTAGCTTAATGTCAGTAGAAAGTAATACGCATTTGGACTTGAATATTTTTTTAAAAAGTAACCCAAATGATAAGTGACAATGCTTTCATGTAAACACAAGGAACATGTAGTGAAATACATGACTGTATTGAGCTGAACTGAGGCTCACATTTTCTTTCCATTTTGGCTGAAAATGCTGCTCAGACATTAAAATGGCATACTAGAAGTATGCGCTATAATGAATATTCAAACCACTGAGTTTCAACAAACTAACATGACATCACTTCTACAGCACAGTGTTAGACATTTGAGAAGAATGGCCTAGTGTTGTGTAATTGAAATTATTGAACGCAAAGCAGTGGTGTCCATTTGAACATCAAGGTCAAGTGAAATTGATGGTGGGGAAATAAAAGAAATCCTTCATAGGGGAGTTAATTGTATAGAAAACTGACTTGCATGAAAATGATATTTTTCAGCAGCATGTAGCAGGAACACACAAATGTGCCCAAACCTGGATGTTTTCTCCTTCTTGATAGCCAGGACACAAGGCCAGGAGAAATGGTAATTTGCTTTCTACTGTGGGGTACACCATACTCTAATTAAAGTAGTAGGCTAATTTAATTATTTGCTTAAGAGCCAGAGTGCGATGACTGCCTCCACAAAAAGGAGCAAAGACGCTTCTTCTGCTATTCTGCACCCTCCAAGGGAGGAACACCTGACTCCTTTCCCTCACTCAGTTTATTTACTTCTGGTGGAATTCTCTGCCACTGTGTGTGCAGAATTCACGTTCCACAGAGATTTCTTTGCTTCCCTGCGGAAAAATGACTTTCTGACAGGGAAGCTGCAAGAGTCAGTCACACACTACTCCCTAGCAGCGCAGGTAAAACGTTTTAGGCACCCAGAGTAGCCGGTGGAGAGGTAAATCACCACGGGGTGGGCTCTGTGGACACCCCAGCCAGTGGCACCTACCCTGAGTTGGGATCAGTTGCTAGTCCTGTCTGGGTTTGAGGCAGGAGAGGATGGGACTTCCTCTGCAAGGAGTGGCTGGGGCTGTGTCAAACTCACACCCAGAAACCTCTCCCAGCTGCAGAAACTTAGCATCCTCCTCTGCTTCCTGCCTCCATCACTCCTCAGCTGTCGCCATCCACCCAACCCCTGTGCATCTGGACCTCCCATACCCAGACACCCCTGCCAAGCCTCACCCGGTACATCCAGAACCCCCCTAGCCCTCCATACCCAAACTGCACCCCAATGAACCTTAAATCTTGTATCTGGAGCCCCCCTGCTCCGAGACCACCCTCCACTGAGCTCCCTGCACAAAAATTCCCACCCTGATGCTTCACCCTCTGCACCATCCTGAACCCCCACATCCAGACCCCCATGCCACTGATGGCCAGCTAGATGCAACCAGGCCTCCGCCCCACTCCCCCAGCACCCAGATCCCTCTGCTTAGCCCCAACAACCTTCTCCTGGAAGCCCCTGCAGAGTCCCATTGCCCCTGCACCTGGAACTCCCCAAGAAGCCTCTATACATCTAGATCCCCCCACAGTGAGCTGCCTGCACCCAGATTGTCCCACACAGAAATCTCTTACCCCACATCTGGATCTCCCCACAGTGAGCCCCTCCACACTTGGATCCTGCCTAGTTGAGCCTGCCTGCCCCACACTTGGTACACCTGGCACAGAGGGGCAGGGCTCCAGGATATTTCTGGGGCCAGGCCCAGGTTTGTGCTGTGTCAGGGTCAGTTGCAGCCTCACCACTGAGTCCGTGTCCTGGGGTTGGTTGGTGAGGGGGCCTGCAGGGTGATCATGTGTGAAGTATGTTATAAAGTATTCAGGACAAGGGGCTATTTTCCTCTTTTGACAGAAGCACCATGGACTTCTGTAGCAGTAGGCTTAAGTCTTCATGGTAATGAGTAAAGGTGCCTCTCTATTATATAAACATTTCAGCTGTTTTCTCTTTAAAGAAAAATAAGGATTTCTTTAGAATTTATGCATTGTGTCTTTCACCTTATGACTGTACATAGACTCATACATGGCAGACATTTGGCAGGAAGAGAAGCTGGCATTTCCATCTGATCCTGCAGTTGTCATTCTGCTCAATGAACCATGCAGCTATAAGAATAGAATCATGGTTGGCTTCCACAGAAGTTAATCAGGCAACTTTTCAACTTGGCTAAACCAATGGCATGATAAAACAGCTATATCGATACTTCAGAAGGACCAGTGGAATCTTGGAATGATAATATGGGGAACACAAGACCATCTAGTTAAGAGATCCTGTTTTTGTTTTGTTTTTTTTAAAAAGGCAGCCAGCAGGTTACCACTGAACTTTGCCAAATTGGTACTCATAACATACAGAAAAAGAGTGCCTAAAACTTACAGGTTGAAAAGTCACTTTGGTTTATTTATGCTTGCACTAATAACTGATCAGTAGTATAAACTTAAAGCTTTGATGACTTGATTGGGTTACAAAACAGGAATATTTCTTCCCTCTGTAAGAAGTGATCTTGTTGTTCATCTTGTTGTCTTAGGTCTGAAACTTTACACTTAAATCTTATCAGAATGGGGCCATGGCTACACTGGCACTTTACAGCGCTGCAACTTTCGCGCTCAGGGGTGTGAAAAAACACCCCCCCGAGCGCTGCAAAATACAGCGCTGTAAAGCCTCAGTGTAATCAGTGCTGCAGCGCGGCTCCCAGCGCTGAAAGCTACACTCGTAAGGGATGTGGTTTACGTGCAGCGCTGGGAGACAGCGCTGGCGCTCCGACTACACTCACACTTCTTTGAAATTTCAAGTGTAGCCATACCCTAAGAGTGTCATGAAGTGATTTTTCTGTGTACTATTTCCAGTTTGATTACAATGGAGAAAACTTATTTGTGTGTTCTAAACCTGCTTTTACTATGTTTTCATGTGTCTTAAAAAAATATCAGAGAGGTAGCTGTGTTATCTGGATCCCTAAAATGCAGCAAAGAGTCCTGTGGCACCTTATAGACTAACAGAAGTATTGGAGCATAAGCTTTCATGGGTGAATACCCACTTCGTCAGATGCATGTCATGATGCTACCGTCAGGTCTCCCCACATTAGAGTTGAAAGTCTTTTTTTTTTTTTTTTTTTAAACTATACAAGGCCATATTTTCATATCGCAGATAAAGCCCTTAATTTTCAAATTACTAAATTTCAGGCCAAAATTAAATGTATAGCCACTATTTAGTTATTCAGTTAACTCTCTTTTGGAGTTAGCTCAGCTTGCAGTACTTGTGATCAACTGGGAGCTATTTCAGCTTTTTTTGGTCAAAAAGTCTTAAAAAAAAAAAAAGTGGTGCACACCTCACATTAACGGGAAAAACCCAAGTTAAAATGACTTAAACTACATCCCTGCTGATATCACTGCTCTTTGCAGCCTAAGCAGATGCTGATATCACTTTCCTTACAAACCTAATTTTGACTGAAGGTGTTAAATTGCTGCCTCTCAATGCACGGTGGGAGCAGAAAACTGACTAGGAGCACCTCAGATAATGAGTTATAAGTCTTTAGGATATAATGTCACCATTTAACAGAAAGCAAAGTTAAACTGCAAAGTGTTGTCCAAAAGGAAAGTTGAGGAATGAGGCAGAATTTTTTTGAATAACAGGATGACTATGGCTTAGCGTATCTAACGCAAGTCTTGTTTTTAGAAAGTGATCTGCAAAGCTTATTTTTTTCCTCTGTCTCATGCTGAAAAAGATGATAAACTTGAATGCAGCATTCTTCTCTCAAGAACAAATGTTCTTACAGCTGCAAACTGATAAGCTGAACTTCTCTACCACAAGCAGAGTTCCTTCGTGCAAAATGACAGTGTCAGATACAATGATTTCTTGTTAAATAAAGGCTGGAGAAGAGGATTGAGAGTTATCACTTGTACTCAGTGTTTCAGCTTGTGCTGTCTTCTCTTTCTATAGATTCAGTTTAACTTAAGTTAAAAGTATTCTGAAATGGAGAGAGCCTTGCAGAACTTGCTTTTGTAAAGCCTAGTGAAGAAAACAAATCTACTTTTCACACACAATTGTTGCAAGGGCCTTATGGGAATTGGTATGCAGATGAGTGGCTTGAGTTCTTACCCCGATGCTGTTGTCAGCCACTTTTATTATTTTAGTGGGGCCCCTATACTTCAACTGTAGCAGTATAAGATTTAATACAGAGCTTTCTGGACTGAGCTGTTAGCCTAGCTATAAAGCAGAATCTTAAGGTAGTGACATGAATGGGCAGCTCAGCCTTCTCTGAGATACTGTGAAGGATCTGTCTGCTGTGGAATAGCAACTTTTCTACTTCGGTATCTATGGTATTTATTGAGCCCACATTGAGCTTCCTGAGTGGCACAGGTAGCTGCTTCTGTAAAACACTGAGGCCATGTCTACATCACAAACCGCGATCAACACCAGTTACATCTATGTACACCCACTGAAGTTTGTATATCACTCAGGGGCGTGCATATTTGCCTCTTGTGTCAGCTCTGCATGTGCTCACCAGGAGTGCTTGCATTGATGCAAGTGACATGCAGCACAGGTAGGTATCCCAGTGTGCCTCTTGCCACCATCGGGCACAGTGCCTGATGGAATCTTTTTCCTAAGTCTTGGTGGGGAGAAATGAGTTGCCCAGGGATCTCTGGGAGCCAGGAGTCAAGTTCCCAACTTGCTTCCATAATGGATGACATAAGGTTTCCAGAGTCTGTGGCTGCCTTTCTTAGCTCATGCTTTTGTTGCTCTTATTCCAAAACAGTTCTGACCTAGAACTAGAGTTTTTGTTAGATAGGGGTCAAAATGTTGGCTGAAGTTAAGTGAAAGGAGAAAAGCATTAACCTGAGTTTCTTCCTTGGCTTCTAGTTGCTGTCACTGTGAATATACTATATGGTGTTAGCTGACTGGCACAAATGTAGTGGTGGTCTGATTTGTACTCTTCTACCCCAAGGAAAAGAACACAAATCAGAGGTTCCTGAACTCATGTTCTTCAGATATCACTCATGACTCTGACAGTAGGCTCAGATCTTATGCTACACTACAGCATGTCATTTGTGTGTGCGTGTGTGTGTTTTTGGTTTTTTTAAAAATACTGTGTCACTTGTAACTAGCCTCTATTTAGCATTTTAAAAATCAGGTGATGTCAGTTGCATTTTAAATAACAAAAAGTGTAGAGATTATGCAAACGATCTGGCTCCAATAATCTTTTGTTGGTGCATACTGTCAAGATCATCTTGCTTACGCGTATCAGGTACTTTCTGCCTATCATCTTCACTTAAAATAAATGGATAACACTTTTTGTTCGATATCCCTACTTCTGTTGCGCTAGTGGCTGTTTAACAAGCTATTGGAGTATAGTTTTTCATTTCCAACTCTTGTGCTTTATATAACATGCTAAATGTGATTACAAAGGCATGGTACTATCTCAAATGTAGGCGAAATATTGAATATAACCAGTTGGTCAAACTGTCCTAAATGTTAGTGCTTTTATTGAACAAAGCTTTTGAAAAACCCTGAAGCAGAGGTTTCCAGACTAGTCTGAACCACTGATTGTCTACTAGCTGATTAGTCACTTGGCAGTGGCTCCTCACATCCACTGTCAAAATAATATTAAGATGATGAAATGTTCTCTATCTCACTAACATTACTCAAACTTCAGAAGTGGCTTTTGTCAAAGGGATGCTATTTAATGGTAAATGGGAGTGGAGGCTGGCTGCTTGATTTCAAATGGGAGGGTAGGGAAGACAAGATCCATATTGACTCAAATAGAAAACTTGTGCTCAGGGTGAGTGCTGTGCTCATTTGACTCTAGAACCAGCTTTGGTAGTAAGATATTTAAGCAAGCTATACTTGAACACAGTAAGTGTACCTGAAGTTGACTACAGATGGTTTAGTGCTTGTCCTCACCTGGGAGAGGCTGCATTGGTGGTTTATTACAAACTGAAGCAACAGTGTGACATGTAAATTGGGTAATCATCTGTTTTCATAAGACAAACAGCTACACTTCTGTCTGTCCAAACTAAATCCTTGGCCTGACTGACACATCCTCAGGGATGTCTGGCCATCAGCTCTCTGTTTTCCCTCCTGTGTTCTTCCTTTTCCAAGCTCTACCACTTTCTACCTCACCTTTTACATTCCAGCCATATTTAAGTACTGTCTGATTTCACTTCTCTTAATTATTTTTGGAAGTGCTAAAGTCCAGTGTAAAAACATACTGGGTTGTTGCCAATTGTAAATGCACCTTAAACTGTCCAACTGTTTGGCACGTTTATTGAGTGTGTGTCCTGTTTAGGAAGACTTTTTTTTAAACTGGCTGGAAGTCTTAACAGTCATTTCCCTGTAGCTAGTGGGATGTTGTCTTGAGCAGGATGATAATGAAGCACCCACCAGGTGAAAAAGGGGGAAACCCTTGGATTGCTTCATCCCAGAAAGCACTTAGGAAGAGGATCTGAAAATGAGCCTGCAGTGTTAGAAGGAATTGGCCGTGTCTATACTAGCAAAATAAGTTTCTGTACTGCACCAATTGCATCAGTGTGGCAGCTGTACTGGTGATGGCAACAGTAAATGTTAGTGCAGACAGAGCCCAAACATCTCTTTCCTGCTGCCTGATTTGAGTCATTGCCTACTTTGATTGTGTTCTTTATCATGCTCTGGTGAACACTTGCGATTTTTAACTTTTGTAGGTTCCTATATGGGTGCTTGTCAGTGTAGTATGGCTAAGAGGGGTGAAAACATTATCTACACTAATGGCTTGGCACTCGTGCAGCTGTTGAGTTGCTGCAACCAAGGCACACGTTCAGTTAGCGTAGATGTAACCTGATTAGTTGGCGGCAAGATAGCTGACTACAGGGCTATAAAAACAAGGAACTAGAGTGTGGAAGCAAGGCAGTGAGAGGAAGAGGGCTTCTAGTTACAGTAGCTGGATTTGCCTGTGGGACCCTGATGGAGAGGGGAAGTAACCAGCAGTTGGCCTAAAAATGCCAGGGTGACTTAGTGACATAAACACACTTAAACCTGTGAAGCAAGGTCCTCTTGATGCCAACTGATGGGGCATAAAAGTTTACAGGGATCTCTGGGGTCTGCTATTTATATTCTAGTTGAGAGTCTGCTGTAAGGTTTCTACTGAAAGCCCGGGTCACACTGATCGTCATAATATTTGCAAAATGTATGTGTGGATAATATGTAAGATGTGGGATGTGTGTGTATCTGTTGGAAACTTATGTTCTTAAGGCCTTAGAGTGAAAGGCAGGTCACTCAGAGGTAGTGTGTTGAAACAGACTTCTCCAAACAGGAGGTGGGTAACACTTATCTCCCTAGTTTACCATACCATTATGAATTGTGTGTCTTACAATAAAAGTCTGTTAGCATACTGAGTCAAATGCTAATGAAAAGCTGAAAGGGACTTCAGAAGGAAAACTAACAGGAAGAGGTAAGCAGTGGTGGTTGGAACCCTCTTTTACAGATGAAGAACAAAGGACCGGTCTGGCATAGGTGGGGTGCAGAGAGACATTCTGACATCCTTCCTTAGGGAGGCAAATTGCCAGTGGCTTTTCTCTTGAAAGAAAGGTCTCAACCATCCTGGCTGAAAAATGCTGTGAGAGGGACTTTGGGGTAAGCAGTAACATACTACACAAAAGGGCATCGTGTTGCGTTTAGGCTCTAGAAAGCATGTCATGGTTTTATTTTATATGTAGCTGTTTCAAGTATTTCTGTTTGCTATCATATGGATCTGTTATTTGTTAAATAAAACTTGCTTTCTTTTCTAGAGAAAGCAAATATAAATGTTCTATATTAAGTGGAGCTGTGTTCTAAAGTGAACTATTAAATTGTGGTGTACTTTTTGGGAACAGCGGGTTTGGTGATTCTGAGAGTGTCCGGTAAATAAGGGGCTGGACACACCAGAAGGACTCAGGGATTGGAGTGTATTGATCACTTGCCTGCAAAGGGACAGTGGAGCCCATGGGAGGTTGAGGTGGGGAGTACCTGTACTTCCTGTGGCTGGGGTTGTCCAGGAGCTATGCCCTTGCAGATAAAGATGTGGTTCTCTCACACTAAAGGCAGCTGATAGCGAGATGCCTCACAACCCTGGGGTACCCCCAGGGAGCATCAGTCACTTAAATAGTATAGGTTAGTCTCTGTGCACAAATAAACAATGTTTTAATGTCAGACTTTCCAGTGTCTCAAGATACCTGAGCCCATTAGAGGCTGAGATTGTATGCGTCACACTGGACTTTAACTTGGTAAATCAACCTTAAATGGCCTGAAAAATTGATGAGTGGTTTCTCCAGCTTCCAAGCTGTAATGAACTCGTTAAGGTAACTGCTGTATCTCAGCTCAGTGACATTCACTTTTTTGTCTTGCGCCTAACTTTTGGGTCTGAGAAAGGAATCATGTTTCTTTTACCACAGGATAAATAAAGGCACTGAGGGCTGGCCAAGAACACTGGTCATAAGGGATGGTGCTGAATCAGAAGGATACTCTAAATGGAGTTCTGTTTAAAACAGACAAAATTCCCCCTCTCTCTCCCCCCCCATGCTGCTTAGATGACTAAATTGCTCATTTCATACATGACTAAAGTGTGACTGGAGCAGTGAATCAGGGTTTGTCAGCACTTGGTATCTGGCTGGTCTTCCAACTTCCCTTATAAACGCTTGAGAGGCCCTTTGTGCCACTACAAACAATGTCATGAAAAGTCTCTTAACTCTCCTTGTTCTGAGTGGGTGAAAATTTTTGGCAAACTCATTTGAATCAATAATTGCTTATTTGCTTTGCTGCTGCTTTTTAAAAAGCTGCACTGTCCTTTTTGTTTTTAGACAAATAATCAGTGTCACTGTCTTAAAATTTGAATTTTTTTTTTCTCCCCCAACAGGGACAAAATGGCTTTGCTTAGAAAATCTTGTCTAACAAGAAACACTTACAAATGGCCTTTCTGAAAGTTGACTTACTAACTTGATTCATTCTTTGTGTCATTTCTCTAATTTCCTAAGTACTAAGACTAATACCATACTCTGAAGTTAACCTTGATTTTCCCAGTTTTTGATATATAATTATTTCCAGAGACCAGTTCCCGTTTTGTCACAGTTTACCATGTTACGTACGAAGCCTCTAAGAACAACTTAAGGAAAGAGATTAAACTGAAGGTATGTTATTTTGTTTTTATCCTAACTTTTGACTTGGTCTTAAAAACGGTGGCCATGTCATTTCAGCTGGGCAGTGCAGGTGCTGAAAATGGGAAAGTAAGGCTGTATTGCTAACCGGAAAGCCTTGCATTTCTATTTTGTTCTGATGTTGCTGACAACTTTAGAATTTAAATGGGGGAAAAATATGTTTCCATGATTACAGCCTTCCTTTGGGAAGCATTTCAATTGTGGCTTCCTCAGTGTGGCTTCCTTTCCTTCAATAGCATCAAAATGCATATGTCTGGTAGCTACTTAGATTGGTAGGTTTGGCGTGTGGGGTTTGTGTTTTTAAGATGAATAAAGCCAACTCCCAATCAGTGTTCTCTTTCAACGAGTCTATATAGTAGGTCAGCTTCACACAATTGTAAACAGGATTATACTACCGGATATGCGGTGATGGTAGAGAAACAGAGGGCAAGCACCCTTCATATACATGATTTGCCTCATTTTATGATATAAGGATTTATGCATTACCTTAATGTAAATGCAAACTTTTTATGCAAGTCCAATTGGAAAACTTATTCTGCTTGTTTAACATCAATAAGAACTTTTGAAAGCATATAGTTATGTATAGTGCCTGTACTTAAAAATATCTATAAGAGTAAGCTAGCATGGGTTTCTTAAGCATCTTCGTTACTAACAAACTTTAGTTTGCACTTACTCCAAAAGAGTGACTTTATCTTTGCAAAAAGCCATTGCTTTGTGATTTGAAAATATATAACCGAAAGTTGTTGTTCTCCCCCCACAGCAAATATAGGGCAGATAGATGCAGTGTCTAGGCCTGATACCTCCCTGGAAGCTCACCCTGACTGACATGCTCAACTCCTGTGACTTGAGTATGAAATACCAGGGGAAAATGATGCAGTTCACAAACCAAATGAGTCCTTTGGACCTTGACTGAGGTGTGCAAATCTGACTCCTTGTTTGCCAAGTGTACGCAACATTTTTCATGTGCATAATTAGCATTCTTCTCTTAAATATTTTTATAGTGCCCACTAACATCTTAGCATTATCTACAGGAGTGCATTTTAAGTGCACGCACTAGAAATACAGCTGAGCAATGCCTACTGTTTCATGATGTGGGCACTCATCCATTAGGAATTACATTAAACCCTGCCTATTGGTGTGTCACTGAATGCCATTTCTCACATAGAGTAAAATCTGTGCTTTGAAAGTGAAGTTGAAACATTGACTTGAGTTTTCTGTGGGCAGGTGGAGAAGGTGAAAGGAAACATTTTCCTTGCTTGCAGTGATGGTTAGCTACCTTGATCCTTTCATGCAACCATGGCATATAATTTATGATACAGTGGTGATATTGTGTTTTGATGGTATAAGCAATTGTCCTGAAGGTTAAATATCTTTTAATCACTTAAATATGACTGACTATGAGGTGCTTTGTGTACAGGGTGTGGCACATTGGTTATTTTTGTGTTATTGCTATACAAAGGTACATTAACCAATTTGTTCTGATATCTGACTGCATTCCCTACTCAGTGAGCAGTGGGAAAATGTCTGGACCTATAGTCCTTAAGTGGTGGTGATGTGCAAAATTAAGTGGGGCAGTTGGTAGCAATATTTTTTCTTGACCCCATCAGTCTCATTTTTAAAAGAAGGAAAAACACTTGGGTAGCTTGGGGGGAAAAAAAAAGTCCTCCCCTCCCCTCCCCACACCCAATCCCTGAAAGAGGTTGATGGGAGAAAAAGACACCCACTTCACAAAAATTTAAACACCTTCTTGTGAGTAACAGGATAAGAGAAACTGTATTGTGACTTCTCATGATTCCTTCACTATTCTCTTCAGTACTGATTTTTCTTCCAGTACTGATTTTTTTTCCTCCTCTAACCTAGCTTTCCCTGCAGTCTTTCTCTGCCCACACATAAACTTATCCACCAACAGACTCTAGTCCCTCTGTAGTGAAGATGCCAACCTAACCTGACCCTATCTCCCAGTTTTGAAACATCTCAAGCTTTCCTGAGCCCAGCTTGCACCTACTCAAATCTGTATGGACCCTGTTACCAATCTGAGAACTTCTGTTTTCTGCCTAAACTCTCTAGAGCTCGGGCTCTTTAGAAGCCTATATTTCATGCTCTTCAGTCGGCAGTTGGTGCTGCAGGGCCAGAAATCCCCTGGAGGCAGACAGGTGTGCTGCAGCCTCCAGAAGTGTAGGTGCTCCAGCCCCACCAGGAGTCCCCCAGTGGCAAAATGTATTGTGGCACTCTAATACATAGATAACTAAATGACTCTTGGTTTGTCTACCCGGCAGTATAAGCCCAAGGTTTGAACTCAGGCTCAAGCCTAACCCCTGTTTCATCTACATACAAATTGCCCTAAGCTTGGGCTCGGACCAGAGGACCCAGAAACCCACAGGAGTGGAGAGTCCAAGTCTAAGTCAAGCTGGGACTGTAGTGTGGATGCTGGAGCCCCAGGCTTGGGCCTGGGTTAGAAAATTCTTAAATTAGGGTTAACAATCCATGTAGACACTCAAGGCCTGGGTTCTCTAATCCACCATCTGATGACTCAAATTCCACTAATCCTGGGTGTACATTGTGGTTTGGACATACCCGTTGACACTGTTGGGGGGCTAGCCTCACCAGTCCCTATTGACTGATTGGCCCTGCCCTCTCTCACATGCAAGCCCTGCTAAAAATATTTTCCCCTATAATCGTTAGCTTTTTTGTAGCTTCTACTACTTTTGCCAGACTCAGTAATAATTCATAAACAAACATTGTCTTAATATCAACATTTTCAAGTGAAATGAAGCTTACCTTGTGGTGGAGGTGGGGGATGTGTCCCTCCTTTCTCAACTCCGTTTTTACCAGGTATTATACTAACTTACCTACATTTTTTTGACAGACTCACAATTCAAATCACTACTCTTAAAAACTTTATTTTTAGTGGTCACTTTTTTTGTAAGACATCCTCTTCAGCACTTGGATTCAGAGCCTTGTTGGAGTCTAAAGTAAGTGAACAAAATAAAGCAAATAACTTGAAAAAGTTAATTTGGTTTATCCATAACTTGATCTGAACCAATGTAGATGACAGGGCTCTGAGAATCATAGAATATCAAGGTTGGAAGGGACCTCAGGAGGTCATTTAGTCCAACCCCCTGCTCAAAGCAGGACCAATCCCTAGACAGATTTTTGCCCCAGATCCCTAAATGACCCCTTCAAGGATTGAACTCAGATCCCTGGGTTTAGCAGGCGAATGCTCAAACGACTGCGCTATCCCTCTTCCCCCTGAAATAGGGTGAAGGAATTGGCTCTGGGTTGGGGCTGAAGGTTGGGGTGTGGGGGAGGGGAGGGCTCTACCTGGGGGTGTAGGCACTGGGGATGAGGGGCTTGGGGTGCAGTTGGGGTTGGGTGTGGGATGGGACTCTGGGTTGGGGCAGGGGTTTGGGGTGTGGGAGAGGGTACGAAGTCCTGGCAGCGCTTACGACGGCTCCCTGGAAGCGGCGATAAGGGAGGCTCCGTGCACTACCCTCGTGCCCACAGGTGCTGCCCCCGCAGCTCCCATTAGTCGTGGTTCCTGGCCAATGGGAGCTGTGGAGCTGGCCCACAGGGCAGGGGCAGTGCAGGGAGCCTCCCTGGCTGCCCATGCAACTAGGGGCTGCTGGGACCTGGTGGCCACTTCGGGGAGCCACATGAAGCTAGGGCAGGCAAGGAGCCTGCCTTAGCCCCAGGCCCCCGCTGCGCCGCCGGTCAGACTTTTAACGACCTGGTCAGTGGTGGCAACTGTAGCCGCTAGGCTGGGCCGCCTGGGGAGGGAGAGTGGCAAGTGGGGCAATTTGCCCTGAGCCCCACAGGGGACCTCACGAGAATATAGTATTCTATAGTATTGCAACTTTTTTTTTATGGAAGGGGACCCTGAAATTGCTTTGCTCCAGGCCTCCTGAATCCTCTGGGCGTCCCGGCCGCCAGTGTCCCTTTTTGACCAGGCATTTTGGTCGAAAACCGGATGCCTGGCAACCCTACTGAGTGCAGATGTTGCCTGTAACTTTCTTTTAAAATAAGACCAACTTGATTTCTACACCATTGAGAGAGAGAGAGGGTATGATCAGGGTCTGCTCTCTGGTAGCTGTCCATATAACACTCTAATTAATGCTAATGAAAATCAGATACATACATGCTTCCTGAAGTAAAATAGGTGTTTACACTCAAACTTAATCTCAGTAGTTAACTGATTAAACACTCTTTAGACTGCAACATAGTATTGCAAAATGTTACTGCACACAGTAATGGTAGTACAGGCATGTCAAAACTTCCCTTGTTATGATGTTACCATTTGCATGGTAATTTCTTTTGAGTAATGCTTGGAACACAAAGCTAAGAGCAGATGTAGAGTTAAATGGCTTAAAAGAAATTGGAATATATGGTGGTGGTGGGGTGTGTGTGTGGGGTGTGTGTGTTCAGTTAGGAAAGGAAGCAGTGGGGGGTGAGGTGTTCAGGTAGGAAAGGGAGCAATTATTCTGCCCCAAACAAAGCACTGTCTGCTTGGAAAATGAAATTGAGATGCCATCTGGAGACTGAGATGAAAAATCCTATATATTGTTCTGGGGTCCTTGGGTTGAACTTATTCCTGAGAGGTTGTATCCCCTGCTGGGATCTGCAGGATTGGTTTCCCCTTAATATAGCTTCAATCATCCCCAGGCTTTCTGGCTCTGCTGGTGAGATTGAGGAGACTTGATAGTGTACTCTCAAGTCCCACTCACTGATGCTACTCAAAGCAGATGTGCAAATATAAATCTCTTTTATTAAATGCTTTCATCACCAATGCAATACTTTATAGATATCTAAACTATTCTGGGAATTGAAACACCACCAAAAATGAACAAAAGCAGCTTGCACCTTGCAGTGTTGTGTTAAGCTCAGGCAGACAAGACTGCATCTTTCACACTCAGTTCATGTTTGGAAGGAGTTACTCACGTAGGAAGGGCTACAGGCTTTTCTAAAATAAAATAAAATAGTTGAGGTTTTGGACTACAAAACAGTAGCTTGCAACTAAAAGTACCAGCTTATGAAGCTGCTGTGAATCTGATCATGTGAACCATGTTTGCATTTACCAATGAAAACGGACTGCTGAAATTCCATTTTAAGTATCACGGCACACTGAAGTACCCAGGATCCTCTTAGTCTAGGTTTTCTCTCCTCCACTTAACTGTCAGCTTCCTATAACAGTTCCAGTAACAAGTTTAATTTTTTTTTCCCCCAAGAATGGTAAAGCTTACATTTGCAACAATGAGTATGGAAATCCAGGAATACTGCTATACCATTCTGACCTAACTGCTTGTAGTTCGTAATTTAAAAACAAGTGTAAATACAACCTACAGCTCTCATCCTATTATATGACAAATTTTGGGCAGTGTAAGAACTGTGTACATCCCAGTCCTTCCTTGCTGTCAACTGTTTGAAACTTACACAACTACCCTAAAGTTTATCTTGTGTGAGCAAGGTTTACCTTCAGTTGATGTTAACAAAATGGTTAGCATTCATTCAGTTTGACAAACCAGTATCAAGTGAATACTGACAATTACTAATCTGTTTTACAAAAGTAACTTTGGTGGGTAGTTGTGAGCAGTTTGGTGGTGGTGTAAGGTTTGATTTACTATTTTACCACAGGGAGATATTTACACTGTACAATGCAAAGACAACAAGGAAATTGCCAATTTCTATATTAAACATCAGTGCCCAAATTTTGTAGTGTTATTACTTTCACTGTTCTGGGGTGCAATCCAGACCAGTGAGAGGTTGCCACTGCCTGCCCTGTAACCCTGGGTGCCTCACAGTACTTTGCTGCTGTAACTCCCAAGCTGGGCCACTCAGAACAAGCCGATCAGCATGCAGGTCACACCTACCCTGAGTGTCTATATGGAGGTGCAGCCCTGGTTCACCAGCTCTGACCCCACCAGCCTGTTCAGAAAACTCCAGTCACACTCCGGCTTCCACCAGTCTGAGTTATTACCTCCACGGTGATTCCAATCTCAAAAATGTGTTCTGCAATGTTCAGCCCTCTCCTGGAACACTTCAGAGATTAAGGTTTGTTGCCCCTGCAGAGTCACTATTCAAGGATTTGTTACTTTTACTGGCGTTACCAAACAATTAATTTTAAAGCATTGGATTAGTTTAGATGAAAAATTAAACTCATTTATTAACCAAAAAAAAAAAGGATTTTAAGTGAATTCAGGTATAAGCAGTAAAGTTAGAAATGGTTACAAACAAAAGTAAAAACACGCATTTGAAATTTAATCTAGCAAGCTTTGGTTCAAGGCTTCCTTTAAGATGGCCTTGCTCATCCACGGTCTACCAGCCAGAGGGGGACTGACCTGTTCCCTAGTCAGGGTCTCTCCCAGAGGCCTAAAGGTGCTGGTGCCATTGTCTTCTTAAGTGAAAGAGAGAACTTGGGGTTTTCTGCCCCTTTCTTTTATAGTCCAGTGAACATTTGAAATGGACTCCTCTGAAGATTAACCTGCAAAGCAGAGTTGATCCAAGCGGTGAGGAAGGTAACGTGGAGCCTTGTAGTGAAGGAGGCTACATGTTCTTTGTTCGCCCACTTACATTTTCTAAAATGCAGATTGTTCTGTTTCCTGCCATTTTCTCCCTCTGTTCTTTTGAGCATCCTGTTTACTACTTATATGTAAACTGAGGTAAGTAGACTTTCCTTTGATTAGGATAGGCTTGTTTAATGACTTTTTCCTAGACAAGACTGTCCAGTTTTGAACATGTGCTAATAACATCATAGGGGGGAATTCATAAATTTACATAATGTTGGTACATACATTTCACTAGGATATTATTGACGAGTGAATTTAGTTTTCAAATGATACCACACAGCATATTTTGTACAAAGATCATTACAGAGGTGTGTAGGGCAGGGGTGGCCAAACTGCGGCTTGTGGGCTGCATGTGTCTCTTTTGAAGTTAAAGTGCGGCTGGTGAAGCCTTCCATTCCCCACCTACCAGACTGCGGGGGGAGCTTGGGCTTCTGCCCTGTGGTGGGGCTAGGGGCTTCTGCCAGAGACGTCTGGTGCCTGCTGAGAGTGGGAGGCACAATTCAAAGGTTTGCCCCCTCCCCCCTTACTCTCAACAGCCCCTCCTTGCAGCTCCCAGGGAAACAGCTGGGAGCTGCAGGGATGCGTCAGGATTTAACTCAGCAGGGAGAGACAGCAGCTCTCCCTGCAGCTCACAGCTGTTCGCCGCCACCACCTCTCCCATCAGCTGCAGCTCCCACCTGGCTGGCTCCAGCAGCTACCATGCAGGGAGGGGGCCTGACAGTACCATGTGATTGAGTGGGGCCAGAAAACCCTGGCAAAAGTTCGGGCGGGGGGGGAAGGAGGGAGGGCATATGTCTCCTCTGGCTTCTGCCAGGGATGGAGGGGAGGGAGAATCCTTGGGGCTTCAGCCCAGTGAGAGGCACACCCTGGCTCTTGAACTTCTGAAGATTGTCCTGTGCGGCTTGGAGGGTCAGTAAGTTTGGCCACCTCTGGTGTAGGGTATGAATACAGGATGCTTTCAGCCACAGTTACTAATAGTGGAAGACTTTTCAAGTCACCTGTAAAGTTGGTAAAACTTCTTTGGATGGCAATTCAGTGAAGGTTACATGGAGTGTGGAACCATGTCAGATTTGCTCTTTTCTATTCCTGTTATTCTTGGGGGGCGGGGCGGAGGGAGAGAAGAGAGATGTTTTAGTGTAGTGTAATTATTTGGTATCTAATATATTAATGTCACTAGCTTGTCTTCCTGTGACTGTGGCAGTCCTGTGTTAAATTTTCCAGTGTGCCACCACACCCAATTTATAGCTGTTGGAAAAGGGTGGTTTCTAGCTGCACCCTGGTTATTGTCAAAATACTCAGCCAAGGATAGCAGTAATAAAACTGCATGTTGAATGTTTGGAGGTGGGGACATGACTAGAAAATTGGATTTCAGTGTAGAAATTGAGATGATGTATATCTAATTTTCCTAAAATTGTACCTTTTTTGATTCTATGAGTAATCAAGCAATTTTTTTTGAACAAAGCTAAATGGAATAGGGGTTAAAATAAATTCCTCTTTTTCTCCCCAGTCCTTCAGGGAGTATTGAAAATCTGTTGCTAACAGTGTGCTCCTTAGTTTGTTACTGCACGGTCCTGTAGTAGAACGGACATGAATTGTCAGTCAGGTGCTTCCCCTCTGGTGTTATCTGGACCTGTGATCTGCTCGGCCTCTCCAGTCCTTGACTCTGAGAGCAGCGTTACCCTGGTCTGCTGTGAGAATCCCCATTCCTGGGCTGTCCATGCACAGCCTCTGGGATGTAAGATGCTCCCAGCTACTTGCAACCGAATGACACTAGCCAGTATCTCCAGTCCCTGACACAACCCTAGGAACCTCTGTCTTGCAGTGTCCAGTTATATCCCCTGGGCGCTGCAGGCTTATATAAGTTGGTCAATTTAACAAAGAAATTGATATGTACCAGGCTTATTATCCCAAGGGGAGTCTCTGATACACTTCAAATCAAACACACTGCTTCAGGTAGAATAAACATCTTTATTAACTATAAAGATAGATTTTAAGTGATTATAAGTCAAATTATAAATCAGATTTGGTCAAATGAAATAAAAGCAAAACGCATTCTGAGCTGATCTTAATGCTCTCAATGTCCTTAAAAACTTAGATACTTCTCAGCATAGGCTGAGTGGTTACTTTTCAGTCAGGCTCTCCCCTTTGATCAGGGTTTCAGTTGCTTGGTGATGGTGGTGTCTGTAGATGTAGGTGGGAGAGAGAGAGAGCATGCAAAATGTCTCTCCCTTTTATCATGCCCGTTCTTTCCTCTTGGCTTTGCCTCCCCCCCACCCCCTCATGTCAGGTGAACATTACCTCATCGCAGTCCCAAACTGACCAAATGAAGGGGGGTGGCTCTCTCGAGGATCTAACAGATTCTTTTGTTTCTGCTTAAGCCAGTGTCCATTGTTCCTGTGAGGCTGGGCTGAGTTTGTCCCATCCATGCCCTGACGAGGTATGAACTGCTTTGTGTTCTTGGAGAGTTTTTGCATGGGTTTGCTTTAAGCCATGAGGATTCATTTTCAACCTTATACCTATATATACATGAAATTATAACCTATAACCTTACTACAACATCACTATAACAAGTGTGCTCAGTACATTATGAGCCTTCCAAAGACACTCAACATGACAAACTTTGCATTGGATACCCCACAATCATTTTATAAAGATGAACATGGGGTGTAGGGTGTTCCCCTGAGGTACAGAGCCTCACACGTACAGTAACTCCTCACTTAATGTTGTAGTTATGTTCCTGAAAAATGCAACTTTAAATGAAACAATGTTAAACGAATCCAATTTTCCCATAAGATTTAATATAAATGCTTGGGGTTAGGTTCTAAGGAAATTGTTTTGGGGCCATCAAAAGGCATTATATACTGTACAGTACTATACTGTGGTGGGGAGGTGCCCCTCGCTTACCCCTGGGGCTTAGAGTGGGGTGCAGGATCTGGGAGGGAGTTAGGGTGTGGGAGGATGCTCAGGGCGGGGATGCGGGAGGAGGCTCAGGACTGGGGCAGGCAGGAGGTGCAGAGCACTTACCTAGGGCAGCTCCTGTTTGGTGTAGGGGGTGTGCAGGTGGCTCTGCGCAGCGCGGCACTGCCTCCGTGGCCACTATTCTGGGAATCGCGATTCTGGGAGCTGCCTCCCCCCCACCCCTGGCTGGCAGGGCCACCCAGAATGCAGGAGCTTTAGAGGCTGCAGGGCCCTGGGCTAAGGGGGCCCCGGGGCCCTGGCCTGCAACTCTAAAGCCCCTTTTGGAATGCGATCCTGTGAGCACGGGCCGGAGGACTCAGGAGAAGCAGGGGCAGCTGCGCAGCCAGTGGCTGGAGAGAAGTGCGGCTGCCCCTGCTCCTCCTGAGTCCTCCAGGAGTCTGCTCTTACCTTGAGTTAATGTGGTGTAAACACATAGTGAGCTAGTTCTAGCTCACTGAAGTTGAGAGCACAGCACCTTTTCCCTCACAAAGGCCTGCACTGAAGTTCAAAGGCAAAAATTGGATGGGAATGAGATAGTGGTAGCAGCGGCAGCAGCTTGTCTTCCCACCTTCTCCTTGGCTTAAATGCACACAAGAAGGGGTGGGGTTTAAACCTGTTGAGAATAACACTTGTTTCTAAAGCCTCTCAGTATTGGTACCCAGAGCAAGTGGGTGAGAGGGACAATACTTCAAATCTATTCAAGTGATAAATAACTACGCCCTTGAAATTACCTAACAAGATTAGAGGTACAAAACTCGCAACACAGAATCATTTTTTATGCAATCCAGTACCTATCTGCAAGAAACATATTACTATTCGGAGGAGTTGGGAGGGCCTGGCAAGGTAACACCTCTTCCACAGGATTGTCCAAGCTGTAATGTCAGCTACAAAATTAAACACGAACACTTAAAACTAAACTTTTAGTTAGTGCTCCTAAGAGTTCAATATGTTAAAGTTAAAAGCACTCTGTGTGAATCCCAAATGTATTACTTCATTAAAATATCATGATTTTAAGCCAATCTCGGGATGTCTTCATGTTCGAGGTTGGTGATACTGAAGACAAAAAGGCTAATGGTCCCTTTTGGCCTTAAACTCTACAAAATCAGCCAAAGTTATTGAGCTTAGTGTAGGGGTAACGGTGAAATTATCTGGCCTGTCTTACACAGAAGATCATACAGATGATCCAATCGTCGCTTCTGACTATAGAATCTATGAACGCGAACTACTATGTAAGTGACAAGTAGTGAATGAGTGACATCTTGACTACTATATACAAAGTGAATAGTAAGCAATTCATTTGAACACTGCTAAGCATCTCATAGTTGCCAAATTGTACTGAAACGTCTCAGAACACAATATTTTACATGTCATGTTTAATGCTATGCAGTTAAATCAATCCAGACTTCAACATGTCAGTTGTAAGTGTCTCTACTTTTTGTAACTATAATGAACCTTCGCTTAGCTATGTTTTTAAAAGGCGGGTGAAAATCAGCCAACTTACTTAGATAATGCATGCCTCCCCTGGAAGTCACTTAAATGAAACGTTGAATAAATCAAAAGGCTTGTGCTGCTCAACTGAAACTTTCCCCAGAAGAGCTCCAACCCAACTTACAGTGACTCCCATGCTTCACAAATGCAATACGTTTCTCAAGGGTGAAGTGCCTAGAAAGATCTGATCTGTCACCTAGCAAACATATTCTTAAACTTAGTAATAAACCACCATTCGCCAGAAGTTAATCTTTATGCAGCATTGGTATGAAATGAAACCGGAAGCTTTTGCTATCCAGCTGGTCACTGAACCTTCCAAGCATAAAAAAAATCTGAAGATGATAGTACGATTAATTTAAATGTTAACACTTAAATAAATGTGGTTAAAAAGGAAATGGATGCCTCAATAGAACATTCAAACGTCCATGACAGCTCTTCCTGCCATCTCTGTATAATATTTTTTTAATACAAATGTCCTATCAGTTGTCCATCTGTGTAAACTATACTGTTGCAAGAATGTGTTTAATTGTTTGAAATATATTTAATCTTTATGCAGTGCATAGTCAGAAAATAGTAAAACTATACCTGAACTAATGTGAAAGTACTTTGATTTTACAGATAACAAATCTAAAAATGAAGGTCTGGGTTGTCTCTTACCTCATCAGATAACATTTTAAAAATATCTTTGAAATATGGATGGGAAACGCTCAACTATTGCTATTTACAGAACTAGAATGTTACCCATTACACATATTGAATCTATTTCCCCATGTTAAGTATCCTCACACCTTTTTGTTAACTGTCTGAAATAGGCCATCTTGATTACCACTACAAAAGTTTTTTTTTTCTCCTGCAGATAATAGCTCATCTTAATTAATTAGCCTCTTAGAGTTGGTATGGCAACTTCCACCTTTTCATGTTCTCTGTATGTATATATCTCTATATATATCTATGTTTTCTTACTATATGTTCCATTCTATGCATCTGAGGAAGTGGGCTGTAGCCCACGAAAGCTTATGCTAAAAAAAAATTATAGTCTCATTATTCTCTAAGGGGCCACAAGTAACTCCTCTTCTTTTTGCGGATATGGACTAACATGGCTGCTGCTCTGAAATAGGGTCAACAGAAACCCTTGCACTATGTCAACGTCAGTAGGTTGACCATAGCTGTACTGGGCCTCAGTGCATGGTAAGTCAGGGAATGAATGTACTACAAACTAAGTTGCTGTATGGCCCCTGCTAACATGCACAAAAAAGTTCTGTAGTGCACTTGGACATAATGCTTATTCAAACGCTCTGCTCATAGCAGTAGATGAAAGTGTACTATGGAACTTTCACTTGCAACCAGTTAGTGTTCAGCAAGCTAATGCACTGTAGATATACCTCAGCTTGTTATGCATTAACTCTCTGTTTAGGCAGGCCTTAATTTAATGTAATCCGATGTGCAATAAATATGTGTATAAAGCACAAAAAACCAAGGGCGGGGGGAAATTAGAAAATCAAAATGAAGAATCTGGAAGATTCGACATAGTTGTGTCATAAGGTGAAGCAGTTGAAGACAAAGTGCAAGTGGCACACAACAATATAAGGATGTTGAAGAGGAATGAACTGAAATCTGTCAAGAGCATAAATAGACAAGTTACTTTCTGGAGGAACTTCTGTGCATGGACACAACAAAGGACAGGTACAACCATCCTTCTTTCCTTTCAGTGTCATAAATGAAAATCTGCAAACAAAAAGTTAGTGATAAAATAATTAAAAGAAATCACAGAAAATGAAATGCTGTAAAATATCCGGCCATCACACCAATCCTGTTGAAAGCATTTGAAAAGTAGGTCAGTGTCGGCAAAGATATGCTGATAACAAACATGCTGTGCATACAAGGGGAAACTAACACTAAAACAGTGTCAAACTTCTCTTCACTTAACAATATGAGATGGGGCTTATGTACTTCTGTAACAAGACATGATTGCACAAGTGTATTCCAAAGGCCATACAATGTGCATCTGAGCATAGGATGTGGCAATAATACAGTTCATGCGTCATATCTCAAATATGGAGTGATTTGTGTGTAGTGCTACACTGATGAAAATGTACCAGTATAGATCATTAAGTGTTTCTTCATCTTGTCAGAGACAACTAAGGTGGTGTTTAGACTAGGAAAAGGTCGTGAATGTAAGTATGTTCACTAAAATATACACTTTTACCCTGCTGTAACGCGACCTGATATAACATGGGTTCATGTATAGCTGTGGTGGCAGCGGGGCTCCGGCGGTGCTTTAAAGGGTCTGGGGCTCCAGCTGCTGCAGGGAGGCCCAGGCCCTTTAAATCACTGCCAGAGCCCTGCCACTGCTACCCCGGGGCTGCGGCAGTGAGGCTTGCACCCGATTTAAAGGGCCTGAGGCTCTCCGCAGCAGCTGGAGCCCGGAGCTCTTTAAATCACTGCTGGAGCCCTGCTGCCCCTACCCAGATATAACGGGGTTTCAACTATAACGTGGTAGGCCTTTTTGGCTCCTACAACCATGTTATAGCGGGGTAGAGGTGTATTAGTAAATGCATTAAACAGAAGTGTACATAGGATCGATAGATGTACAACTCTTATAGCTGGTTATGATCTGCCTTCAAATTCCCCATAAGATTGACCATGACCAGCTGATGTTTCAAAATGCCTAACATTTCATTTCTAGTAACTCATCACACTTAACTTGTCATACAGTAGATAGACTCATAGACTCTAGGACTGGAAGGGACCTCGAGAGGTCATTGAGTCCAGTTCCCTGCCCTCATGGCAGGACCAAATACTGTCTAGACCATCCCTAATGGCAGGGTATTACAGTATTGGCCAGTCTCTCTGTATGAAAAGGACTGAGAAACTTGTTTCTAATGTTAATCAACAAAAGGTCTTTTCATTTCTGTCATTAGGGAAACAGGCAGGGGGGGCGGGGGGAAGTTTGTAAATGGTCTGAAGCCAACTCTACAATGCAAGTGTTTTGCTGATACAGTTGTATTGGCCGAGCCCCTTAATAGTTGATGCAGCATGTATAGTAACACCACCACCCTGAACAATGTTATAAAGTTTTTTCAGCATAGCTAATATAGAACTGTCCTAAGGACTTCTGTCTCAGAGTTGTAAAGGTATTTAGGTGTTGCTGAACTCAGGATGGCAACATGTAAGTCTCTTTTTCAAAAGGGATTCAAGCCCTTAGGAAGCTAAATCCAATGAGATTTAGGCTCCTAAATTCCTGAATCCTTTTTGAAAATGAAACTCTCCATATCTGACCTCTGTCCTCATCCTCAAAGGAAACCTGTAGAACACCTTCAAGAGACAAGCCTGGGAACTGACATTCATAACTCGGCTAGACATTTAAATGTCATGGACTTAATAGAGACACTAGTTTTATGGCTTATTACAACAGTTTGTAACACACCCTACTGCCTATTACCCTCAACTGCTCGCTTAATTTTAAATGGTCTCTTACAGCATGTGTGAATCCCTGGGTACATCTACACTACAAGATTATTCCGATTTTACATAAACCAGTTTTATAAAACAGATTGTATAAACACGCAGCCACACTAAGCACATTAATTCGGTGGTGTGCGTCCATGGTCCGAGGCTAGCGTCGATTTCCGGAGCGTTGCACTGTGGGTATCTATTCCGTAGCTATCTCATAGTTCCCGCAGTCTCCCCTGCCCCTTAGAATTCTGGGTTGAGAGCCCAGTGGCTGATGGGGCAAAAATCATTGTTGTGGGTGGTTCTGGGTAAATTTCGTCAGTCATTCCTTCCTCCAGGAAAGCAACGGCAGACAATCATTTCGCGCCCTTTTTCCCTGGATTGCGCTGGTAGACGCCATAGCACGGCAACCATGGAGCCCGTTCAGCCTTTTTTTTTTTACAGTCACCGTATGTGTACTGGATGCCGCTGACAGAGGCGATACTCCAGTGCTACACAGCAGCATTCATTTGCTTTTGCATGATAGCAGAGACGGTTATCAGTCGTTCTGTACCATCTGCTGCCAGTGTAAATTGACAATGAGATGATGGTTATCTGTTGTTCTGTACTGTCTGCTGCTATCATGGGGGCCCCTGGCTGAGGTTGGCCGGGGGCGCAAAGGCAAAAATGGGAATGACTCCCCGAGTCAATCCCTCCTTTATGGTTTCTAAAAATAGTCAGTCCTGCCTAGAATATGGGGCAAGTGTACTAGAGAACCAGTGTATCAGAGAGCACAGCTGCTCTGTGCCAGATCCCGCAGAAAGGATGAGCTGCATGCCATTCACGAGGGGGTGTCCCTGCAACAACCCCACCCGTTGCTTCGCTCCTCCTCCAACCTTCCTGGGCTACCGTGGCAGTGTCCCCCCAATTTGTGTCATGAAGTTATAAAGAATGCAGGAATAAGAAACAGTGACTCATTAGTGAGATGAAAATGAAGGGGAGGCAGCCTCCCGCTGCTATGACAGTCCAGGCAGGACATTAAGCGGTGCGGGAGAGAGGAGCCCAGCATGCCGCTGCTATGACGGTCCAGGCAGTACAGAATCTTTTCTTTACACAGGAAAGGGAGGGGGCTGATGGAGCTCAGCCCCCAGTTGCTATGATGAGGACGGTTACCAGCCATTCTGTACCATCTACTGGGAATGACCGAGAATCATTCCTATTTTCACCCAGGCGCCCCTGGCCAGCCTCACCTGAAGCCAGCCACGAGCACTCGCGGGCTGATAACAAGGACGGCTACCAGTCCTACTGCACCATCTGCCACCGGGCAGGGGAGACGAGTGGATACTGCTCTTCACTGCTGCAGCATCACGTCTACCAGCAGCATTCAGTAGACATAGGGTGACATTGAAAGAAGTCAAGAAACGATTTCTTTCCCTTTTCTTTCACGAGGGGGGAGGGAGGAAGGGAGTAAATTGTCGAACTATACCATGAACCATGCCGGACAATGTGTTTGAACCTGCAGGCATTGGGAGCTCAGCCAAGAATGCAAATACTTTTCGGAGACTGCTGTAGACTGTAGGATAGCTGGAGTGCTCAGTACCCCCTCCCTCCCTCCCTCCATGAGCATCCATTTGAGTCTCTGGCTTCCCGTTACGTTTGTCATGCAGCACTGTGTAGCCTGTAGACTTTTTTTTCAAAGGCTTTGGCATTTCATCTTCTGTAACGGAGCTTCGATAGAACAGATTTGTTTCCCCATACAGTGATCAGATCCAGTATCTCCCGTACGGTCCATGCTGGAGCTCTTTTTGAATTTGGGACTGCATTGCCACCCATGCTGATCAGAGCTCCACGCTGGGCAAACAGGAAATGAAAATCAAAATTTCGCGGGGCTTTTCCGGTTTACCTGGCCACTGCATCCGAGTTGAGATTGCTGTCCAGAGCGGTCACAGTGGTGCACTGTGGGATGCCGCCCGGAGGCCAATACCGTCGATTTGTGGCCTCACTAACCCTAATCCGATATGGTAATGCCAATTTTAGCGCTACTCCTCTCGTCAGGGAGGAGTACAGAAACCGATTTAAAGAGCCCTTTATATCGATATAAAGAGCCTCGTAGTGTGGACAGGTACAGCGTTAAATTGGTTTAACGCTGCTAAAATTGGTTTAAACGCGTAGTGTAGACCAAGCCCCTTATACATAACCATGTGTCCCAACTTGTATTTAGCTCAGACACTCTGGTTACCTTGCCCAGACCTGAAGAACTCTGTGAAGATCGAAAGCTTGTCCCTTCCATCAACAAAAAGTTAGTCCAAAAAAAGATATTACCTCACATATCTTGCTCCTAAGCCAGTTAAGTCATAGTTTTGCTCGGCATTGCAACACCTGAATACCTTTAAAAACCTCAGCCTCTGTTTCAATGAACAAATTGCCTTAAATTTGTCTTGGAGTACTCTTGGAGCATGCCCTGCATTTGCTATAACTGCTTTTCAAGCTAGCGTTCAAAAGGAATGACAGAGAGAGGTGGAAACTATAGAACTCAAATGCTACTTTAGAGCCACAGTGCTGTTCCCTTGTAGATCATAACTAGAATAAAGATGAAACTGCTAACTCGCTTGTGGTAAAACTACTGCAGTCCGTCTCAGTTGCTCAGAAATGTCATACTTCCCTCATGTTAGTATTGGCTAGGAAGTCACCAGCCCTGACTAGGTGGAAGAAAAAGGGATTTAAATGTTTTTTATTGAGTAATCTAAAACTCTGACATACGTACATAGTAAAAAAAAAAAAATTTAAAAAAAAAAACCTTCACCTTAATAAAAAAGTCACAGTGTACACTTGAAATCTTCCTCCTACTGCAGTAGATAGTAAATGTAAATCAAATGCCTTACACTATAGTTGGCTCATTTCTAATTTACCACTTATAGATGCTAACCACCATGGCAAACCATATGTATATTGGTATCGTAAGCTACAATGTTACCCAACTATCTTCCCAAGGATGGAGAATATAATTTTGTAAGACTCCCCAGCTACCTTCCTAGCTTCTTCATGGTCCAGAGGTAGCCATAAACTATTAAATGATAGTGGATAATTTAGCACAAAACATCTTTTAAAAAATATCCAAGGCAAGACTCAGGAGCGCTCTGCAAAGCCTCAAATTAGAGACAAAGACTCAGGAGAAATATAATTTGTTTCTGCTCCCTGCAAGTTTTTCTGTGTGGGCTCTTCTAGAGTTTGCCAGAAATAAGGCCTTGAAAGTCCTGTGTGGTGTATTTTCTTCAGAGTTTGATAGTATGGTGGGCATGTTAAGACTGAATACTAATTTCATAGGTCCATTGCCTCTTCTTTGACCAAAAATGAATAATAAAATTCCCAGAGGAAATTGCATATATATTGAAGTATCTCAATTTGTGTTTGGCATACAGAAGAGGAAAACAGTCATCATAGACCTGACAGGGTGTTTTTTCAGATGTATTGCAGCAATTTGCGATGCTTTTGAGTGTCTCAGCAAAAGAAGAGGGGCAGAACTTAGCCTTTGAGTTAGAATTTTAATTAATGTTTAGCTGTTTTTTCCCAGTATTCTGTGTGGTAGAAATTGACAAGGTGCTTGTGCACAAGGTATGTTAAAGTATTATTCCCTCCCTCCCCCCTGCCATAGTACAGGCATCTGCAGTAGTTCACAGAAGGGAAAATGTAGTCTGCCTCAGTGTGGTGTTGCTCAGTTTTACTGCTGCGTCTGCATGTGGGTGGAAGCAGATTTTGTTTCCTGTTCAGTTAACGTTGCACTGAACTTAAACTCAGTAGCAGCATTTAGAAATAAACTCGGACGGGCTCCCACTGGCACACCATGAGATACTGAGGCCAAGCTTGTGGGTTATGAGATTCTGTTCATTATTGTTGGATGAGTTTCTTTGGAATCTGATATTTACTGCAAGTCTAAGTGAATGAAAATAACTCGCTTTCACATCTTCAGAAAAGAAGATAAAGCATTGACTTCCTTTCTCATCCAAACAAGCCAAGCTATCAGATGATTGTCCATTGGCTTTTATGTTTTGTATATGATGGTCATTTCTCTGGCTGTCATTTTTGCTTAAGAAGTATCTAGTTTCTTAAGATCCACAAACTATTACTTTTCCTTTCTAGTTTTCTAGCCCTCAAACCCAGGAATGTATCATGGATCAAGGTAAGCTAACCTTTGGAATACTAAGAAGATAGAGTTGCTGAAAAAAGCAAACAAGTTTGTTTAATGGTAATGAGATCTAGGTTACTGAGCAGCACTCAACCTCAACTTGCACCGTTTAACAAGAATTCTGCACAGGAGGTATTGGGAATAGCCCTTTCTACATGCATGATAACTTGCCAGAAACCAAATTGGCCATTACAAAAGTTGGAATTAGAACTCAAGTGGAATCCAATTCAAATCACTGGCATAGCCCAAGACCTTCTGTGTACCTATTTCATGCCTACTTTAGATATGGCAAAAAAAGTAGTGCCTTCAAACCATTGTAGTTTAGATGTGGGCGGTCAGCCTATCTGCTCTGTAAATTTTCATAGAATCATAGAAGTGTGTAGAACTGGAAGGGACCTCAGTAGGTCATCTAGTCCAGTGCCTTGCACTCAAGGCAGGATTACCTAATAACTAGACCATTCCTGACAGGTGTTTGTCTAACCTGTTCTTAAAAACCTCCAATGACAGAGATTCCACAATCTCCCTAGGCAATTTATTACAGTGCTTAACCACCCTGACAGGAAGTTTTTCCTAATGTCCAACCTAAACTACCCATGCTGCAATTTAAGCCAATTGCTGCTTCTCCTATCCTCACAGGTTAAGGAGAATAATTTTTTCACCCTCCTCCTTATAATAACCTTTTATGTACTTGAAAACTGTTATCATGTCCCCACTCAGACTAAACTAACCCAGTTTTTTTCAATCTTTCCTCATAGGTCATGTTTTCTAGACCTTTTGATCACTTTTGTTGCTCTCCTCTGGACTTTCTCCAATTTGTCCACAAATTATTGTGTCCAAATGTTTCGTTTAATTGTATTAAATGAGACGCAAAAGATGCTGCTTGCTAATACTGCTGCTAATAAAATCTAATGTAACATGGTTATTCACGGTAATGTTCGTAAGACCGGGCCATCAGTTGGTGGTGGCACACACTAGTGTTTCTCAAGCTGGTGGTCCTCGCACTGCTTGCTCATGGTTTAGAGATGCTGGGTTAAATGGTGCAATTTTTGTTGCAGTTGTTGAATTGCATTAAACAATAAAGATTAGCAGCACTTCCAGCTGTCAGTTTAATAGAAGCAATGGCCTTGCTTGTCACAGAAATATTATTGTAAGAGTTGGAGAGTAACTGGCATCTTTTATTTTAAGATGCAGCCTATATAAGGGGGGGAGAAGTGTAGAAAGGAAGGATTTTAGAAATAATCAAAGTCTTGTCTTAGTAGAAGAGAAATGAGGGTAGAAGATCATGACTAGATAAACCATAAAAATCATTGGCTTTCACAGGAATTGTGACTATGACAAACACATACAGCCTCATAAAATTATTTAAATAATGAGAACTCACTACACTACCTTATTGAACATTAGATGTATCAGAGGAACAGTCTTTATGTGCACATTAAAGTGTGTGGATTAGTTCATTTGTTATGGTGCACATTTTAATGACTGGTAGCTGAGTATTGGGATAGTTACTCAGGAACTGGAAAATAGTTACGTTTGTCTAGCAACTTGTGAAGTTAATTTGAAGTACCTTACAGCTAAGTGTTTCACGTAGCTGGCTGAGTCAGTTGTTGGCAGTAAGGTGACTATTATTTGATAAAGTTTGCAATGACTGCCAACTTTAGTGGCATGTGCTGTGTATTAGTAAAATATATGCAAGGAATAATTACTTATGTATCTGAAAAAGGAATGGGAAAACCATTTTAATTAAAGCATTATGAAGCTCTTGTGTGAAAGTGAGGTATTAACACAGAAGTCAAACATACCCTTCTCAAGTTGAGGCAGTACACTGACCTGTATAATTGAGGCAAAGTAAAGTCACATGGAGAATTTTAAAGATAGAATGGATTTGTATACAAAAAATTACAGGCTGGTAGGCATCTCTCTATTTCCAAAGAAATGAATAATTTTGATAAGCGCAGCAGAAATTGGAAGAAGTCCAAGTGGCTTTCTGTGACCTCTTTGAAAGGCGGTAAAGAATAAAGTTAAACTGCTCATGTGTTTTTTTGTGGGATGAGTAGTAGTAAAAATTACTAATGTATGGAAAGATGGAGCATGTTTATCTTTCCATAATGGGTGCAAATGGCTTTCCTGCTTTTTACCTTCTTGAAACACTTTCATGTTGTTACTGCCAAGTATGAAGTAGAACTCAATGGAATGTTGCAACAGTATATATTCATGAAAGGGTGAATCTCTTCAGTTCTAAGTTAATGAACAAAACACATATGCCTTTTTGTTGCTCTTGGCCTATTTGGTGATGATAGAACTCATGTAGCTTATTTACAAGGGCACTAAAGAAGGTGGCCCAAAGGACAAACAGTATGGCAACACATAATGTCTGAATGCAAAATGTGCTTCTGAAGGCCAAACAAATGGCTGTGGAAAGGCTTCAGGATAACAGATAAACTTCTTGATTTAAGGGCTCGTAAATTCTGAAATGTGTGTGTTGGCTTTGAAATTTTGGGAAAGCTCATTACTTTAGGGTAATGTGTTTAAATACAAGTAGTGATCTTTTCATTTCATTGGCTTGAGACTCTGAACTTAAATGTTGAAGGTGCATTTTGTCTGCTCTGTCAAATTTATTTTTTTTCTTTGGATCTGTCAATATGACTTTTTGGTGTGCGGTCTGCATTGCATGCTGGGAATGATGCAGGAGTAAGTTGTCCTGAGCAAATGGTGACTGCAGTAGAGCTACAGGAAGCCTTCTCCCTTCCCCTGACTGAATCCTAAGGTGGTAGCATGAGCTGAAAATAGTTCTGTAATGTTACTATACCATTTAGTGGAAGTTTTCCTGATGGTGGGAAGGCAGAACAGGACAGCAGGAATGGCAAGAATTAGGGAAGGAGAGCATATGGATAGGAGGAGGAGGTGGTGGTGGTAATAAAATAACTTTTTAAGAGCATAGTTGCCCCTCCACTTTAAAGGTCTCACCCTCTGCAATACAACCTTTTTTTTTTTTTTTTGTTAAGCACAGACTTGTCCTGAAAATTCTTAAGCTTTGTTTAAAAGAGCATAGGATCTTGGGTAGGCAAGCTTTTCTGAAGCTGAACCAGCAACATCTGTGCTAACTTATTGTTATTGACATAACACATAATAAAAACAAAAAGCTCTTGGAAGGATTTAGCCATGGTAAACCTTCGTTTTCAAGTATGAAGACACTCCAAACTTAAAATGGTGTTAATAGAAGTTTAGCGTCCTTGTGTATAATAGACATGGGATGACATAAGATCCCCCACTCCCCTTGGACCATTAAAATCACAGATATGAAGATTGTTTTAGTGAGTCCAGGGCCCGTGAAATAGAATATTGACAGTAGTGTAGAATGATGTGTGTAGTCCACAGAAAAAAGCACTGTAGAGGCACCAGAACTGTGATTCTCTCTTCCTCTCTCACACCGACTTATTGGTGGGCTTTTGTCCTGTATCTGAGTCCATCTGTATAACCTAGAACAATGGGTCTCAGACTTTTTTTTTTTTACTGGCTACCCCTTTCACACAGCAAGCCTCGGAGTGTGGACCCCCCCCCCCCAAGAAACACATTTTTTAATATATTTAACACCATTATAAATGCTGAAAGCAAATGGAATTTGGGGTGGAGGTTGACAGCTCGCGAACTCCCCCCCCATGTAATTACCTCATGACCCCCTGAGGGGTCCTGACCCCCAGTTTGAGAGACCCTGACCTAGAAGCTAATTTAGTATTTCTGCTCACTTTGGTTATATGGCAATTGGGGCTTACAGTGGGGGGTAGGGTGCCAGTTACAGCAGTGGACATTCTAGTATGAGTTTTAACTTGTTGGTAAATGGCCCCAAATTATAGTAGTGCCATGGGAAGTAATAAGAGGAGAACTAAGATGATGGATAAGTTTTGAATAGTTTACTAAGAAGCTTTAAGGTGGCAGTATTTGGTAACTGCTGACCTGAGCCAAAACATTAAAATACTCATCTAGACTCAGAATGAAGTGCAGTATTTCCAAGAATATTTTTCTTCCTGCACCATTATTTTCTGCTAAGTTAGAGAATGGCTAGCTTTAAATTATGCAGAAATAGCTTTTGAGAAGGTTCTGTCTGACTGCAAACCATAAGTAAATATATACCCTAATAATTTTCTTTTTTTTTTTTTGTAATTTAAGTAAGTGTTTGGAATCCCAGATCCGTGACTTGTACTGATAATTACTATCCTATTATAAAGTTGCTTCTGTTCTCATTTTAAACTCGCCTGCTGCTGCGTCTTTTGCTCTCTGGTTTGGTATTTGGTTCAACCTTGGAACAGGTTGTTCGATGAAACATTTATAACTTGATAGCCAGAAATGCAGTATTTTAAGGTACAAACCTATTCCTGAACTGTTTGTAGTACAGAAACTGCACAGTAGTGCCAGTGTGAGAGAATCCAAGTGAAATGAGCTAGTGATGAAGGAGAAGTTAGCTTCTCACAGCTTGCACTTAACATAAGTTATGAACACTGCTGAAAACCATTCATATTTTTACTCTGATTTTCTCTACGAAATATCTGGGTATAACTAGATAAGAATGGAAACAAAATAAAAGGAATAAGAATTCAATGTCAGAGACAGTACTGGCTGCTTGGAGAACATAACTGTAGTCTTATCTAGACTAGTAGATGAACCGCTTTCTGACAGCTGTTGCCAAGAACAGGTACCCTTTTGTATTGAAAATGGTTTAGTGTCAGTGGGACAACACCAGATTTCAAATACATTTCTGTGCAATAGCACTGAAAGGATTTTGTCCTGTCTCAGATGTTCAACTGCTCGCATAAATACCAGAGCCAGGGGACCCATGACAGACAACTGTCAGCCACAGATCAGTTTCCCACAACAGTGTGGTTTAAGGAGAGCAGGCTTCTTAGCACACTGTTAATTATGTAAAATTGAGTAGTCTAAGACCCTCTTGCTAAATTTGCTGGTTTGAAAAGCAGCAAAGCATGCTACATAAACAGTAAGGTTTCAAAAAGATTGAGTTACAGAACTAGCCTTCTAATTGCACTCCTTCACATCACGTGATTATCTGTATTTCTTTCCAAGAATCAATGGTTTGTAATATCTGATATAACATAATTCCCTTACGTAGGCAGTTCTCAGACCGTGGGTCGGGACTCCAAAGTGGGTCGCAACACCCTTTGAATGGGGTCGCCAGGGCTGGCTTAATTTTGCTAAGGCTCGAGGCTGAAGCCTGAGCCCCTACGCCTAGGGCTAGGGCCAAAGCCAAAGCCTGAGGGCTTAAGCCCTGGGTGTCGGGGCTCAGGTTGCAGGCCCCCTGCCTGGGGTGAAACACTTGAGCTTCAGCTTTGGCCCTGTCGTGGTATAATTCCCCAATCTGAACCTTAGAGTCCAAAAGTTGGGGTACCAGCATGAATTCCTCTAAGCTCAATTACCAGCTTAGATCTGATAAGCTGCCACCACCCAAAAATATAGTGTTTTGGGGCACTCTGGTCCCCCCCAAAAAACCTTCCCTGGGGACCCCAAGACCCAAATTACTTGAGTCTCACAACAAAGGGGAATAAACCATTTCCCCTCCCCCTCCTTTCTTCCTCCCAGATCTTTCCCGCCCTGGGTACACTAGGAGATCACCATGATTCAAACTCCTTGAATCACAACACAGAGAAATCAGGTTTTTTCTCCCCCTCCCAATCTTTCCCTCCCTGGGCTATCCTGGAGAGAGAGACAGATTCAAGCTCTGTGAATCTAAAACAGAAGAAATTCACCTTTCCTCCCCCACTCCTCTTTCCCTTTTCCCACCAATTCCCTGGTGAGTACAGACTCAGTTCCCTTGAGCCTTAACAAGGGAAAAAATTAATCAGGTCTTTTTAAAAGAAAAGCTTTTAATAAAAGAAAGAAAGAAAGAGAGATCTCTGTAAAATCAAGATGGAATATTACAGGGTCTTTCAGCTTATAAACACTAGAAAGAAGTCTCCCCCCAGCACAAATACCAGTCAAAATCTGTCCAGCAAAATACACATTTGCAAATACAGAAAACAATCAAAAGACTATAACTGCCTTTTCTACTTAATACTCACTATTCTGAATATATAAGAGACTGTATCAGGGAGATTGGCAAGAAACCTGGTTGCACGTCTGGTCCCTTTCAGGACCCAGAGAGAACAAAGCAAAACGCAAAACACGCAAACAAAGGCTTCCCTCCACTGAGATTTGAAAGTATCTTGTCTCCTGATTGGTCCTCTGGTCAGGTGTTTCAGGTTCACTGTTTGTTAACCCTTTACAGGTAAAAGAGACATGCCCCCTTTCCCGGAGCGGTGGGGCTCGGGCTTTGGCCCTTCCACCTGGGGCAGTGGGGCTCAGGCGAGTTCAGGCTTCGGTCCCTCCTCTAGGGGACCTGAAGTAATTTTTTTTGTCAGAAGGGGGTTGCAGTGCAATGAAGTTTGAGAATCCCTGCCTTATGTTGATATTAAGCTTTTCTTTTGTTTGGGTTCAGTGAGGGCAGTATATTTTAATGGATAAAGTATTTGTGTTCACTTGGGTTGCATATGCCATGAGAACAAGTTTCCTACATGCTGGGTCTCGCTCTTTGTGAAGGGAGTAAACAGTTGGTGGCGTAGTTTATTCAAATATTGGAATAATAAAGGAATGTGTGTAAACACAAGACCAAACATTACTGGACATAAGGCTGTTTTTCTTCTTTGCTGCCCTACACAATGTCAAATAATTTATGCTAGGAGAAGGGAACTATAGATGCCAAATTATTTGACTTCTTAGTGGACTGGAATTTAGGGCTGTCAAATCTTAAAAGGTATTTTTCACATCCTTGTCTCAGACACAGGCAATTCAAATGAAAGCCCATGACAGATTAGCCCCAGGACTACTTTCTTTGCTATTGGAGGGTAATTACACATTCTTGGAGGTTATATTTGAAGCCTGATTGATGTTGCCAAAGTGAGAGATTATCCATACAAAGATTTCTGTTTAAACAAACAAACCCCTCCACACCCCCACTCCAAACAGTGGGTTTTATCACTTGAAGCATCCAGTTTCCTCAAATCCACAAATATCTGACTTGGCATTATGTCCTGTGGTACAACTCTCATGTCTTGCTTTTGGTGTTAGGGGAAACTAACTCTAGAAGGTCATTCAGTACATGACATGAAGGGGTTTAAGTCTGATCTAACTCATGAATATTATAAATGCGAGGCTTTTAGGCACCATTTGAATACAACAAAGTATTAAAAACCACATATTAGCTTACAGTATGACTTCATAACTAAAGGAGTGTGGGTGTGGGGGAAGGTGAAAGGATTGATAAAATCTTAAACACTGAAATACATCAGTTTGAAAGTAAACATGTTTCTAAGTATGTAAATGTTCCTTCTCTTCCTGGGGAAGGTAGGGAGGTACACAAAAGTTGGTTGTAAAACAAAACATCTCAAGTGCTGCATTGTGGTTTGATTCTGTGCCCTTTCTACTGCATCTAGAGGTGTGGTCTCCAAACTTTTTACCCACAAGATCGCTTTTTGAATTTAAGATCAACCCAGGATCTACCCTGTCCCTCACCAGAGGCCCCACTCCGTTTGTCCCTCCCTTCGTAACTTGCTGTCCCCCACCCTCACTCACTGGGCTGGAGCAGGAGGTTGGAGTGCAGGAGAGGGTGCAGGCGCTGGGCTGGGGCTGAGGGGTACGGAATGTGGGAGAGGGCTCTGGGCTGAACTTGGGGCAGGGGGTTGGGATGCAGGCATGAGGGGTGCAAGCTCTGGGAGAGAATTTGGGTGCAAAGGTCATATTGTTACACTGCATCTAATCTCATAGAATCCACTGGACATTTCATGAGTTTTTTACTTTTTATTAGTGTCATTTGTGGTTTATAGATCCAAAATCCTTCAGGGATTGTCACAAATCAGTGTAACATTCTCAACTGGGGTGTGCATTGGCTGAGCCTGGGGCAGGGGGTTGGGGTGCAGGAGCGGGTGAGAGGTACGGGCTGTGGGAGTGAGCTTGGTGCAGGAGGGAGGTCCGGGCTGGGGCAGGGGGTTGAGGTGCAAGAGGGGATGCAAGGTGCATGGTCCAGCTGGGAGGCATTTACCACAGGCGGCTCCTGGTTGGTGGCGCAGCAAGGCTCAGACAAGCTGCCTGCCTGCGGCTGGCCACACACTGTTTCTGGAAGCGGCTGGCTGCTGGCAAGTCTCTGCGCACCCATAGGGGGTGGGGGTGGAGGCATCGCACAGACCATGGAGCCACCCCATCACCCTCTGTGGGCGCGCAGAGGTGTACCAGCAGCCAGACGCTTCTGGGAGTGGCGTGTGGCCAAGGCAGGCAGGGAGACTGCCTGAGCCCCACTGCGTTACCGGCCACGGAGATCGTGATGAACTGGCAGAGACCCCAGGATCGACCAGTCGATCGTGATCGACGGGTTGGTGACCAGTGATCTAGAGCACTCCAATGAAATTTTTTTAGTTTCTTTTAGAATGTTGAAGACGGGCAGGATTTACCTGTCAGAAATAAATTGTCCCTTTAATTCAATATGGTAAAAGCTGAATTGTTTTAGTCAGATGTGTGGCTGATTTTCATTAGGCTTAATCCATTTCTCTTGAAATGCTAAATGCTTGAAGTGCTTATGGCAAGTAGGATGCATCTGTGGGCTGGTGACCTCCGTGGTCATCGGTTCTGTACAAATGTGACTGCTACGATATGTAGATAAACCTGACCTGGAGGCCTAATATAGGTATCCCTGAAAACCTGATGCTGCCCCTAATTATCCAACACATTTTGAATTCGGGTCAGGCTACATCAGAGATGTTGCATTGCCATAGTCACCAGAAGTTTCAATACTTCAGGCTTCAGTGTTAATGACCAAATGGAATTAAGATGTGAGTGTCACCCTTGGCTTTGCACAGCATATTTAGACCACAGAGCCAGCACTGTTCCATCATTATGAATTCATGTGTTAGTAACCATTGCTGCTGTAACTAATTCAGACTGTGTGTCTGTCCCAACGTTACTACCGGCTAAGTACTAAACCATAAATCTGACTCTTAATGTAGCAGGGCAGGGCCTTGTCACTCTTGGGTGTTAGAGAATTCAGCTGTGTTCTGGTGATGAATAGTCTGGCTAGGGAAGAATTGGATCAGTTCCCTACCCTATGTTATTAGGGAGAACATCAACTGGAGAACTGCCTACCAAAACAAACCACTTTTTGTCATTTAAGTAGAATGGATGGCCTGGAGAAAGTGACACAAGAGGGAACCATTGCTTACATGGAGAGCAGCAATAGTCTGAACTTACCTGCTGCAGGAGCTCCCAGGACAAAAGCAGTAAGCATGGGGGAAAATCCAATATGCTGGCAGAACACTGAAGAAAGTGGTAGCAGTCACGCTGTTCTGTTTGCTATAATCATACACACAAATGAATCCTTTCAAGCAGTTGGCAGCCAGGCTCATAAAATCATGAGTGGGTGAGATTAATGTAATGCACACACCACTACATGATAGTGAATCAGAACTAATTTTAGCAGGATTTGTACCTGAATATGGGGAAGCAAAGCTGAAGTGAGTAGCTATGTTATGTGCACTTCTGGACAGCAGAGCAATGTTGCCTCTGTAAATATACTGTTAGTTTGTTCTTTGCTTTCATTTGGTGGGGAGAAATCAGTTTTGATACTAAATATTGCCTTTCTGATCACAATATCCTAAACTGAGCCACAAGTGATACCTGTTGTATAACTGGATAGTACTCAACCCCTCTGTATTTCTGTTTCTGATCTAGATGCTATGAACAGCCAAAAAAGTTAGTTTGATAATATGTCCTATGGCAGGCCTGCACAACATGCAGCCCCTGGGCCACATGCGGCCCACATGGACTCACTGAGTGGCCTGTGAGCAAGCAGTGGGGTGGAGCTGGTGGGTTCTTCCCCTTCCCGAGGGGGGGCCCACCTCACAGCCCTGCGTGCCCTGCTATCCAACCACCCTAATGGCCAGAACCACATGTGTCTGTCTCCCTTTCCCCCCGCCTGGCGTACAGCGGGTGCGTCACTTCCGGGGCCCGCTGAGGCAGGAAGCGTTGGGCACAAGGCAGAGCCAGTAAGAGCTGAGCGAGTGGAGGGGCGCCTGGCCTGGGCTCAAGCCGCAGCTCAGAGGGAGTGAGGGGGACTGGGCTGAGCCCCCCCGCAACCTCCTCTTCAGTTGAGGGCAGGGCGGGGCGGCTACTGCACTGGTTGGTCCCAGGGCGGCCTCCGTAGTGATCGGAGTGGGTTTGAACTGTCTGTGGGCAGCCAGGAAATCCCCGGGGGAGGAGAGTGTGTGTGTTGCACCTGCCCTACCCCTACTGCTGCCCCCTTCCCTGGTCCAGGGACATTCCCCTCCCTGGCCCCTATCACACCACCCCTCTCCCTTCCCTGGGCTCCCTGTGGCCCCTGTGTTTGTGTGTTGGACAGTCACATTCAATCTCTTCACACTGCCCTCCTTTCCCCTCCCCTTAGTTCATAGCCCCAGAAAATCCCTTCAAACTGTCCCCTTTTCTCCCTCCCCTTATTACATGAGGGGACGACGAGCCGAGTGGGCGGGCAGTGGCGGCCTGGCTTTATGCTTGGGGGTGTGTGTGTGAGGAGGTGAGCGTCGAGTTAGTGGCTGAAGGGGGGTTGTTTCCACGGAGCCGGACGGTGCTGGGGCGGGGGATGTGTTTCGGGGGGGCTGGGCGGCTCTGGGAGGGGGTTGTTTTGGCCCTCGGCTGTTTTCTTTGGAGTAATTTGGCCCTCGCCGCTTTACGAGTTGTGCAGGCCTGACCCAAAGGTTTCAGGAAATTGGAACTAAAACAAATATGCCTACACTGCTTAGATTGTCACTGACAAACTGAAAAGGTGTGAAACTGAAGGTTTTATTTAACTGGAATGCCATTAATAGTTAAATATCATACAGATATTGTTTGTTACTGAGATAGCTCACATATACTGAGTGTTGAGAGCTATGAATGATGCCACACAAACTTAGTGAACTCAGATATTGATAAAGGTGATTATTCGCAAGCTTTATTTAATAGAGGAGGAACACCAAAGTTAGAATGACTGGTTCATCTGACGTAAATTGCTAGTTTGAGGGAAAGAGAGTGCTATCTTTGACCTTTAATTGTGTGAAAAGGAATAATATGTGACTTAATAGCATTAACGTTTTTTGGCTATTGGAAAATATATTACTTTGCAGGAACATGGTTGACCAGACTTCACAATAAGGAAATGTCTAGTTTCTTGAGTAAAATCGGTGCTACAAGAAGCTTCTTGTGAGCCTTAAAATGAAAGTTAAGCCTGTTTTTTCCAGAATTATTTCAATACATCAGCTGATGCTTGGAGACTTTGCAAGAGGCAGCCTGAAAACTTACCTTCCTTTGGTCTGAAAGCTCCATAATGTTAAATGTCTGGGGAAATGGTTTGATGTTTATCTTCTGATAAACTATTAACTATACCCCTTGAATAATGCAAAATGTTTTGTGTAACTGACTCACAATCTGAAATGCCTCAAAATACTTTTGCAAAATGGAAAAACTAGACTAATTTACTGATATTCCCAATTAATTTATTGTGCCTCTAAATACATTGTAGTGTGTACAGCTTTTCAAACAGGATGCTTCTACAATGAGTAAGCTGTACAATGTGTCAGGATAAAGGTGTAGTCCCAAGATAATTGACTATTGTCTCAAGAGGCAAACAGTCTGCATCCCTTCTTGGGGTTCTCAAGAAGTAAACACAAGATAAGAACTTCCTTGAAGCCATAAAGAAAACACATGCTGAGATGATTACTGGTGTAAGGGTAAAACTCATACCTATGGAGTGACAATTCCAAGGACTTGGACCAGCACTTGATATTACTCCAGTAGCATGAAGAGGTTGCTAGAAAAGAGCATTGAGTACTATTACTACTCTGCTTGCTTTCTTGGAGGAAAGGAAAGGAGAGTTTGTTGTGATGTGTGTTATCAGAGCTGCTTTAAACATCACTTCTCCATCAAACCTATCAAAAAACCTGGATATTTGGGCCCACATGACTGTACCCTGGCCTCCTTTGTGAGTACTCTCCTCGTGCAGTGCAAAATTGAAGACCCTGAAGTGTTACTAAGTCCCTGCTTCTTGTGGACATAACAAACTCTAGAAGGTGTGCAGATTTTTCTAGACAGAACATACGATATTTAATTTTTCTGACCCACAGACCATTCCTAGTAACATTCAGCTCAAACTCCCTTTGTAGTTCTATTGGGAAAGATGAAACCCAACAAAGTCTGAAGACGTAAATGCCTGAGGCAGGAATTGGTTCTGGAAGTCTTCACGTGGTATCCTTTCCCTTTCATTTCCTTAACAGTAAGAACAAAGATGCCGTTTGTCTGCTTCTCCAAGTGTTTTCATTCTCTCCCATGCTGTCACTTATGTGTAGGGAAAAATTTCCCAATTAACTTGAGTAAAGCCACAGTCTCATATGGTTACCTGCATGTGTGTTACAGCCATCAAATAATGTCTTGCCAGATAGAGATGATTGCTTGTGATGGGCTGTGTACTTGCACACATATAATTTAGATAGCGTCATTGTCTTTATTTTGTTCGTTCTTGTTTGTCATCCACTCTGCTAGTCTTCTCTAACATTTTATCATCTCTCTGGACTAGCGACAGTTTCTTAATATACTTATACAGTGCCCAGCTCAACGGGATCTTGAGCATGACCTCTAGATGCTACTTGAGTTTAAAGTCTCTTGGTTCTGAAACAACACTCATAAATATTTTGGTAGGAAACAAAACGGCTAACTAGTATACATAGCTGTACAGCTATGGTGGGCTGAGGACTTGGGTCAAAACAAGGACTGCAGAACTACCAGCCTAAAGTGAGATCTAGAACTAGATGGTTTCACACTACTTCATTTCCTTTGCTTGGACAACTCAACATATTGGGCTACCAGACATCAGTATCCAGGAATGTTGTCATCAATGGAAGCTCATGTTAATACAGTGCTCAGTAGTCAAGCAGCTCCAATTTTATTAGTCGAACGAATGAACCTTAATTGATAATACCATTGAAATCATGTGATACCTTCATAAAAGTCATAGATCAATGTACAAAACACTCTCCAGATTCCTCTTACTAGACTTAGGGTCCCTTGGCAATACTACTTAAACTTTTTCAAATAGTTCTGAAATTTGAGTTTCCATATAAAAGTGCCCTTTTCTTGTCTGTGGTGTAGATTTAAAAATCAAGGAAAACAGTTATGTTGAAGTCTCTTTCCTCTCTACCCCTGTCAACCCTAAAAGGAAAGTAACATGGCTATAGCTTACTGCTCAAGTGACTTATGTACAGAAACTCACAATTGGAGTCCATGTCATTCTATCTTTGTGTAATGCATGATGACCTGTATTTCCCTTCATTTAAAATATATTTGTATGTGTACATCAGGGATCGGCAACCTTTGGCACATGGCTCCCTAGGGTAAGTACCCTGGCGGGCCGGGCCGGTTTGTTTACCTACTCCGTCAGCAGGTTTGGCTGATCGTGGCTCCCACTGACCATGGTTTGCTGCTCCTGGCCAAGGGGGGCTGCAGGAAGTGACATGGGCTGAGGGATGTGCTGGTGGCTGCTTCCTGCCACCCCCATTGGCCTGGAGTGGCGAACTGTAGCCAGTGGGAACCGCGATGAGCCGAACCTGCGGACACAGCAGGTAAACAGACCGGCCCGGCACGCCAGGGTATTTACCCTGGCGTGCCGCGTGCCAAAGGTTTCCAATCCCTGGTGTACATAGTTAAGTGAGGATACATTTCAGCCTTCTAGAGTAGTCATCAGAATATCTTGGGCACATAAGGTGGAGAGAGGGGTAAAATGTCGATGCCTGTAGTGCTGTCAAGGTAGAAGTAATTTAAATATTTTCAGAGATTTTTAAACAGAAGACAATTTTCCACAGTCTACTTAGTAATCTTAAAGTCCATTAGTCCAAGACGAAGTACCAAATCTGTTACAGGAGGTGTGCTTGCATGTGGGATTTTTTTTATAAATCTCTGTGCCATTACCAAGATTTTAGTACTAGTGCCAGCTCAGTTTGATCTTCTGCAGAAAAACAGTTGCCTAAAACACTGCTAGCTTCTTTCCTTAGAGGATTGGTGTACTTATAAGTAGGCTTGGAATGATTAGATTTTACTGTAAAATACTTCACTGTATGCAAGCAGAAAAAATAAAAATGGATGGGTAGTATTATAGAGTAAGAAAAATGCTTCTTGAGAACTTACTAGAATTTTTTATTTTAAAGTACTGGTGTCATATACTTTGATGTGACATTGACAATTTTTGTTAACAGTTAGAAGCTTTAACTTTCTGAATCGACATCTGTCATTATGTAATTGTCCGACTCCCTCCTCATGATTTCCCACAACTGTAAACATTTAAATTAGCAATAATAAAAAGCTTAAACACCCCCATGTATCAAAATTATTTTAAGAAAGGTCAAATTGTGCTAAGCCTACTTTTAAGTTGAAAATTTCTTAATCTTCCAGAGTGAAACAAGAGCCCTGGTTGTGTCTTTATCATAGGGAAGACTTGTGTGGGTAAAGGCTAAGGAATTAAGCAGGTGCAGTGGGGCTCATAACAATGATTCTTTATTGAAATAAAGGCTCGTCAGGAATTGATCACCATGCTTACTACTAGTTAGCCGTATCTACAGTCTGTATTTATGTGTGTGGTAAATGACTAGGGGTGAAAGTTAAAATTAAGGTGCTTGAGTTAATTCATAACGCCAGCCTATTAAGTGGTGAGGTGGAAAATCTCCTTAAGAAGGAAAAATTACTTGCTGCTTTAAAGGCCAACACTAAGTCGTTGATGTGACCCCATCAGTGCAAATGCCTTGGCAACATGACCAATCTTTTTCCTTTTCTTGAAAATATGCATTAGTCAGATTGAAGATATCATAGACTATGAAGATTGGAAGGGACCTCAGGAAGTCATCTAGTCCAACCCCCTGCTCAAAGTAGGACCAATCCCCAGTCAGATTTTTGCCCCAGATCCCTAAGTGGCCCCCTCAAGGATTGAACTCTCAACCCTGGGTTTAGCAGGCCAATGTGCAAATCACTGAGTTATCCCTCCCCTGTCTCCAGTTGTCATTCTTCCAATGGTCAGCAAAATCAACAAGTCTTCTTCAACCATACCTTCATTCACATAATGTAGAAACAGTAGCAAAATAGCTGGATTAGCTACATCAGTTGATTCATCCAACTATATAGCATAATATGGACTATTTTTCACTCTGTGACCAATTGTAATCTCTACGTTATTTGACTTGTCATTCATTCTTTGTGACATCGTATTATTGGACAAAGGTACCATGTTGTCATAAACAGATAGTGAAGGGTTAATAGAACAGGAGTACTTCATGTCTCTTTTGACTGTAGAGGGTTAACAAGTTCAGTGAGCCTGGCTGGTCCTCTGGTCAGGTGACAATCTGGGAACAGGATACTTTCAAATCTTGAGGGAGGGAAGTTTTTGCGTGTGCTGTTAGTTTTTGGTGGTTGTTCACTCTGGGGGCTCAGAGGGACCAGGTGTGCAACCAGGTTTCTCTCCAATCTCTTTGATACAGTCTCTTATATGTCCAGAATAGTGAGTACTAGGTAGATAAGGCGAGTTAGGCTTATGTTTGTTTTCTTTATTTGCAAATGTGTATTTGGCTGGAAGGATTTTATTTTGTACTTATATACTTAGGCTGGGATGGTATTCCCAGTGTCTGTAGCTGAAAGACCCTGTAACATATTCCATCTTAAATTTACAAAGATAATTTTTACTATTTTTTCTTTCTTTAATTAAAAGCTTTTCTTGTTTAAGAACCTGATTTTTTTTTTTTATTCTGGTGAGACCCCAGGGGATTGGGTCTGGATTCACCTGGGAATTGGTGGGGAGAAAGGAGGGAAGGGGGAGAGAGAGGTTAATATTCTCTCTGGGTTAGGATTACTTTCTCTCTCAAGGAGAGTCTGGGAGGGGGGAGAGAGAAGAGGGGGAGCTGGATTTTCCTCTCTGTTTAAGATTCAAGGAGTTTGAATCATAGTGATCTTCCAGGGTAACCCAGGGAGGGGAAGTCTGGGAGAGGCAACGGTGAGGGGATCTTGTGTTAAGATCCAGGGGGACTGGGTCTTGGGGGTCCCTGGGCAAGGTTTTGGGGGGACCAGAGTGTACCAGGCACTGGAATTCCTGGTTGGTGGCAGCGCTACAAGTACTAAGCTGGTAATTGAGTTTAGAGGAATTCATGCTGGTACCCCATCTTTTGGACGCTAAGGTTCAGAGTGGGGGATTATACCATGACACATGTCAATCCTTTTTGCAGCCTTTTCTCCAAGCCTGCAATGAACTACGTCTTTTATACATGGACCAATCAAGCTCTCTGCTATGGTTTGAGTTTCTGACGCTTTTGCTGCTCCGTAGCTCACATGGTATGACACTTCAAGTGCATTTCCATTATCAGTACTTGCTTTGGATATAAAACTGGTAATGTCACTTTTCCTCTCAGCTAATTTTCGCTTGAAAAAAACAAGCAGCTTTTCGAGTTGTGCAGGATGCCAAGTTTGTAAATGGCACCGAAGTAGAAAAGTTGGAAGCAACAGAGGAGGAGAAGGACCTTGGAGTATTGGTTGATCGCAGGATGACTATGAACCGCCAATGTGATATGGCCGTTAAAAAGCTAATGCGGTTTTAGGATGCATCAGATGAGGTATTTCCAGCAAAGATAAGGAGGTGTTAGTACCGTTAATATAAGGCACTGGTGAGACCTCACCTGGAATACTGTGTGCAGTTCTGGTCTCCCATGTTTAAGAAGGATGAATTCAAACTGGAACAGGTTCAGAGACGGGCTACTAGGATGATCCGAGGAAAACCTGTCATATGAAAGGAGACTCAAAGAGCTTGGCTTGTTTAGTCTAGCCAAAAGAAGGCTGAGGGGGGATATGTTTGCTCTTTATAAATATGTCAGAGAGATTAATATTAGGGAGGGAGAGGAATTATTTAAGTTTAGTACCAATGTAGACACAAGAACAAATGGGTATAAACTGGACACTAGGAAGTTTAGACTTGAAATTAGACGAAGGTTTCTAACCATTAGAGGAGTGAAGTTCTGGAACAGCCTTCCAAGGGGAGTAGTGGGGGCAAAAGACATATCTGGCTTTAAGACTAAGCTTGATAAGTTTATGGAAGGGATGGTATGATGGGATAGCTTAATTTTGGCAATTGATCTTTGATTATCAACAGATAAGTATGCCCAGTGGTCTGTGATGTGATGTTGGATGGGATGGGAACTGAGTTACTGCAGAGAATTCTTTCCGGAGTGCTGGCTGGTGAGTCTTGCCCACATGCTCAGGGTTAGCTGATAGCCATATTTGGGGTCAGGAAGGAATTTTCCTCCAGGGCAGATTGGCAGAGGCCCTAGAGGTTTTTCGCCTTCCTCTGCAGCGTGGGGCATGGGTCACTTGCTGGTGGATTCTCTGCAGCTTGAGGTCTTCAAACCAAAATTTGAAGACTTCAATAACTCGGACATAGGTTAGGGGTTTGTTATAGAAGTGGATGGGTAGGGTTCTGTGGCCTGCTTTGTGCAGGAGATCAGACTAGATGATCACATTGGTCCCTTCTGAACTTAAAGTCTATGAGTTTGAGGCTGCTGTTTGCTAGAACATCACCACAAATTACACACAGTGGTTTTGGACGTTCTTGATCATTAGTGCATGTAAAGTCATATTTTATATAATCATCGTCATATTTTCTTTCCTTTGTGACTTTCCAGGGCCATCATGATCATTAGACTTAGATTTTCCACAGTGTGGACTTGAGGAAACACTAGCTGTTCTTCTTCGAGTGATTGCTCATATCCATTCCAGTTAGGTGTGCGCGCTCGTCGAAAGATTTTTACCCTAGCAACTCCGGTGGGTTGGCAGGTCGCTGCCATGGTGCTGGATATATACCCTGCCAATCCGTCCGCTCCTCAGTTCCTTCTTACCGCCTGTGTCGGTCGTTGGAACAGTGGAGCGCGGCTTTACTGTCCTCCACTTCCCTAGCTTCTCCGTTTGTCTGATCTCTTGTTGTGAATAGTTGACTTATTTCATAGTATAATTAGTTTTATAGTTTATAGTTGTTAGTTAGTTGTTGTACATAGTTTTAGCAGGGTTTGGGCTCTAGCACTTCCTTGCACCCGGTGCCTGGGCCCATGCCCAGTTCACCAGGGTTTAAACCGTGCTCGGCCTGTAAAAAGCCGATGCCCACAAGTGATCCCCACAACTCTTGCTTAAAATGCCTCGGGGAATCGCATATCTCTGACAAGTGCTGCATTTGCAAGGCCTTTAAGCCACAGATTAAAAAGGAGAGGGACTTTCGGTTAAAGACTCTCCTTATGGAGGCAGCCCTTAATCCTCCGTCCTCGGCACCAAGCGCTGACAGCTCTTCTCCGGCACCGGATCGCGCCGGCCCCGCCAAGACACCTCGGCACCGGCCTTCTCCGGTGCAGGGACCTGATCGAAGGCCTTCATCCTCTTCCACGCCCTCAGAGCAGACTCGCCCGGATTGCCCGGCACCTACCCATGCCACGGCACCGACGCCTGTGGTACCGTCGACTCCGGTCCTGAGAGGGCCATCGAGTCTGGTCCAGGAGAGCTCACCGGTGAGACCCGTGGTTGAGCTGATGGTCCCCTCCACGCCGGAGACATTCTCCTTGGCCAGGAACCTTATTGCCATGACTGAATCGGCCCTGCCTCAACCCCCGGCACCGCTGGTGCAGGTTCTCCAGTCCAGAGGCAAGCCTACCGCTATGAGGCCTCCTTCGCTGGAGTCGACGAGCCAGCACCGATCCCAATCCAGGTCTCGGCACCGCTCCAGTTCTCGCGGTCGGTCCCGATCTCGACTCCGCTCCCAGTCCCGGCACCGCTCACCCAGGCGGCACCGGTCGTACTCGCGGCGCAGATCCACCTCCTCGTCCTGGTCGGTACGCTCAGTACCGCTTTGGCTCCAGGCACCGCTCCCGGCACCGAGACTCTCGCAGCCGGTCCCGGCGTAGATGATCAAGATCCAGGTCGACCTCCCGGCACCCTGCTGGTTGCAGGTCTCGGTCTTGGCACCGATACGATTCCCGGTACCGATCCCCGGCACCGAGGAGATCTTCAATGACGGGAGCGAGGGACTCATACCAGCCTCTCTCGGCTCCTCCATGGCCATCCCGTCAGCCGTCTCTGTCCTCTCAGGCGGACAGTGTATATGCCCTGGACACTGATGTGCTTGCTGCCTTGTTCAGCGAGCCTCAGCCTCAAGATCGTGGTCCGCAGCAGTGGGGGTTCTGGACGCCCTGGGCGTACCATCAAGCCCAAGGCCCTCCCCCAGGTCCACTGCGTTCGATGGCCTCGGAACACAGGGCACCGGAAGCCACAATTACCCGCCCTCCCCCTCCTGCTATGGAGGAAGGGGTGACTCGGCCACAGGACTCCGAGCTCCCCAGGGAGACAGACACTATGCTTCAGGTGGAGCCCTCTTCAGACCTGCTCGTTCCAGGTCTCTCATCTTCGTCCTCTCCTGACGAGGTGGTGGCTGGAACCTCGTCGACCAGCCCTCCTCCAGTTGACCTCAGGGCACACCAGGACCTCCTCAGGCATGTTGCACAGAACATGAATTTACAAGCCGAGGAGGTCCCAGAGGTCCAAGATCCAGTGGTGGACATACTGTCATCCGATGCCCCCACTAGAGTGGCTCTCCCATTTATAAAAACCATACAGGCCAATGCCACTACAATATGGCAGTCTCCGGCCTCTGTTCCGCCCGCTGCGCGAGGAGTAGAGCGCAAGTACATGGTGCCCTCAAAGGGCTATGAATATCTATATGTACATCCTCCACCTTGCTCCCTCGTCGTCCAGTTGGTTAATGAGAAGGAGCGCCATGGCCAGCAGGCACCAGCCCTTAAGTCGAAGGACGCGAGACATATGGACTTGCTTGGGCATAAAGTTTACTCTGCGGGAGCTCTCCAGCTCTGGGTGTCCAACCAGCAAGCCCTGCTTAGCCGCTATAGCTACAATACCTGGGCGGCAGCAGACAAATTTAAGGAGCTACTTCCACAGGATGCACGGCAGGAGTTCTCTGCGACCCTCGACGAGGGGAAAAAGGTTGCAAGAACCTCCCTCCAAGCTTTCCTGGACGCCGCAGACTCAGTCGCCAGGACTCTGGCCTCTGGCATGACTATGCGCCGTATCTCATGGCTGCAGGTCTCTGGCCTCCTGCCGGAGCTCCAGCACACAATTTAGGACCTTCCATTCGAGGGTCAAGGGCTATTTTCAGACAAAACTGACCCTAGGCTGCAGATCCTAAAAGACAGCAGGGTCATTATGCATTCATTAGGGATGCACGCACCCATAACTCAACGCAGGCCCTTCCGACGCCAACAGCACCGCCCTTACCGTCAACCTCGGCAGAGACAAGACTTTGCCAGACAGCGAGGCAGAAACGGCCGCCGGAGACAGTCAGGCAACCAAGGGGGCCAGAACCAAAGCTCCTCCAAGCCTCCCCCCAGGCCTAAACCTTCCTTTTGAAGGTGCACCCGAGGGCGTTATACCAGATTCTTTGAAGGATCCGTCCCCGCCCTTTTCCAACCGGCTTTCCTTCTTCCTCCCTGCATGGTCCCAGCTAACGTCAGATCGTTGGGTCCTACGCACGTTGAAACTTGGATACCATCTGCAATTTATTTCAACCCCCCTCTTCCACCTTCGTCCCTCTTCAGGGACCCCTCTCACGAGCAACTCCTCCTACAGGAGGTGCAAGCGCTTCTCGCCAAAGGAGCCATAGAGAACGTACCAGAGCACGAATGGGGCATGGGTTTTATTCCCACTACTTCCTGATCCCCAAGGCGAAGGGAGGTCTCAGACCAATCCTCGATCTGCGGGAACTCAACAGATACATGGTAAAGTTGAAGTTCCGTATGGTATCCATGGGGACCATTATCCCATCCCTGGAGACTGGTATGCCGCCCTCGACATGCAAGATACCTACTTCCACATAGCCATCTTTCCACCTCACAGGAGGTTCCTCTGGTTCGTGGTCAACCGGCAGCATTTTCAGTTCGCGGTCCTCCCGTTCGGCCTCTCTACAGCCCCAAGGGTATTCACCAAATGTCTGGCTGTAGTCGCCGTCCACCTTCGCCGCAGTCGGATACACGTCTTTCCGTATCTAGACGACTGGCTTATCCGCGGGACCTCCGAGACGCGAGTCCTCAGTCATGTCCGCACCGTCAAGAACCTTTCCTACGTCTAGGTCTAATGCTCAATGTGGAAAAGTCAACTCTAATCCCCACTCAGAGGATAGAATTTATTGGTGCCACCTTGTACTCGACTCTTGCCAAAGCCTGCTTACCACTGCCACTGTTCCAGGCTCTGACGGCCATCATCTGGAGGCTGCAAGCGGCGCCGCTAACTTCGGTACGCACTTGCCTCGCTCTCTTGGGCCACATGGCGGCCTGCACGTTCGTAACGAATTACGCAAGACTGCGCCTACAGCCCCTCCAATCCTGGCTCAACTTGCAATACTGTCCAGCCAGAGATCCTATGGACATGGTCGTCACTATTCCCTCGACCGTGCTAGACTCCTTCAAGTGGTGGTTAGATACCGCCATGGTGTGTGCGGGGCTCCCATTCCACCCGCCCCAACCCTCGGTGTCCCTGACAACGGATGCATTGTCCCTTGGTTGGGGAGATCACCTCGGGCACCTATGCACCCAGGGCCGTTGGTCACCTCACGAGCTGGACCTCCACATCAACGTCCGAGAGCTGAGAGCAGTCCGCCTCGGTTGTCAGACGTTCCGGCAACACTTGCAGGGCCGTTGTGTATCAGTATTCACCGACAACACAACAGCTATGCACTATATAAACAAACAGGGCGGCACGACATCTTCACCCCTGTGCCAGGAAACCTTACAACTATGGGACTTCTGCATAGCCCATTCCATACACCTCGTTGCGTCCTTTCTCCCAGGAGTTCGGAACACACTGGCGGATTGCCTCAGCAGATCCTTCCTGTCCCACGAATGGTCGCTTCGCCCGCACATTGCTGTTTCACTCTTCCGGAAGTGGAGGTTTCCCTGGATAGACCTCTTTGTATCCCGCGGGAACAGGAAATGCCAGGCGTTCTGCTCCTTTCAAGGCCACTCACCGGGTTCGATGGCGGACGCCTTCCTTGTGCCGTGGATGACGCACCTGCTCTACGCCTTTCCACCATTTCCACTCGTCCACAGGGTCCTACTGAAAGTGCGCAGGGACAAAGCCCGCTTGATCATGATAGCTCCAGCGTGGCCTCGGCAGCACTGGTACACCATGCTGCTAGACCTATCCATAGCCGACCCTATTCCCCTGCCTCTTCACCTGGACCTGATTACCCAGGACCACGGCAAGCTCCGTCACCCGGACCTTCAGTTGCTTCACCTCACGGTGTGGCTCCTGCGTGAGTGACTCGCTCTGAGCTGCGTTGCTCCACCCCAGTGCAGCAGGTACTCCTGGGTAGCAGGAAGCCTTCCACTAGAGCTACATATTTGGCCAAGTGGAAGCGCTTCGCATGCTGGTGTGTGGAGTGGAACTTCCTTCCCGCTGAGCTATCCATATCTAACATCTTGGATTACCTCTGGTCCCTCAAACAACAGGGCTTGGCGGTATCATCTCTGAGGGTCCACTTGGCGGCCATCTCTACATTCCACCCAGGAGAGGATGGCCACTCGGTGTTTTCCCACCCGATGGTGTCTAGGTTCCTTAAGGGCCTAGAGCGCCTCTACCCTCAGGTACGCCGCCCTGCCCCAACATGGGATCTTAACCTGGTTCTCGCCAGACTTATGTTCCCTCCGTTTGAACCATTAGCAACGTGCTCCCTTCTTTACCTCTCCTGGAAAACCGCTTTCCTGATGGCAATCACGTCCGCAAGATGGGTTTCGGAACTTTGGGCCCTCACGGTGGACCCCCCGTATACAGTGTTCCACAGAGACAAGGTGCAGTTGCGACCACATCCGGCCTTTCTTCCCAAGGTGGTATCGGCTTTCCACGTTAACCAGGAGATCTTCCTCCTGGTTTTCTTCCCAAAACTGCATCCGTCTCGCAGGGAGCAACAGCTACACTCCCTTGACGTTTGTAGAGCGCTTGCTTTTTATATAGAACGAACTAAGCCATTCCGCAGAACCCCACAACTCTTTGTCGCGGTGGCTGAGCGGATCAAGGGGCTTCCTGTCTCCTCGCAGCGCATTTCCTCCTGAGTAACGTCGTGCATCCGTGCCTGTTACGACTTGGCTCACGTCCCATCGGGCCACGTGACTGTGCACTCCATCAGGGCTCAAGCTTCATCAGCTGCTTTCCTCGCGCACATGCCCATTCATGAAATCTGCCGTGCACCCACCTGGTCCTCCGTCCACACTTTCGCCTTCCACTATGCTCTGGTTCAGCAGTCTAGGGATGACGCAGCCTTTGGCTCCGCCGTATTGCACTCTGCGACATTTCACTCCGACCCCACCGCCTAGGTAAGGCTTGGGAATCACCTAACTGGAATGGATATGAGCAATCACTCGAAGAAGAAAAGACGATTACTCACCTTTGTAACTGTTGTTCTTCGAGATGTGTTGCTCATATCCATTCCACACTCGCCCTCCTTCCCCACTGTCGGAGTAGCCGGCAAGAAGGAACTGAGGAGCGGACGGGTCGGCAGGGGTATATATCAAGCGCCATGGCGGCGCCACTCCAGGGGGCGACCTGCCGACCCACTGGAGTTGCTAGGGTAAAAATCTTCTGACAAGCGCGCACACCTAACTGGAATGAATATGAGCAACACATCTCGAAGAACAACAGTTACAAAGGTGAGTAATCGTCTTTTTCTTGCGTCTCTACACTTTCCTTTTTCAGCCACTTCTTCACTGAACTTGTATACAAACGTTCTAATAAAAATAACACAGAGAATGCTAACAACCAATAAACTAGAAAATGAGAAGATTTGCTTGTCTCACTGAAGCAAAACAGCACTCCAGAGAGAATGACTTAGTATCAAATTATTGAAGCACCTTAATGCTGCTACACTGGCTACGATGTGGTTCCGCTGGTTTGGCGCACAAACACCTTTTCTTCTGCCACCAGGGCTGTCCTTAGGGAGGTGTCCCGTGAGCAAAAAATTAGTCCCCATGTACAGCGTGGCCTTTGCTCACTCTGCCCTTCCTGCCGCCCAACTTCCCCTGTCTGCCAAGGACAGGGGTCCCAGCTGCCGCCCTGCCCACCACAGGGCTCAGGCTGCTGACCCTACGCCGGGGTCTGGTCTGCTGGCTCTGCACTTGGTGGGGCTTGGGCTGCTGGACCCTGTTGACAGGGGCTCGGGCTGCCTGCTCACTTCACCACTGAGCTCTGGCTGCCGGTCCCCACTGGCTGCCGGGCCTTGGGCTGCCGGCCCCCCCTCTGATGGGGGCAAGGCTTGGGCTGCTAGCCTCAACTGCCCGGCTCCGCTCTCTGTGTGGGGGAGAGACTGTGTTTTGGGGGATGGAGAGTGTTAGCATGCTGTCTTGTAAATTCAGACAGCATCAGGAAGCAACCAGTTCTGGGAGAGGGGGAAACCCCAACTTAAGCCCCTACCTCCCTCCCCTCCCCAGCTCTCTGCACAGCAGTATCTCTCTCACTCACTCACTCTACAATAATGGTTTGCTTTTGTGTCCCTGAGCAGATCAGCACAGCATGCAAGGGCTATCGGAAATAGAGCTTTGAAGTGAGAGAAGCACATGCCTTCAGGGCAGCCAGCCAAGTTCAGAACAGTGAGCAGAGCAGCCACTTGATTGGTACACTTCTGGAGGCCAATTACAGCGCTGAAACCAATTGATGTGTTTACACTGGCAATGCAGCGCAGGAGCATCTGTGCTGTAAGCCTTAAGTCCAGGTGTGTGTGTGTTTGCAACGCTGCGACTGAGGAGTTTCTGCGCACTAAGTGGCTTGGCAGTGTGTACACCTCGGGAGTTACGCCACAGAAAGCTGCTTTACTGCACAGTAATTTGCCAGTGTAGACAAGGCCTCAGTGGCAGTTTGATATACTTCAAAATAAGTTTCTTACGGAATAAAATGGGTATGTCTTTTAGTTGGTACAGTATTCTTTGTGCTGTATTGTAAAAGGAACTACACTGTAAGAGTCAAAAGAAATGTTTTCAGCTTGGAGTGAAAGTTGGATATTTAGCTATCAGGAAGGCATGGGAAATAGTTTAGACTCTAGCTGGCCTTTTCTGCAGAGAAGGATATTGACTATAAGGGCAGGTGTAATACCTGAAGAGGTTTTTAGCTCTCACTTTTAAACTGCTTAAAATGACACGAACTTGAAGTATGTTCAGAGTCAGTTTTGGTCTACTTCGAAAGGTTTGACGGGAGAGTTATGGAAAAAAATGATATGTTTGTATTTGGTAACAGCTGTATATCCTCGTAGCTTTAGAGCAACCTGTCGGTGTTATAAAGAACTGAAAAACCAACAGGTAAGTGTGATATAGATAAATTGTTTTCATAGCTGATATAATGTTACCTCTACAGCACAAAAGCTATTTGTTTTTTCCATTTTGCCCATCCTAGATAGCAGCCCGACTGACTTGAAAGAAGTGGTGGGAACAAAAGGTTAAATGGGCTCTTTACAGTAACTAACCTGTGAGTGGAAAAGTCAAGGTAATTATTCCTCTACAAACAAGTATACAACTTCTTAGCCAGGAAATGCATTTCCCCTCCATTCTGTTTATTTGCAAATTGTGTTCTTGGTTGAAAAGTATTATGTGCTATTACCACTATTAGCAGCTTTTAAGACTTTAATGTAAATTCGTCACCCATACACACCCTTCCCCCTTCTAGGAATTTCAGAAATGGCTGCCTCTATGAAGCTGCATGAGAAAATATCCCTTACTTGAATTTCTTAAATAGATCTTTTAATTAAAAAAGGTGATTGATTACATGCATTAAATCTCCCTGAGGCATCTAGGTACAAAACTAATCTGGCAACAATACTTCAAGAAAGTGTTCAAGTTTTTGGCTTTCCACTCATTGACAATATTTAGTTATACTGTATTGCAGAACAGTGGTTCTCAAAGCCGGTCCGCCACTTGTTCAGGGAAGGCCCTTGGCGGGCCGGCCCGGTTTTTTTACCTGCTGCATCCTCAGGTTTGGCCGGTCGCAGCTCCCACCGGCTGTGGTTCACCGCTCCTGGCCAATAGGGGATGTGGGAAGGGCGGCCAGCACATCCCTCGAACCGCGCTGCTTCCTGCAGCCCCTATTGGCCTGGCTTTGAGAACCACTGTTGTAGAGCATATCTGGAGGGACATGTAGGTACCTTTTGAAATTGTAGTTTGTCCCAGTAGTATTGAAATTCAACTTCTGTCTCAGCCCCATAACGTTTTGAACAGAGCACTTCAGGAGGCTGAAGACCATCTGTAAATGCCAATAATGTGAGTGTAAACCTTGGCTTTGGCAAAGAAACATTTAATGTATGGGTAATTAGTAACCTGGTTTAAGTCAGATCAAACTAAAGTAATAAACTTCAGTGATGAGTTGAAAAGATGTATAGCAGGGTTGGACAAATGTACTGATCCTCCGCACCACACAGGACAACTTTCAGAAGTTTGACAGCCAAGGTGTGCCTCCCACAGGGCTGAAGCCCTGAGACCCCGCTCTCTGCTGTGCAGAAGACATAGGAGATGGGTGGAGGGGATGGACATGTGGGGTTCACGTGCCCCTAACCCCTAGATTTTTGCCAGGGTTTGCTGACCTGCCCCTCTCACTCACATGATGCCACCAGGCCCCCTCCCTGCATGGCAGTTGTTGGAGCCAGCCAGGTGGGAGCTGCAGCTGACAGAGAGGTGGTGGCAAACAGCTGTGGGCTGCAGGGAGAGCTGCTGCCTCCTCTCCCCACTGAGCTAAAGCAGTGACCCCTCCCTGCAGCTGTTTGCCTCTGCGAGCTAACACCTGGGAGCTGCAAGGAGGGACTGCTGAGGGTAAGTGGTGTGTGTGACTTAAGCTGTTGGGGGCCCAAACCTTTGAATTGTACTCCCCACTCAGCAGGCACCAGACGTCTCTGGCAGAAGCTACTAGCCCCACCACTGCGCTGCAGGGCAGAAGGCCCGAGCTCCCCTCTCCTCCCAGTCTGGTAGACGGAGAATGGGTGGAGGACATAAGAGGCTCCCCAAGCCACACTTGAACTGTAAAAGAGCCACATGCCGCTCACAAGCCGTAGTTTGGCCATCCCTCATCTATAGCAACCTGTTAGAAAAATTGAGAGTTTTAAAAGAATCAACTACTTTTGAATGCCCTTTAGAGATGACACCAACTTAACTGTTGAAAATCTTTTAGTTGAAGTGCCCCTCTGATTCAGAAGTTAACTGGAAAATACTTAACTTGATCACACATGTGGTAAACTGTTACAATCTTTGGTCTGTAGGTATTAACTCAAGTTTAGGCCTTTGCTGGTTGGTTATAAGCTGGAGACAAGTGAGGGTAGGAAGAAGGTCATCCAGAGGTGAACTTTTAAGGTGGGCAAGCGTCTGTGTTCAGACCAAAAAGGTGGGGAACAGAATGCAGAGTTCTTTGAACCGGCAAGTGTTAATTGTACTGTCCATTTACACTTAGTGAAGTTTTCAAATTGGTAAGCTCAACTTTGATCAGGATGTAGAAATGAACTGTTTTCAGATGAAAAGTACACCTCTGCCCTGATATAATGCTGTCCTCAGGACCCAAAAAATCTTATCGCGGTATATCGAACTTGCTTTGATCTTCCAGAGCATGCAGCCCCGCCCCCCCAGAGCATTGCTTTACCGCGTTATATCTGAATTCATGTTCGGGTCATGTTATATCTGAGTAGAGGTGTGCTTGATGTGGTACACCACTGTCTGCAGTTTGGCAGCTCATACTGTGTTCATAAAGGCTGGTAACACCATGTCATATATATCTGAACTTGTTTTCATGATGAATATTCAGTTTTGTCACTGGATTATGGCAGGTAACATAAGACAGTTACAGTATGTTGGAAAAAAGCTTCAGTTTGTTCAGTACTTAAAAAAACCGAAGAAGAGTGGGGATGGGGAACAAGGTTGATTGCCAGGATGAATTTAAAACATGAGATTTCTGTGAAGTACTTTGTGGTTGAAGTGGAATGTGTCTACACGACAGCTGCTACAGTAGCACAGTTGTGGCAATGCGGCTGTGCCACTCTAGTGCCATAGCGTACGTGTTCTGTACATTGGAAGTGGTAATTCTATCAATATAATTTATCCATCTCTTTGAGAGGTGGTAGCGACGCCTGGGGTTAGGTTGACCTAATGGTGATGCTTGGGGTGCAAAATTTTTCACAGCAATGTAAACTAGGTCGATCTAATTTGTAGGTATAGACCAGGCCTTGTTTAAAATAAAGTTGTACAGCTTTCTGATAAACTGTGTATTCCCAGCACAAGTACAAATAGCAGCGTAGTTGTGGTAGGTCGGGTAGTATCAATGCAGGCATGGGTTAGTCATGCCAGGTATGTGCAAAACTGGGATCAGTTGGATACGTTCTTGATAAGAGCTAGTACATACATACATAAGCAGGGGAGTCTCAACCTTAGCTTGTAGTATAAGCCAGGGGTGAGAGAACTTTTTGGCTCAAGGGCCACATCTGGGTTTGGAAATTGTATGGCGGGCCATGAATGCTCATGAAATTGGGGGTTGGGGTGTGAGAGAGAGTGAGGGCTCTGGGCTGGGGCCAGAAATTAGGCGTTCAGGGTGTGGGGAGGGGGCTAGGATGCAGAGCAGGGAGGGGGAAGAGCTCCAGCTGGGGATGGGGGCTCTGGAGTGGAGCTGAGAAGGAGGGGTTGGGGGTGCAGGAGGGTGCTCTAGGCTAGGACCGAGGAGCTCAGAGGGCAGGAGCGGGATCAGGGCTAGGGCAGAGGGTTGGGATGCAGGAGGGGGTCGGGGTGCAGGCTCTGGGTGGCACTTTATCTCAAGCAGCGATTCCTGGCCAATGGGAGCTGTGGGGGCAGCGCTTGGGGCAGGGGCAGCATGCGGATCCCCCTGGCTTCCTCTACACGAAGGAGCCAGAAGGGGAAGATGCCGCTGCTTCCGGGAGCCGTGCGGAGTCACGGCATGGAGCCAGGCAAGCCCTGGTCCCCGGTCCTTGAAGGGAGCTTGAGAGCCATATTAAAACATCTGAACAGCTGGATGTGGCCCCCGGGGTGTAGTTTTCCCACACCTGGTGTACGCGTACCCTGTGAGCATCAAAGTACACTGCAACTTTTCAAGAAAGAATAACTATTTCCCAGTACTTCGCTCTGGGATCTACAGAAAAAGTCATGTGGGAGTATCACTATCCATTGCTGCTGTGCTTTGAAGGTGATACACCACTGATAGAGTAACATAGCAGACAAAGGATCTTAATCTGTCACAAGTCAATCAGAAGTTGGTTGATGGACTCTTCGAGTATAGGTGGTTTGCGACTAAGGGTCAGATATGACCATACTTTTTCAGATTTTAGTAAGAATTCACTTTCACAATTGCCAAGCTTTGAGCTTTCATTTCATTTCAATCCACAGTGCTGTAGAAAGCCTTTGTCTTTGTTTCCCATTTCTTTCTCCATTGAATGATACAGTAAACCAATTTATACCCTAGCAGTTCATTTCCGTCAGCTGTTAACTCATGGAAATGAACAAATATTCTTAGCTTACGACTGTTGGTCACCATAGTCAGAGAACAGACTTTTTAGTGGTGTCACAGAAGTACTGTATACAAATATTTATTTTTCCTACTCTTTTCAAACTATAAGGGCTTGTCTACACTTGGAAGTTAACATGGAGTTAACATTCCTGAATAGGTGGGATTGATTTAAATCAAAGCATTTTTAATCACTAATTTAAATTATGATTTATCAACAAGCAGGAAACCTGAGTTTAGATAATTGATTTTAATCTCATTTTGCATTTATATTTTTTTAGAAAGGTTGATTGACAATTAACGTTTGGTTGTTATCAATTAAATACAACTTTTACACTAAATTTGGTACTGCTTTTTGCTAACAAGGAGGGTATTTCTAACTTTACATATTTAATAATTTATGCAAGTTTAATTTACATTTATTCAGGTTATTAGTTTTTACATTTTGTGTTAGAAAAAGGTGAATGGCTCATTTCTTAATTACTAGATTTTTTTTTACTTGATTTGTGTCAAGCTCTATTTGGATGAAAATAAAAATTCATTTAAAATACACAAAAAATAACATTTTAAATTGTTTTTATTAGTTAAATAAAACTACCTTATCTGCTTTAATACATGAAAATTGATCAAAAGAAGTTTTACGTTTAAAACTAACACTGTTTATTAAACAAAGGAAATACTTAGTGAACTGAATTGATTTTGTTTCTGATCACCATGTCATTCAAGATTTTAGGACTTGTAGCTCTCACACACTTACACCTTTTATTCATAAATGGAAGAGAAGAACAAACTTTCCTTCTTTTTCAACATCTTGTTGGTTTGCTTGCTTTGAATAAACTGAAATTAGGAAAAGATTCTCTCCACTTGCACAAATGGCTACTTTTTGTCAAAAGCTGGGTTTAGCACTTCCACAAATTGGCTTAGCCAGTGACCTCCAACAATTCCGTGATTTGACTTCATTCAGAATTTGGCAACAAACGTGCTGCTTATTATTTTTATAATTTAATTTAAATTTAGTATAGTATAGTAAGTTTTAGGCCATAACATAGACTATCATATAGTCAAATGTAAGTCTAAAGAGTTATTTTAAAAAATTGAGTTTTTTATTTAAATTAAATTAAATGCGGTGAATTAAAAAAAAAAAGTTTATCCACACTGTATCCCAAATCCCTCATCCCCGACCCCAGATCCCCTGCCCCCAGCCGGAGCCGTCATCTCACTGCACTATAACCCTCTGCCTGTACTGAGACCCGTCCTGCACCCAAACCCCTCATCTGTGGCCCCACCCCAGAGTCCGCACCACAACCCTCTGCCCCAGCTCTGAGCTCAAGTGTAGAGATGGTCTGTCATTCGCTCCTGTCCCTGGATCAGGAGAAGGTGTTTGACAGGGTGGACCACGGGTATCTCCTGAGCACTCTGTGAGCGTTTGGCTTTGGACCTCAGTTTGTGGGTTTTCTCCAGGTGCTGTACGCTTCTGCAGAGTGTCTGGTCAGGCTCAAATGGACTCTGACCGAACTGGTTAGCTTCGGGCGAGGAGTATGGCAGCAGGGGTGTCCCCTCTCGGGTCAGCTGTACACTCTGGTGATTGAGCCCTTCTTCTACAGGAGATTGACGGGGTTGGTGCTGCGAGAGCCGGAGCTGCGGCTGGTCCTGTCGGTGTACGCTGACAACATGCTCCTCGTGGTCCAGGACCTGGGTGACTTGGCGCGGGTGGAGGCTTGCCAGCCCGTCTACTCGGCAGCCTCCTCCACCTGGGTCAACTGGGTCAAGAGCTCTGGCCTGGTGGTCAGAGACGGGTGGCAGGTGAGCTCCTTCCCACCTGCGCCTCAGGCTATCCTGTGGAGCACAGGTCCGCTGCTCTATCTCGGCGTTCACCTTTCCGCCATGCATCTGTCTCTGCTGGAAAACTGGTCCGGTTTAACGGGCAGGGTGATGGAGCGGCTCCGGAAATGGACAGGACTACTCCGGTGCCTCTCCCTCCGAGGGAGGAACTGGTGCTTAATCAGCTAGTCCTGTCCATGCTCTGGTACCAACTCAACACCCTGATCCAATCCCCGGGCTTTCTGGCCAACCTCCGGATGGTGATTCTGGAGTTCTTTTGGCCAGGACTGCACTAGGTCTTTTCAGGGGTCCTCCACCTTCCCCTGGAGGAGGGAGGGCAGGACCTGAAGTGCTTACACACTCAGGTCCATGTCTTCCACCTCCAGGCCCTGCAGAGGCTCCTTTCTGGTGCAGGTAGTCCACTGTGGAGAGTACTGGTGCACGCCTTCCTGCTCCGCTTCCGAAGGCTCCAATACGACCGGCAGCTCCTTTATCTCCATCTGAGAGGTCTTCTGTGAGACTTCTCTGGACTGCTGGTCTTCTACCAGGACCTTCTCCGAACCTGGAAGCTGTTCTCAGCGACCAGGTCCATGGTGACCTCCGAGGGGCTAGATCTCCTCATGGAGCCCCTGCTACACAACCCTCAGCTCCATGCATAGGTGGCGGAATCCCCCGTGGTGCGCCAGAGGTTGGTCCTGGCAGAAGTTACCAGGGTAGGAGACCTCCTGGACTCTGACCGGGGAGACTGGCTGGATCCCCTGACGCTCGCTCAGTGCATGGGGCTTCCAGGCCTCATACTCTCCAGTATGTACTTCAGGAGGTGAGGGCCGCTTTGCTGCCCGCTGTTTGGGCCTACCTCGACCAGGTCCTGTGAGAGGGCACACCCCGCCCACCCTCCATCCCAGGCCCTGTGGAGCTTTTTATTGGGCCCCTACCCTATGGACCCAAACAGCCCCTTCACCGTGAGCCGGCCGCATGACTTGCAACCGGTTCGTTTTGAGACAGCGCCAAGGAATCACCTATACACGCTTGTGCTCCACACCCTTCACTTTCTTAGCTTCGCATCCTGCCCTGACACAAAGTGGCTGGACCTCCTGCCACTTCTAGAGGATTAGGAGCCCCGATGGGCCTGCCTATATTCTGCCCTGTTCCCGAGGCCTGCTGGTGATATCAGTTGGCGGATCCTTCATGGGGCCATGAGCATGGGCGTGTACTTGGTGTGGTTTACCCCTGTCTTGGACAGCTGCCCCATCTGTGGCGTGAGGGAGACTCTTAGCGCACATTTACATGGAGTGCGCTAGGTTGCAGCCGCTATTCCCGCTCCTCACAAATATTTTGTCACGCTTCTGGCTGCAATTTTTTCCTCACCTCCTTATATATGCACTCCCCATCTTTGGCCCCACAAAGCCACGGGACCTCGTGGTCAATCTCCTCCTGGCCCTGTCTAAAATGGCCATCTATAAAACCAGGGAGAGGAGGTTGGCCAATGGGGTCTCCTGTGATTGTGGGGCCTACTTCTGATCCTCCATCCGCTCACGCATCCGGGCAGAGTTCCTCTGGCTTCCTTGATGCACTTGAGGAGCAATGGGCGCTGTCCGGGGTTCTCTGCTTGGTGTCCTCATCAGGTTCCCTTTGTTTGACCCTTTGACCTCACTCCCGTCCCTGTTATCTCATTTGTTGTCCCCAGAATTATATGGTTTCCAGGCCCTGTGAATCGTCCCCTTAGACTGGGGTGTGTGTGGGGGGGGGTGTCCTTTAGCAGAGCCCAACCACTTCCTGGTTCCCAATAAGATCTCTTTCTGTAGAGGGCTGCTGTTTGCATGTCCTCTATGCTTTAGCATTCTCTCTCTGAGTTGTGTTTGATGGAGGGATTCTTTTATTTGGGCACTATGTCATGTTCTTACAGCTGCCCAATAGCATGCCTGCTATGGCAGATGCTCATTCTTACACCATGTTATAGTGGTCCCACTTGGGTAAGCTGAGATGTAAAGCATGCCTATCAGTAGCCTACGTAATCCTAGCAATGAGAGGAGAAAATGATTAATTTCTCCTAGTTTCAATTTAATTTCTTCAAACATAGCCTATGCATAAATGTGTACAGGGAAGATTTCAAATGTCTGTCTATTATGTTAAGATCACTGGCAGCAAAGAAACAACAAACAGATTCTAAATTTAAACGGCCTTTTTCTGTAAATATGGGGAGGGTATGCTACTATATTTTTCGTACATAAAGAGATTGAGCCCATTTTTGCAATTTTAGCAGGAATTCAGTTTTAATTATGGAGATTATGATTCCATGATAGGGAAATTATCTGAGATGAGGATCCAGATGGTAGCTTTCTTAAAGCTAACAAGCCAGTATCCCATGTTTCTGGAACCTCTTAGCTGAAGGACATGTGTGCTGCCCAGTCAAACTAGCTTCCAATTAAATGGAACTGTCATACTCCTGACTTGTACATGCACTTCTGAAATAATCCTGCTTTAACAATGTAATCGGTATTGTTTTGGTTACATAAATGGGTTTCTGGGAAAGTTAATACTTGTAAACTTAATAGACCAAAGTTGGGGGTGGCTGACACCAAGTCTGTTCTTAACTGGCAGTTTAACCAAATTAAATAATTTTTTCTGGGTATAGTACACAAGTAAATTCAGGTGGCTGGTACAAAAGAAGGGTGTCCTGACGGAGTTGGGAGCATTGTTAATTTAAGAATTACATAGATACATAATCAAGCTGCCCTTTTATATTTGTACCTGTGTTTGATATTAACTTTTGGTGCTCAAGCAAAGAACCAGATAAAGACTAAACCAAATATTGAACAGGGAAATCTTGCACTGTAACCTTTTGTGGATCAAATACATTTTTTTAGTACTTTAAATTCTGACCATCTGAGCCATTCCGTTTATATGTGGTATATGTGTTGCCTACTCTTGTAGCTGCTTGGGGGAGCAAAGGAATGGGACTTAAAAAAAAAAGTTGCTTTAGATGTATTTTGATGGACTCCTCAAATAGTATCTAGCAACCACTTAACTGAAAACCTTTTAAGCTAAAATTAAATTGGGAACAAACTGTTTCTCCACTTGCAACATAATAAATGCTTAAGTAGACCCTTGTACTTGGAGACTCAGAGCTACATAATCTGTTGAAATGTAAGGTAAATTTTTGTAGAAGCACTGTCACCAACATTTGAAAGCTTTTTAAAAGGGTCATTTGTGGAGAAAAATCAGGGCACATTTTGTACCCCATGAAAATACAGGGTTAAAATGTTTAAAAATGAAAATAGGGACTAGGCCTTAGTAATATGTATTACTGTAAGGGTATATACAGCATTTTCTGCCTCTTTTTTAGATGGAGTTACACTGCAGCCAATCTCTGCATACTGAATTTGTTTGCAACCCTGTTGAAATAGGTACACTAAGTTTGTGTGTTTACAACATGGCTGCTTTTGTCTTTTAGGGTAAGGAGTGGCTTGCTAATGACTCATAGTGCTACAGAGAAGCACAGCTGAATTAATTCCTTCATTTCCCCGCTGGTGGGAGGCACTGGTGTGTGTGTGTGTGTGTGTGTGTGTGTGTATTGCAGTTGCTGGATTGAAGTCAAAGTTGTAGGCCTGATGCAGATGGGTGTGGCTGTGTGCAGACAGTTGGGAATGAGAGACTATATAGTTAGTGTTCTGCTTGGAGCTGAACTAGTAGATAAGACTCCTTTGGCCCCCCCCCCTCCCTTCAGCGGTGGATATTCTTTTAATTCTTTGATATACTTGCCCACATGGATTTGGTAAGGTCAGTATTTAGCAATACTTACAGATATTCACTAGTTCGTGGTCAATTTGTTAGCTTTCATGCAGAATGGTAAATCAGGATATCCTGTTACATATGAAGCTGTTAGTCTGCTTGGCACAGTTTTAATAAAGGAATTGATGCTGTATGAAATGGAATTCATTGGCTTAAGATATCTTCACCTCAATCAGAATTGCTTTCATTCATCAGATTCACACTAGTTGAAAATATTTCTAATGGAATAGCTGATGCATTTCCCTATTTCTCCCCTCCCTCCTTGCACACACATTTGAATCAAATATATCTGCCATAGTTGGAAGGCTTGTCATTTTATAGTCAAAAAATTGTTTGCCCAGATTCCAATATTTTTGTTTTGTTTTGGATTGAGAAGGAATCATTGAACCACAGACTATGGACAACAGGCTCTTTGTTTTGCTCTTGGAAAAGGGTAAAATTATGTCACAGATTTCTATGCATGCTTTTTATACACAACTTGAACGGATTCTCATTGTACATTTAGAGATCAGTATGAGTCTGTATTTATTTAAATCAGTTCCTGGTAGCAGGTTTATGAAGGGGGCTATTGCAATCATTGTTCCCAATAATTAAAAGGACACCCATTTGAAATTAGTTTCAGAAAAAGTGTCTTACTGTCCCTGCTCCTGAGTTTTCCTGCCAATTCTAGGAGCTCTCCAGTAATTAACTATCTTGACAAAATATTAGTGCTTTGTTGATGATGCCTGAAAGGAGCAAAACATAGGGCAAACAGGCTGTGCGAAGCGCTGTGAATGGTGTACGGGAAACTGGAAATAAAACGATCTGTATCTCCTTAAGTGCATCTGCCATAAGATTTCTGTTCACGTCTGCGTATCAGCAGTGTAGCACCACTAGTTGTAGCAAAAGTGAAAATGTTAACACAGACAGAAAAAGACTGAATCGTGTCTGTTGGTGCTTCTGTTATAGCTACCGTCAGGAGAAATGACACAGTGACTAGTGGCCCAAACTTAAGATAAATATGTCTTCAGTTACAAACATTAGGTGTTAACAATAACAAGGGTAGGATAAAAGTTAAAACCATTGAGGCTAATTCATTTTAATTGCGTGTGTAATGTCAAAGTAAAGGAACAGCCCTCCCATTTCTACTTCTAAACTGGTTAGAGTACTGCAAAACAAAGTTCCATATACACATACTACTGTGAGTCTTCATACCACATAGATCTCGGTGAGGTTTAGGTTCATACAGTAGTAACATGTCCTAAAAGATTGATTGGTTGTTACTTTCAGTGGAAAATAACTCGGGTGCTTAAATGATTGCGGAATAGAATTCTTAAGTGTAACCTTACCTAGCTATGGGTAGTCCAAACTGAGTGTGCCTCATCCTGTTCTGTCACCCCTTCAGAGGGTATAAAGCAGTGGTATCTACTTAAAACTTTGTCTCCATTCAAGTGGGAGAAAAGGTGGAGGAAAGTTTTTTAGCTAAAATAATGGATCCCAAACTGAGTGTCTGAACTACTTCCTGTGCTATCTTGATGCTTTTTCTTTGGTTTCTAATTTTCCCATCAGCCCAGTTCCCCAACTTTTTGCTTCTTATTTCATTGAACTCCTGTATGATTGAGACTTGCACTGAAGTTGTAGCATCTAGGGTGTTATGGATAGGTAGGTGCTTTTTCATTAATTATAGGAAAAAAACTAATATTAAAAATGGGGTAAAGTATCAGAGGGGTAGCCGTGTTAGTCTGGATCTGTAAAAGCAGCAAAGAATCCTGTGCCACCGTATAGATTAACAGATGAAGTGGGTATTCGGCCACGAAAGCTCATGCTCCAATATGTCTATTAGTCTATAGGGTGCCACAGGACTCTTTGCTGCTGTTAAAAATGGGATTTTGGATATTTTAACATCCTCTAAGTCAAGATGAAATATAATCTTTTCGTTTGCCTTGCTTCGAGGGATTTTAAGACCTATTCCTCCTCTGCTTAACTATAACCAGAAATCACTGTTTTTTCATTGTGTAACTCTTAGACAATTTTTTTGGTTTTTACAATCAAGTTCAACAGTGACTGAATCTGCATTGAATTTTAGGTATCTGCTTTCTGGTTCTACATCCATTAGTCTCTATGGTAATTCAGGTGGAGTGCTGATTACTGTTCAGGCTCTTGTGCGTTATTTCCTGAAGAAACTTTTGAGATGACTGGTTCTAGTGCAGGCGCAATCAAACATAAATAGTCACATCAGATATTTTATCCTTCATATTTAGGCAACTTCAGGCTAAGTTTGAACTTCGGTCTGGTGGCAAAGTGAAGGTGTATCACTTAATCATTCAGGTAATAAGTCGGAAGGTGTCTTGGGAACCATTTGAACGTGTGGATGTTGCATGGATAACAGCAAGACACTGTGGGTATGAGCTGAAATGTCTGGGTTCACAGACAAAATTATTTCCTGGTTCCTTGTGATTTGATCCTTTGAGCTAGAAGGTCCATACATACTGATGTACAATTAAGTGTTGCTTATCTCTGAGGTCCTGGTGACTTTGGGTACTGGCAGTGATCTCCTGTAAGCAGAAGAGAGGAGAAAAATCATGCGTCTTCTAACTGTATTTAGGAGAAAATGATTGTGCAGAAAACTTGTCTAGTAGAGCAGCCTTAATTCCTTCACTCAACTGTGTATCTAGCAGAGACAAAAGAAAACAAAGTCAATTTCTTTACTTGGTTTCTCTCACCTTTCACTGGACATCACCACTAACTTTCTGGAGGTGGCAGATGATTCTGGTGCTGCTTTTAAACATAGTGAAACTTAGGGTGTGTCTATACACGTAGAGTGTGGTGAGGTGAGGTGTCAATCTACAGTGCTCTAGTCCATTGCATACTAAATAGCTGGGCGGACCCACTGAGAGTTCTGTTGGTTCAGGCAGCAATAGGTCAAAGTGCACTGTGGAACTTTGAGTGCGCAGTAGCAGGGTCCACACAGCTAGTTAGTCCATGGCTGGCTACAGGGCTCTAGGTTGACCCCCCTACATCTGCGCCCCCCCCCCCATATAGACAATCAAGTAATAGTGCCTAACAAAAATGATGCCGATGACACACCAGATTTTTGTTGCTTGTAAAGTGCTGTAACAAAAGTAGTAAATTACTCAGCCAATACACTGCCAGTTAAATTACCTTTATTTGTGACAGCATCATTATCTTGAGTAATGCTCATTTGTATTTCTTAACAAAAATCTGCATTTTAAGCAGCACAAAATGTAAATATGGAGTGCTTGATTGGGTTAATATGATCTGTTTAGAGTACAAAAGCAGTGCTTCTTTCTCAGGAAGTTGTCTTCCTCAGTTGTTCTGCTACTAAAGTGTTTTTAGCATATGACTTCAGTCTTGTGGGTGTACGGCTGGTTTTTGTTGCTGTTAGTGTCGTCCTTGCTGGAACAGTTGTATCTGGGTATTACAGAAGATTAAATAGCAATCATTGTCAAAGCCTATTTGGTAGTAAATCCAGGCAGAGCAACTGTTAAGCAGGCGCACTTTCTGGCAAACTATACAGGGTGAAGATGTGTATTAATGCGTACGGTTTGGGCTTTGGAATATGGATTGTACCTTTTTTGTCAGGTTTCTTGTGCACAAGAATTTTAGAAGCAATTTTTGACCTTTGAAATATAACTTCTTTGAGACAGTGAAAAGTTAGCAGTCATGGAAAAGAAATTAGGTTCAGCAGGCACCTGATTTTGAGAGACTGTAATTCTGAAAGCTTGACTCATTCAGAGAGAGAGAGAGGGGGAAAGATTTATTTTGATCTTTTTTTTTTTTTTTCCTTTCTCAGAATAATTTTTTATCCATCTTGTTCACCATGCAAAAAAATAAGCCTTACAGAGGAGCTGAAAGGGGACTGAATTGTCAGTTCTTGGGCAGTTAGATAATTTCAAGTACATGCTCCCTTGGTTGTAAGAATCATGTACTGTAGATCCTTACAAGTGGGAGGCAGAACAAAACAGATGTGGTGATATTTCTCATGGTAAGTCACTTGAGTATTCTTTTAAGTACTCCCTTTGCAATAGCATGATGTCTGCTAACGTAAAAACATTTCTGGTGTTAACATAGCTGTAGCATGAGAACATTATAGGAATATAATCACTTGTTCTTTTAGTTAACTCCCTTGTAAAACAGAAGAATATAAAATAAAATTGATAGACTGACATATTGCTTAACTTTTGATGGCAGTTCTTAAGTGTAGCATGATACCCCTGTTTTTATAATGGTTCTCTTTCCAAGCAGACATGGACTACATTTCCCATTTCTGGTCTGATATAAGAGGTAATGGCAGCTATGGTATTGGATTGCAACCAAAGGAGCATGATTGTAATTTTAGTAATCTATTTTGGATATAAGACAATTCAGATGCTATGCTTTATTATAAAGGAATGTCATTTTTTGGTTATGTTTTCAAGGGCAAAATGGCGAGTGTAAAAGTATGCAAATCTGAAATGAGGTAGAGTATTGTGAGTATTTCTCTGTGTTCTGCAACTAAAGATGTAACAAATTTTCCAGTCTTGGCTGGTGATAATAGTTGAATGTTTGCTTCAGTTTTAGTATTCTGGGCAAGCAGAGTTTGGAGATCTATATCGCTAACTGTTCAGTGTGACTCCCATGATTTCTGCTTTTACCTCTTCAGCTGCAGTCTCCAGTGGTATCCTAATAAAAGTTGTTGTTTAGTTTACATTATCCTAATACTGATGAGAACCACAATGCAGTGATTACTATGTTTGATACCTGTATTTCCTCACCACGAAAAATGCAGATAAACTTCAACAGAAATCTTGCATATGTAGATGTTGACTTTTGTAATGTGAATTTTTTTATCATTTTAGTTTTGCGTTGCCTTATAAAATGGTTTTGAATTTACTGCAGATCAGCTTCTAAGCTAAAGCATTACTGGCCTGAAATTTGATTCATACTGGAACTTGATCTGTGACTTAATTCAGATTATGGATCAAGCCTTGTTTCCACTTCAGTGGTAGCTTTGAAACTAGCTTCAGCAGAATAAAATCAACCCCTTAGTCATTCAGCATAGTAATGGCTAAGGACGACGACTACCCTTTCTGAAATGGAAGTACTTATAAAAAAAAATATTACAACATGTGAGTCATTGATCACACGAGCAGAGCGTATTTTTCTTTGTCATCTCAGTGGATGTATGATGAGACCTCAAACACTATGCTGTAAGCAAGAAAAATCTGATCACTTTACTCCCTGTTTAAAAAATAATAATAATTATGGGATGTTCCTGTAGTAGTTGATTTGGGGATGAAGGATTAACAAAAAAAAAAAAATAGTAACTTTAATATAGAGTTGACAGTTGTCCTGGACTCAACAAGGGCAATGTGCAGCATTTTGCAGCATTTACCATCATGTATTTAATAAAATCTAACTTGTCATATGCTGTGTTGCCTATTGTTCTGAATGTGGGGTCACTTCCATTGTGTTGGAAGAAGAGGGATGAAGAAAATGTTCTGTATCTGAAGTGTATTACTGTGTAATAAAAAATTACAGTGGATGCGCCTGTTGACAGCAGTAATATGGCAAAATTAACAATCTTAATCAATAAACAGTTGCACTGTTTTTTAATTACATGTTTTTTTATCACGTGTTTTTAAAACTGTCTTGGATACAAAGGGCAAAAATCAGCTTTACACCCGCAGCTTTATAAAGAACACATACAAAATTAACCCTTTATTTTACTTCAGTTAATTTCTTGTTTTCATGAATAATTACAGCCCTCCATCAGACTAGTATGTCAGTGTTAGTCTTAATATTCTATTTCCATTCATCATATTCAGAAGTTGAATATTTGGCTAGTAATATACTTTTAATTGTGAATTGTTAGCATAAAATTACTTCTGAGTAGCACCTCATTACTGAAGTACATTCATAGGAACAAAATAAAGCTTGCCAAAGACATGGGGTGAACTCAGTTAATGTTCACCAGAGTCCAGGATCATACAGTAAGTGTGTGGGGGGAAAACAGAATGCATGCTACCTTAATATATGTATTACTGAACGAAAACAGCCTAATTGACTGACGCCGGTATTTAAACTCTAGTGAATACCAAGTGCAAAGACATCCTTGAACAGATGTGAAGATTAACAGAAGAGCAGATTGGGAGGGGAGAAGACGCAGAAAATTTAAATGGACAAAGCACTAAGACTGCTCAGGGTTTAGAAATAAGTAACTGAAACAACAACATGTTCAGGGATTTAACACATGAATAATCTTTGTCAACCCTACAGGTCCGTGTCTTGGTCACTACTGTAGTACAAATATCGGATCAGTATAATAAGTCCCACTGTAGTACCAAACCCATTCTTAATAGTATGTCATTTGTATTTGTTAATTTTGGGACCCATTTGCCTCAAGTACAGTTGGAGCTCTTGAGCTTGCTGCTCAGTATAGCCAGAGATGTAGGTATGGTGCATATTAGAAACTTCCAACTTGCCCTGAGGGCAGCATACAACACTCTACATGCTGGGTGCACCTGTAAACTAAGGCCACGTCCAGACTAGGAATTAAAATCGATTTTAGATACGCAACTTCAGCTACGAGAATAACGTAGCTGAAGTCGAATTTCTAAAATCGAGGTACTCACCAGTCTGGACGGCGCCGCATCGATGTCCGCGACTCTCCGTGTCGATTCCGGAACTCCGTTCGGATTGATGGAGTTCCGGAATCGATGTAAGCGCGCTCGGGGATCGATACACCGCGTCCAGACTAGACGCGATATATCGATCCCCGAGCAATCGATTTTAACCCGCCGATGCCGCGGGTTAGTCTGGACGAGGTCTAAGGGGTATAAGAACTGAATTATTTTCTAAGTTGACTACTAGCTTTGAGTTTGTGTCTTGAAAAGTAATGAGGCTTTCTCAGATGGGAGTGTTAAATCCTAATTTACGTTCCAACAGAAAACTAAGGGAGAGATTTGCATCACACACAAGACAGACTTGTAATTTTGTTTTGTGTTACAGCTGACCACTTCAAAAATAAATGATCTAATAGATAGTCAGGAAATAACTGTTGGCTTTCAAGTATAGAAGACCTATTATACAGTGGTAACTTTCAATCTTTCATGCTTTCCATTAACACTGAAGTTGATTTCTTAGTGTGGTTACCTTGACTCTGAATCAAGGAGAGTATTGAAAACATACCAAGAATGTTTCACAGCCTTGTAATGAGAAAAAAAAATGCATTTGCTTTGGAGTATATGAGACACTGCTAGTAAAATTGCACACCCTCCTCAAAAAGAATCTCCATATTTTTGTCACAAGAACTTAGGAAATTAACAAGATGCTGCTTCCTTCTGAGCTCTGGAAAAAGAAGGGTGATTGTAGTGGAAAGACTTCAGTAGTTGAACTTTAGATACTTTTGGGCTGTTTGTATGCATACACAATGAGAGAAGTACAAAACTAGATAATGAAGTATGGTTCTCTTTTTACATACTTACCATTACAGAACTAAAAGTTCACCAGGTTTTCCTTTGTAGGCACTTAAAATAGTTTAAGGTGTTTTAAATTCACTATTAATGTGAGTAGTATACCTGCTGTTTGTGGTTTGGTTCCCCCCCCACCCCCTTCTGTCTGTCATGTTTTTTTAGACTGTAAGTTGCTTGGCCGAGAGATATACTCTTTCTGTACAGTACCTAGCACGACTGGGCCATTATCTCTTTTGAGCCCTTTAGGTGTTACTAGAATAGAATACAAATGAGAAATTGTATTACTTTTGTACAGTGGAAATGGATTAGTCTAATTTACTTGTGAATTTAAAGTTTTGCTACACTTACAAGGTCTAATGCATTTGTACAATGTTGCAGTATTTGCACTGCAAGGCAAATGCCTAAAACATTGCCTTAGAAAGATGAAAAAAACCAATTGAACTACAAAACAATTCCTATTAGTCTTAGGTTTGGTAAAAGTTTTTTTTTTTAACAATTAAACAAATTTGCCCTGACTCTTTTTCAGAATTTCTTGAACTCCAGTGGGTTTTCGAATCAATCTTAATTTTGAATGAGTAACCAAACTAATACTAAAAATGTTCAACATATGAAATAGCTTCAGTTTGTGAAAGAAATGCTTCCCCACAACATAGATTCATAGATTTTAAGGCTAGAAGGGACCCCCAAATCTTTTTCAGAGGCACTGCGTCCCAGGATAGAGTCCCCTATCCTGTAAGTATGACCCACCCTCTTTCTTTTTCCCCCGATGTATACGTCTACTTTTAGCCATATGAAAACACATATTGTTTGCTTGTGCCCAGTTTACCAAGCAATTGCTTTGAATCAGTGACCTGTCCTCTTCATTATTTATCACTTCCCCAATTTGTTGGTCACCTGCAAACTTCATCAGGGAGGAATTTGTTTTCTTCCAGATCATTGATGAAGATATTAAATAGCTTGATCTCTGCAGGAAACCATCACTTGATGATGATGATTCCCCACAGTTATACTTTGGGACCATTTAATGTGTGCCATTTTTAATTCTATATTCTAGTTTTTTTATCAAAATGTTTTAAACTTATTGCCAGACTCACTGAGGGCAAAGAACTACAGATTCAGAAAGGGATTGGACACTCATAAAGATAACTGTTGTATCTAGATTTGTTAGAGTTAACACTTAGAAGAGATATTGCACATCATGCTTTAGTATTTAAGTCAGTCTCTAGCTGTTCAGAGCTCAGGCAGAGCAACAGATGACTCCACATCTACCTGTTGCAGCATTGTTGCACCTTCCTCTGAAGCATCTGGTACTGACCATGGTCTGAGAAACATACTGGGCTAGATGGACCTCAGGTTTGACCCAGTATGGCAATTTCTATGTTCCGTCACACATACTCTGATAAGCTTTTGATAGCATTATTGTTTAACTAGATCCCTTATCCCAGTACTATAATACTGACTCACCTAGATACATCTTTCTATATTGAAAGAACCCAAGATGTCTTACAATCTCCTCTCTGTAACTCTTAACCTTCATTTCATTCTTTTCCTGTTGGTCCACCCACAGTTGTTTATGTAAAATTTTAAGAGTATAAGCTTTCTGGGGTAGGGACTTTCCAAAGCATGCTAACCTTATTTTATAACACCAATAACTATCAGTAAATATTTTGATGCCCCAAAGCAATTGATGTCCTTGGATTCAGTAGAGGGAGAGAGGGAAATGAAACAAGAACTGGTCTGTATTTTTTCCTGACGGCTGAGGTTACAGTGTAACTGGAACTGCTTTAAAGCAGCACAGATTTGGCGTGAAGTTGACAGTTCGAAGACCTTCTGGCAGAAGTGCATGTTACTGGCTTGCTTGGCAGCCCTTTCTTTGAACAGTAACCAGCCATGTATTTACTTCTTGTGGATTTAATGCAGAATTTGGGAAACTGGAACCTAGCTGATGTTAGACAAATCTTAAGAGTTTCCCTGCCCTTGGAAAGGGCAATGGTGAGCTGAAGAGGTCTGGGTGCTGCAGTGGACGAAGCCTTGCTGCTGACCTTGATGATAAAATAGGAAATGTACAGCGAGTCACTGACTTCTTAAACAACCTGCAGTTACTGTAGATCCTAGACATTAGTGTAAATGATCTCATACATTTCCTTTTAAATTTGAAAGAATTGTTAAAACTGTACTGTTTCTTCTGAAATGTATGATACTGCTGTAGAGCAGAAGTGTGTTGTTGGCTGTTGATAATGGTGGAAAAGTGTGCAAAAAGTTCACCCTCAACTGAGTAGTAAGGGGAACTTGGGTGATTGAGGTGCAGTTGATCTCTAACCCCAGAAACTGTGCGACAGATGACCTTATTTAGGGTATTTGCTTACTCCTAGTGCAGGAGGCAGTTCTGTCTTGAGTGCATTCAAGTTCTGTTAAGAAAAGTCGGAGAAGAGGAGGGGACAACCACTGGTGGAAGCGCTTCTGAAGGCTCCCTTGGAAACAGCTGGTTTCAAGGCTACTCAATTCCACATTGTATATTGGACACAACATGTTTAGGCCAGCCTGTCAGCTTGCAGCACCCACTTCCCTCCTATTACTAGATATTGAATAATAAAAAAAAAAAAACCATGCTCATCACCCTTCTTGGTATGTCTGTTCTGATTTCTCAGACCTCACCCATACCCATTCTCCTAGTCTTGGATGTGTGCCGAGTACATCAAGGAACTAATGACTTTTAGGGTTCAGTATCATACCAATTGCCAGGATAAAAACAAATATTTCTAACACTTTGGAAATTTAGGACTTCAGTAGTGGAATAATATGAAGGATTGGTTTACAGTTTTGACAAAACACGTGATATTCAATCTTAAAAGAAAGCTGGTATGATTTTTTTTTGTCCTCCCTGAAACAGAAGTGAATCGAAATCAAAAGTGCTTCTATAAAGACAGTGCTTATTAATTTCGTAGTATGAGGCAGATTTATTTACACAGTCACAACTGATGTATAGGCTTGATGTGCCATGCTGTATTACTGTAGTCGACTTCTCAACTAATATGAAAGACTTTAGTAGAAGGTTAGTTTGTTCACATTTGATTTGAAGTAGTATGGAACCATTTATCTATCAATTTCATAATTTTAACTGGAATTTGTAACAGTTTCTCATGAAAGCATGACTTAAGCAGCTAGTGAAGCATGTCAGCTCACCATGAACTATATTGGATGGCTGATGCTTAATCTTAGAGTAAAAAACAAAAACAAAAAAACCCACCCATTTAACTCCTATTTTCAAATGCCACATAGGATAGATATGCCTGCACAGGGATAAAAAACCCATGGCTGGCCTGGGTCAGGTGACTCGGGCTTGGGCTCTGGGCTGAAAAATTGCCATGTAGGCTTTCAGGCTTGGACTCCAGGCTGAGCTCCAGGACCCTCCCTCCTTGCAGGACTCCTGCTGAACCAGAATGCCTACACATTGACATTTCAGCCTGAACCCCGTGAACCCAAGTCAGCTAACCCAGGCCAACTGTGGGTTTTTTATCCCTGTGTAAATTACCCGTATATGGTTAAGTGTAAATCCCATTGAGTTTCAGTGAGAGAGAGGATTCTGAGACACTTAATATCTTTTGAAAATTTTACCCAGGGTTCTTTTAAGAAAGTGTGCAGTGAGTTTCTTTGAGGTAACATCCTCTGCTTGTGCTTTGGCCTAACCTCTAAAATACTTGCATAAAGAAAACAGTCAGTATAAAAGGATGCCTTCTGTTAATGAAATTGCAGCAACATATACTACTAGAAACAGATTATCCCAAAAGACTTAAATTCATGTGGTAGAATATTGTAAAACATTTATAATGAAGAGAAACTTCAGGCTCTTTCTTGGGCCAAAAGCTTGTTTAAAAGGGACTGTATTTGGGGGAAAAAAATCTCATATGGTAAGAATAGCACTCATTCCATTCTGCTAGTATCTCTGGAGTATGTTAAACAGAAGCTATTCAAGTTAGACATTTTAAAATGAGGGGTCCAGATAACTTGCATCCAAGAGTTTTAAAAGAATTGACAGAGGAGCTCCCTCGACCTTTAATGTTGACTTTGCATAAGTCCTGGAGCATTAGGGAAGTTCCAGAAGACTGGAAGACAGTTAATGTGTCGGTTTTTAAGAAGGGTAAATGAGATGACCTGGGTAATTATTAGGCCTGTCAGTCTGACTTAGGTCCTGGGCAAGATAATTGAGTGGCTGCTGCAGGACTCGATCACTGAATAACTAAAGGAAGATAATGTAATTGATGCAAATCAACATGGGTTGTGGACAACAGATCCTGTCAAAATAACTTGATATCTTTTTTTTAATGAGATCAAAAGTTTGATAGATAAAGGTAATAGTGTTTAACGTAATATACTTAGGCTTCTGTAAGGTGTTTGAATTGGTAACAAACATTTTGATTAAAAAATTAGAACAATATAAAATTAATATGGCGCACATTAAATGGATGAAAACTGGCTAACTGATAGCTCTCAAAATGTAACTGTAAATGGGGAACCATATTTGAAGGAGTCTTTCTAATGGTGTCCCTCAGAGATCAATTCTTGGCTCTGTGCTGTTTAAAATCTTTCAGTGACCTGGAAGAAAACACAAAATCCTCCCTGATAAAGTTTGCAGATGACACCCAAATTGGGGGAATGATAAATAATGAAGAGGGACAGGTCACCAATTCAGAGTGATCTAGACCGCTTGGTAAACTGGCGCAAGCAAACTATGTGTTTTTCATATGGCTAAAAGTAAATGTATACCTTGGGGAACAAAGAGTGTAGGCAAGACTTACAGGATGAGGTACCCTATTTTTGGAAGCAGTGCTTCTGAAAACTATTTGCGGGCCGTGGTGGATAATCAGCTGAACATACACTTCCAGGTGACACTGTGCCCAAAAGAGCTAATGTGAGCCTGGGATGTATAAGTGAGAATCTTGAACAGGAGTAGAAAGTTGTGTGACTGCTGCTAGAATACTATGTCTAGTTCTGGTGCCCACAATTCAAGAAGGATGTTTCTAAAGTGGAGAGGGTTCAGAGAAGAGTCACGAAAATGATGAAAGGATTGGACTTAGCACAATGGACTCACAGAGCTTGATCTGATTATCTTAACAAAGAGAAGTTAAAGGGGTGACTTGATTACAGTCTGCAAGTTCCTACATGAGGAACACATATTTAATAATGGGCTCTGCATGTGTGCCAAAAGTGGCACGCGATCCAATTTCTGATGTCATGCGTTGGTGGGCTGAGGGGCTCACTGCTGCTCTGGGGTTCCAGCTGCTGCCTTGTTGCCAGCTGGGGTCCTGGCCGCCGGCCTCCCTCAGCCTGTTGCCAGCCTGGAGGCTGAGCGGGCCGATGGCTGGGACCCCGACTGGCAAGGGGCCGGCAGCTGGGACCCGAGAGCGGCAGCAGGCTGAGTGCTGCTGGCACCCCAGACTGTCAGTGGACTGAGCTGCTCAGCCCGCCACCTGCCCGCTCCGCCCAAGTGAATGGAACCCCAGACAGGTAGCGGGCTGAGCAGGGCCAGCAGCTGTACCCCAGACTGGCAGCAGGCTCAGCAGGGCTGGTGGCTGGAACCCCAGACAAGGATCCCAGACATGGATCACGCTAAATTGATAAGATCTGCATTTTAATTTTATTTTAAATGAAGCTTCTTAAATATTTAAAAAAACTTTATTTACTTTAAATACAACGATAGTTCATATAATATAGACGGAAAGAGACACCTTCTACAAACGTTAAAATGTATTACCCGCATGGAAAACCTTAAATTACAGTGAACTTGGCACACCACTTCTGAAAGGTTGCCTACCCCTGAGTTAGACAAATTCAGACAGGAAATAAGACATATTTTTTTTTAAAAGTGAGAATAATTAATCACTGGACCAATTCACTGACAATTTTTAAATTAAGATTGGATGTTTTTCTAAAAGAACTGTTCTAGCAAATGTTTTGGGGAACTTCTGTGGTCTGTGTTTTACAGGAGTCAGATTACATGATCACAAAGTCCCTTGTGGCTTTAAAATCTATGAAAGGTACTTTCTACAGCAGTGGTGGGCAAACTATGGCCTTGTGGGACACACACGTGGCTCGGCCCTGCTCTGGATGGGGTGGTGAGTTGGGCTGCACCAGTGGCTTGGCCCTGCTCCGCCTGAGGCTGGATCAGGGCCACACCAGGCGGCACTTGGAAGCTGGCATGGCCCCCCTCCGACCCCTATGTCCTCCAGTGGGAGCTGCAGGGGCAGTGCCTGTGGATGGGGCAGTGCGCAGAGTTGCCTGGCTGCACCTCTGCATAGGAGTTGGAGAAGGGACATGCCACTGCTTCCAGGAGCTGAATGAGGTAAGCGCCGCATCGCTGAGCCTCGCCCCAACCCCCTTCCCCCACCCTTATCCCCCTGCTGCTCTTCAAACTCCTCAATCCCAGCCCAGAGAACCCTCCACACCCCAAACTCCTCATCCTCAGCCCCACCCCAGAGCCCAAACTCCATCCCACACCCCAACCCCAATTTTTTGAGCATTCATGGCCCACCATATTGTAATGGATTGGATCACAGAACCCCCCTTGGGAATTGCCACATGATGTGCCTAGACTACCTCTGATTCTGTTTTCCCTGCCCTTTTCAGCTCAGATGGTATCTCATGGCCTCATAACTATCACCCTGTCTGAAAGCCTGGGAAAACAGCACCTTGGAATAAGGAGGGGATAAAGATGTAGTATCTGATTTCCAAGTCACTAAGCTGCTTCCTGTCTAAATGAGGAAAGTCTGTGCATCTCTGCTGACTGCAACTGTGACAATATCTGAGTCTGGTGGTGACATAACCTTATTCCCAGATTCTGGACCTTAGCGTCCAAAATTTGGGGGTTAGCATGAAAACCTCCAAGCTTAGTTACCAGCTTGGACCTGGTACTGCTGCCACCACCCAAAAAATTAGAGTGTTTTGGGGCACTCTGGTCCCACTGAAAAACCTTCCCTGGGGACCCCAAGATCCAAATCCCTTGAGTCTCACAACAAAGGGAAATAATTCTGTTTCCCTTCCCCCCTCCAGGTGCTCCTGGAGAGATACCCAGACACAAGCTCTGTGAAACTACACAGAGTGATTCCCCCTCTCCGTTCCCAATCCGGGAACAAAAGCACTTTCCTCTTCACCCAGAGGAAATGCAAAATCAGGCTAGCAATCCAACACACAGCTCTCCCCTTGATTTCTTCCTCCCACCAATTCCCTGGTGAGTACAGACTTAATTTCCCTGAAGTAAAGAAAAACTCCAACAGGTCTTAAAGAAAACTTTATATAAAAAAGAAAGAAAAATACAAATGTTCTCTCTGTATTAAGATGATACAACACAGGGTCAATTGCTTAAAAGAATATTGAATAAACAGCCTTATTCAAAAGAATACAAATCAAAGCACCCAGCACTTATATTCATGCAAATACCAAAGAAAAGAAACCATATAACTTACTATCTGATCTCTTTGTCCTTACTCTTAGAAACAGAAGACTAGAAAATAGAACTACTTCTCCAAAGCTCAGAGGAAACAGGCAGACAGACAAAAGACTCAGAGACACACTTCCCTCCACCCAAAGTTGAAAAAATCCAGTTTCCTGATTGGTTCTCTGGTCAGGTGTTTCAGGTGAAAGAGACATTAACCCTTAGCTATCTGTTTATGACACGCCCCCCAAATTGCAGACAGTGGGGAAGCTCACTGGCGGCAATTTCCTTCTAGAACTTGAAAATAAACAGATTAATACAACACATGCACCTTTACATATACTACTAAGTATATAACTAACAGACTTTTACATTTTAAGAACACTTTTTAACTACTGGATTCTGGGAAACTCTCACGGGAGAGTGCATCAGCAACTTTGTTAGAAGCTCCTGTGATGTGTTGAATTTCAAAATCAAAATCTTGGAGAGCTAAACTCCAACGAAGAAGTTTCTTGTTGTTCCCCTTGGCAGTATGAAGCCACTTTAGTGCAGCATGGTCAGTTTGTAGTTGGAACCGCCGTCCCCAAACATATGGGCGTAGCTTTTCCAGGGCGTACACAATGGCATAGCATTCCTTTTCACTGACTGACCAGTGACTTTCCCTCTCAGACAGGTTCTTGCTGAGAAACACGACAGGATGGAAGTTGTGATCTGTTGCTTCCTGCATGAGTACTGCTCCTATACCACGCTCAGATGCATCCGTGGTTACTAGGAATGGCTTGTCAAAGTCCGGGGCCCTGAGCACAGGGTCCGACATGAGCGTTGCCTTAAGCTGGGTAAAGGCTTTTTGACACTGATCAGTCCACTTAACGGCATTTGGCTGGGTCTTTTTGGTTAGGTCGGTCAATGGGGCAGCGATTTGGCTGTAGTGTGGTACAAATCGCCTGTAGTATCCGGCCAAGCCTAAGAAGGATTGGACCTGTTTCTTTGACCTTGGGACAGGCCACTTTTGGATAGCATCCACCTTGGCCTGTAGGGGGTTTATGGTTCCTCGACCCACCTGGTGCCCCAGGTAAGTCACTCTGTTTTGGCCTATTTGACACTTTTTGGCCTTAACAGTTAGTCCTGCCTGCCTGATGTGCTCAAAGACCTTTTCCAGGTGGAGTAGGTGTTCGGGCCAGGAGTCTGAAAAAATGGCCACATCATCGAGGTAGGCAACTGCAAATTCTCCCAGTCCAGCTAGTAGACCGTCTACCAGCCTCTGGAAGGTGGCGGGTGCATTTCGAAGGCCGAAAGGAAGGACATTGAATTCATACACCCCCGCATGGGTGACGAATGCTGACCTCTCCTTGGCAGGTTCATCTAGCGGTACTTGCCAGTACCCCTTGGTTAAGTCTATTGTAGAGATGAACTGGGCACGTCCCAACTTTTCCAATAGCTCATCAGTACGTGGCATCGGATAGTTGTCCGGACGAGTTACAGCATTTAGCTTACGGTAGTCCACGCAAAAGCGTATTTCCCCATCTGGTTTGGGTACCAGAACCACTGGAGATGCCCATGCACTGGTAGATGGGCGGATTATACCCATCTGTAGCATGTTCTGGATCTCCCGTTCTATAGCAGCTTGGGCATGAGGAGACACCCGGTAGGGTGGGGTTCTGATTGGGTGAGCATTACCTGTATCAATGGAGTGGTATGCCCGTTCAGTCCGTCCTGGGGTGGCTGAGAACAATGGGGCGAAGCTAGTGCACAGCTCCTTGATTTGTTGCCGCTGCAGACGTTCCAGGGTGGTTGAGAGGTTCACCTCTTCCACGCCACCGTCTTTTTTCCCGTCGTAGTAGACACCGTCAGGCCACTCAGCATCATCTCCCTGGACTGTAAACTGACAAACCTGTAAGTCTCTGGAATAGAAAGGCTTGAGAGAATTAACATGGTACACTTTAGGCTTTAGTGAGGAATTGGGAAATGCTATGAGGTAGTTCACAGCTCCCAGGCGCTCTTGGACCGTGAATGGCCCTTCCCATGATGCTTCCATCTTATGGGCCTGTTGCGCCTTCAAGACCATAACCTGGTCTCCTACCTTGAAGGAACGTTCTCTGGCATGTCTGTCATACCAGGCCTTTTGCTCTTCTTGAGCATCCTTTAGGTTCTCTCTAGCAAGGGCTAAAGAGTGTCGGAGGGTGCTTTGTAGGTTGCTTACAAAGTCCAGAATGTTAGTTCCTGGAGAAGGCGTAAACCCCTCCCATTGCTGCTTCACCAACTGTAATGGCCCCTTAACCTCGTGACCATACACAAGTTCAAACGGTGAAAACCCTAAACTGGGATGTGGTACAGCCCTGTAGGCAAACAGCAACTGCTGCAACACTAGGTCCCAATTATTGGAGAATTCGTTGATGAATTTTCTTATCATGGCCCCCAAAGTTCCATTGAACCTTTCCACCAGGCCATTGGTTTGATGGTGGTACGGGGTGGCAACCAAGTGATTCACCCCATGAGTTTCCCACAGTTTTTCCATGGTCCCTGCCAGGAAATTAGACACTGAATCTGTAAGGATGTCAGAGGGCCAACCTACCCTGGCAAAGATGTCTGTTAGGGCCAGGCATACAGTGTTAGCCCTGGTGTTGCCTAGAGCTACTGCTTCTGGCCATCGGGTAGCAAAGTCCACTAAAGTCAGTACGTACTGCTTTCCTCTGGGCGTCTTTTTTGGGAAAGGGCCCAGAATATCCACAGCTACTCGCTGAAATGGGACCTCAATTATGGGGAGTGGCTGGAGAGGGGCCTTGACCTGGTCTTGAGGCTTTCCCACTCTTTGGCATACCTCACAAGACCGGACATACTTGGCAACGTCCTTGCCCATCCCCTCCCAGTGGAAGGACTTCCCCAACCGGTCCTTGGTTCTGTTCACCCCAGCATGGCCACTGGGATGATCATGGGCTAAGCTTAAGAGCTTCTCCCGGTACTTAGTTGGAACCACCAACTGTTTTTGCGGCTGCCATTTTTCCCGGTGTCCACCAGAAAGAATTTCCTTGTATAAAAGTCCTTGGTCTATAACAAACCGGGATCGATTAGAAGAGCTGAGAGGCGGTGGGGTGCTCCGTGCCGCCGCCCAAGCTTTCTGAAGGCTGTCATCTGCTTCCTGCTCAGCCTGGAACTGTTCCCTTGAGGCTGGGGACACCAGTTCTTCCTCAGACTGTGGACTTGGGCTTGGTCCCTTTGGAAGCAATGTAGGTGATGGGGTTGTTTCCGTTGCTGGTGAACCGCTCTCCGCTGGTGCACCTGAGGGTATTTCAGGCTCTGGCTGAGCCTTTTGGGTATGGCTGTCTTTTGCTTCTGCCAGTTCTGGCTTGCTGGCGCCCTCTGGCGTTGAGTTTGAAGATGTGGTTGCACTTGCTGGTGCTGGTTGCTGTTCCAGTTCCGGGCCTGGGACTGGAGATGCTGTGGCTGTTTCAGTGGTAGGCATGGAATCCGGGTCCACTACCTCTGTCTGGGTCTCTGGTAACACAGACGGGGCCTCTGTGGACGGCTCAGGAACAGGAATGGGTCTGGAAGCTTGCCTGGTTTGGCTACGGGTAACCATTCCCACTCTCTTGGCCCGCCTCACCTGGTTGGCCAAGTCTTCCCCCAGTAGCATGGGGATAGGATAATTGTCATAGACTGCAAAAGTCCACATTCCTGACCAGCCTTTGTACTGGACAGGCAGTTGAGCTGTAGGCAAGTCTACAGCTTGTGACATGAAGGGGTAAATTGTAACTTTGGCCTTTGGGTTGATGAATTTGGGGTCAACGAAGGATTGGTGGATAGCTGACACTTGTGCCCCCGTGTCTCTCCACGCAGTAACCTTCTTTCCGCCCACTCTCAAATTTTCCCTTCGCTCCAAGGGTATTTGAGAGGCATCCGGGCCTGGGGATCTTTGGTGTGATGGTGGTGTAATGAATTGCACTCGCATGGTGTTCTTGGGACAGTTGGCCTTGATATGTCCCGGTTCATTACACTTAAAGCATCTTCCATCTGATGGGTCACTGGGCCGAGGTGAGTTACTGGAGACTGGTGAGGTTGAAGAGTAGGGTATCTGTGGCTTTACTTGGGTGGTATGGAGGGTCTTTGGCTGTCCTCGGTTGTAGGGTTTATGGTCTGTGTGCCCCCTGGGGTAATCGTTCCCCTTGACAGTAGCTTTTTTGCTTTCTGCCAGTTCCATCCATTTGGCTCCAATCTCCCCCGCCTCAGCGATAGTTTTGGGATTTGTATCTTGTATGTACCGTGTGATGTCTTCAGGAACACCATCCAAGAACTGCTCCATTTGTATGAGGAGGTTCACTTGTTCCAAGGTTTGAATGTTGTTTCCTGTTAACCAGGCCTCATAGTTTTTTGCAATGTAGTAGGCGTGTTTGGGAAATGACACCTCTGGTTTCCATTTTTGGGTTCTGAAGCGCCGACGGGCATGATCTGGGGTTATTCCCATCCTGTATCTGGCCTTGGTTTGAAAAAGTTTATAGCCATTCATTTGCGGCTTGGGCATTTCAGCTGCCACCTCTGCTAAAGGTCCACTGAGGTGTGGCCTTAATTCTACCATGTACTGGTCTTCGGGGATGCTGTACCCAAGACAAGCTCTTTCAAAATTTTCCAAGAAGGCCTCGGTGTCATCACCTGCCTTGTAGGTGGGAAATTTCCTGTGCTGTGGAGCAATAGTTGGCGCCGGGTTGTTAGGGTTGGCTGGCACATGCAGCCCAGCTTTTGCCATCTCCAGTTCATGTTTTCTCTGTTTTTCCTTTTCTTCATTCTCTTTTTGTTGTTTTTCCATTTTTCGGCGGTGGGCCAACTCTTCTTCTTCTTGCTTCCTTTTGTGGGCCAACTCATCTTCTTCTAGTTTTCTTTTGTGTGCTGCCTCTTGGGCTGCCTGTTTGATGCTTTCTTCCTTTTCTTTCATCTCCATCTGTCGCCTGTGTTCAGCGTCTTTGATTTGTTCTTCGGCGTCAATCCTTGCCTTAGAAGTCATGGTTCCTGTTTTCTTGTGTTGGGGTGCCCTCCGGTGTTTATCTTTTGAACTGCAGGCTCTGTTGCCTCCTGAAGTCTGCCTAGCAACAGTGCTTTTTTCCCTTTCTCTCTCCAGCTAATGTTCAATGAAGGGAAACCAGAAAAACCACTTTATTTGCATGCATATAGAGTGCTGGTATGACTCTCAATGGGAGTGCTATTGTGTGACAATAGACTGTCAATAGTCTGCTAATGGCTTCTTGCTTACTATGCAAGCCACAAACTGCTAGAGAGAGCAGAAAAAAAAAATTCTCTCTGGTTCCCTTTTAAAACCAAACTTTTTCTCTCTGCTAAAAAACCCTTAGCAGAGAAAAGAAAAATATAATATTCCTACTGGCTTCTGGATTCTGTCTATCTCCCGCCACTGCCACCATGACATAACCTTATTCCCAGATTCTGGACCTTAGCGTCCAAAATTTGGGGGTTAGCATGAAAACCTCCAAGCTTAGTTACCAGCTTGGACCTGGTACTGCTGCCACCACCCAAAAAATTAGAGTGTTTTGGGGCACTCTGGTCCCACTGAAAAACCTTCCCTGGGGACCCCAAGATCCAAATCCCTTGAGTCTCACAACAAAGGGAAATAATTCTGTTTCCCTTCCCCCCTCCAGGTGCTCCTGGAGAGATACCCAGACACAAGCTCTGTGAAACTACACAGAGTGATTCCCCCTCTCCGTTCCCAATCTGGGAACAAAAGCACTTTCCTCTTCACCCAGAGGAAATGCAAAATCAGGCTAGCAATCCAACACACAGCTCTCCCCTTGATTTCTTCCTCCCACCAATTCCCTGGTGAGTACAGACTTAATTTCCCTGAAGTAAAGAAAAACTCCAACAGGTCTTAAAAGAAAACTTTATATAAAAAAGAAAGAAAAAATACAAATGTTCTCTCTGTATTAAGATGATACGACACAGGGTCAATTGCTTAAAAGAATATTGAATAAACAGCCTTATTCAAAAAGAATACAAATCAAAGCACCCAGCACTTATATTCATGCAAATACCAAAGAAAAGAAACCATATAACTTACTATCTGATCTCTTTGTCCTTACTCTTAGAAACAGAAGACTAGAAAATAGAACTACTTCTCCAAAGCTCAGAGGAAACAGGCAGACAGACAAAAGACTCAGAGACACACTTCCCTCCACCCAAAGTTGAAAAAATCCAGTTTCCTGATTGGTTCTCTGGTCAGGTGTTTCAGGTGAAAGAGACATTAACCCTTAGCTATCTGTTTATGACAGGTGGTCTCCTAAGTAGGCAGATCTCAAGCCACTTTTAAAGTGCTTTGCATGTTGCGGCCAACGTGATAATTTTTTCCCAGAAGCTAATGGGCAGCCACTCTTGGGTCCAACTGAAAGTGAGAAGTAAGTTGCTCATACATTGAACTCAACACTCGTGATGTGTATGTTACTCCTGAGGGCATTCTGCGCCAAAACATTAAAAATTTTGCGCAAAATATTTTTAAATTCTGCAAAATTCTACAAATTTTATTTGTCAAATAAATGTGAAGGCACCAGCATGGCATTGGGGAGCACAGGCCACTGGCTGCACAGAGGTGAGAGATCACTGTGCAGCCAGCCCCGCCTCTCCCCGCAGACACAAATCTAGCGGTGAGCCTGCACCCAAACCTGACATAGTGCAAGGATTGGACTTGTCCCAGAAATGCCCCAGGGCTCTGCCCCTCTGTTCCAGGTGCACCGAGTGTGGGCAGGCGTGCTTAGCCCAGCAGGATCCAAGTGTGGAGGGGCTTAGTGTGTGGCGGAGATAGGTGTGAGTTGAGAGGGTTCTGTGTGGGACAGTCTGGGTGTGGGCAGCTCGGAGATTTGGATGCGAGGCGGGGATCTGGATGCACAGGAGCTTGTTGGGGGGTTCTGGGTGCAAGGGCAATGGGACTCTGCAGGGGGGTCCAGGTGAAGGTGGTTGGAGCTCAGCGGGGGGAGGGAGTGTCTAGGCATGGCGGGGATAGTGCTCACCAGGGCGGTCTGTGTGTGTGCAGTTGAGTGTGTGTGTGTGTGGGGGGGGGTTTCAGATGCTAGGGAAGTGGGGCTCAGTTGGGTGGGGATCAAGGTGCAGCTGCCTGGGGCTCGGTGAGGTGGGGATCAGTGTGCCAGTGACTCATCTGAGTAGTCCAGGTGCGGGGGGGGGTTCCGTGTGTGTGGGGGGGGCGGGGGAGAGGCTCAGTGGGAGGGGAGTATGAGGGGGTCTGGATGAACGGAGGTTGGGGGAGCAGTTCCCTGTACAGTGATCCATCCCCTTGCAGCTGAGGAGTGATGGGGGTAGGAAGGGGGTGGAGGGAGGGAGTTTGCAGAACTTCCTGGAGCCTGAGGAGAAATCTAGGGGTGGGTCTGACCCGGCCCTGGATGCTGTGCAGAGGAACAGGAAGTCCCTTCCTCCCCAGCCCAGCCGGGACTATCAGCTGAGCCTGGCGCAGGGTAGGAGCCACCACCCAGGTCTTCTCCAGTCTAGCCTCTTGCCCCACAGTGATTTAAACCTCTTCTGGCTGTCCTCGGCACCCAAAACATACCGCTGGGGAGGATCACATGACCACTTTTGTGGCTTCCTTTTGCTTCCTCATGAGAGACTCATTTTTCTGTGGGGTAGCAAAGAAATTTGCTGGAGACATTAATTCTGTGCACGTGGAGTGGTGCAGAATTCCCCCAGGAGTAGTATGTAGCAGTGCCTAATTCAGAAGTCCTTATATGAACAAAATGTCTGGTATAGTCAATAGGATCATCAGGTAAGGATGGCAGTTTTGGAATCTTTGCTTTGTTGTTTAACTTCTAACAGGGTGTAGTTGCAAACCGCAGATTGAAACTGGATGTGATATACCAGCCAGTAGTTGCAGGTGATAAACACACTGAGACTTAACAGCTATTGCCCATTTCTAGCCATGGTCAGAATTTAAGTATATTGTGATTCATTGTATTATAAGCAATTAAAAATGGTGACTGTTAAAGTAACTGCTTGTGCACTAAAAATTTGGAGTTGGTTGTATCTATAATAGTACACTGTTTTGATGTAACATTGATCTATAAAACTGTAAATGCCACAGGTGGTAACTTGAATTTTGCACCGGTCTAACAGATGAGTTCATTGTTTCTGCAAATGTCTTTTTTTAAACAGCACTTCACTCTGCTTACTTGGTCTTTTTGGCTGGTTATTTGTTTCCTTAATCTTGCATATACTGCCTAATCCTTATTAAAATTGAGCCTGCAGTTGCTTTAATCATGAACCTGGGCTAGTCTGAGATGACTTGGTGATAACCTCTTGACTTGCTTTGAGATCTGGATTCAGAAGTGCACTTTCAGGATTTAGCAGACTTGTGAAAACTACTGAGCTTATAATAATCTGTGTCTACTTACAGACATAGTGTAAGTTGAATTAAAATGTTGTTAAGCTCCCAGCTTCCATAAGGAAAACTTTTGAGAAGTAGCTGAGTGGAGTGCTTAAGAGTAGCAGTTCTCAACCAGGGGTCTGAGGCTTGGTGGAGGGGCTGCAAGGAGGTTTTAGGGGGTCTGCCAAGCAGGATTGGCATTAGACTCACTGGGACCCAGGGCAAAAAGCCAAAGCCATGCTGCTCCGAGCCCCATCACCTGGGCTTGAACCTGAAGCCTGAGCAGCTTTGCTTTGTGGAGGCTCCTGTGTTGTAGGGCCATGGGCAATTTATTCCTGGGAGAATTCTGCACCACTGTGAATTTATGTCCTCTGCAGATTTCTTTGCTTCCCTGCAGAAAAATGACTTTCTGACAGGGAAGCAAGAGGAATCCACAAGAGTGGCCGTGCAGCCCTCCGCAGCAGTATGTTTCGGATGCCCAGGACAGTCGGCAGAGAGATAAAGCACTGTGATGCAGGGGATGGGACTGGGGAAGACCTGGCTCCCTACCCTGCATCGGGCTCAGCTGCTAGTCCCAGCTGGACTGGGGAGGATGGGACTTCCTCTTCCCCTGCATGGTATCTGGGGCTGGGTCAGACCCACCCCTATATTTCTCTCACTGCTACAGGAAGCTCTGTAAGCTCCCTACCCCCTAACCCCCCACTTCCTGCACTCTTCACTCCTGAGCTGCAGAAGGAGGGATCACTGTATAAGGAGCTGCTCCCCCATCCACCCGACCCCTGTGCATCCAGAACCCAGACTCTCCCTCTGATCCTCCCCTCCCCCCCATGAGCCCAACTCCCCCTGCACATGGACCACCCTGACAAGCCATCCGGATCCCCACCCGACTAAGTCCCATACCCCCAGCATCTGGACCCCTTTGAGCTACTCATGCCCCCTACCAAGCTCTATCCACACACATCCAGACCCCCTACACCTTCACCTGGACTCTCCCTGCAGTCCCATTACCTTTGCATCCAGATCCCCCTGCATCTGGCTCCCCTGCTGAGCCATCTGCATCCAGATTGCCCCACACAGAACTCTCTCTACCCACACCTGGATCCCACACACTAAGCCCCTCCACACTTGGATCCTGCCTTGCTGAGCCTGCCTGCCTTCATCTGGTGCCCCTGGTATGGAGGGAGAGAGGGAGGGAAGGAGTGTGTGTGTGTGTGTGTTTCTGGGGCAGGCCCAGTCCTTGTGCTGTGTCAGTGGTGAGGCTGCACCCAACCCTGAGTCAGTGTCTAGGGTTGGGGAGAGCTGCACAGTGATCTCCCACCTCTGTGCAAGCAGTGGCCTGTGCTCCTCAGTGTCATGCTGGAGCCTCCACATTTATTTGGCAAATAAAATGTGCAGAATTTTTAAGTTTTTCGCACAGAATGCCCTCGGAACTTGCAGTTGCCCTGCTTGTTACCCTTTAATGCTGGCCCTGGCTTTTATATGCAGAAAAATAGTTGTTATGGCACAGGTGGGCCCTGAAGTTTTTATAGCTTGTTGGGGGGCCTCAGAAAGGAAAAGGTTGAGAACCCCTGCTTCAGAGGACAGTGAACTTTGACTCTGCAATATGTACATGAAACACAGCTCTAAAATATTTCTTGCTGCCTCTTTTCCCCATGAGACAAAAACACTAGTACAGCAAACTACTGTGGAATTGTCAGGAGTGAGAGGCACTCTTCCTTTACTCTATTAGGTGCGTGACTAAACGTATAGTACCCACCTCCCTAGTGGAAAAAGACAATCAGTTGATGGGCCAAATATTTTCGCTCGTATTCTGGCAAAACTACTGCTGAAGTTTAATTCATTTGTCTGAGTAAAGGCAAGAGGATCAGGTGCTGTGTTTGCTAAATTGGGCTTTCGCTAGAGGGGAGACAGCCCCTTCTTGCTGTCTTGCCCAGATGACTTGGTAAACCACATAAGGAGGCAAGGCGGCAATGGTTTGTGACAGTTATGTAAATCTTCAAATTTTATGGCATTTTAGGGTTTCTAACTGGTTTCTAGAGAGTAGTATTTCAAGAAATGAGGAAAAGCAGCTCCAGGCTAAGTGGTGCGAATAGAATATTCCTCACTGGTTCAGTGATAGTTCAGCTTTGAACAAAGATGATGTAATGGGTTTTGCTGCAAATGCTGCTAATCATGTAGTACCCACACTGTCATTGGCTTCACACAGATAGCACTGTACTGCTCCGCTTCAGCATCCTAGGAGCTAGTATGCATCTGTAATACAGTTGATTTATTGCCAGTGTGACTTTGTCTCCTTTGTGGCTGATATTACCTTCAGCTTGATAATACTGCACATATGTACTGGGTGTGCATATGCACCTATCCAGAACAGTTGAATTACCCTTTCTTTCACAACACAGGATCACAAACATGAAAGCTTGTGGACATCCATTCAGACATTGGATGCTGGTTTTATCCTCTTGTTCTATGATTGGGAGAGGGAGGGCAGGTTGCTATTAGCAACTACTTGCTCATTTAAATATAAGTGAATTGCACAGGTTTTCGTTTTTTGTGGATTGCTCACTTCTATCCATTACTGAGACCTTAAAATTGAGATTTGGGCATATCCAGAGTGATTGCACAAATGAATCTTTTAAAGAAGAAATATATACAAAAAATCTGTTCAGTAAAAAACACTTCTCTGGTGTAACTTGTTTAACTATGCCTTGTTAAGTATCTTTAATAGATTTCTGTCACACTGAATCTAGCTAGCATGTATGTGAAGCTTGCTGCAGATTATTCCTGCCTCTTCTTGAGCCAATAAAAAGGGTTTCATCTTATTGTCATGCTGAATAAACAAAAGAAATGTCTTTTTGCTTCCTACCATTTCTCCCTTCTACATGCAGTCTAACCTAACTTGCAATCTTGAACCCCCCACAAAATCTAGTGTAACTTTAACTAATTTCTGGTATTTAAGATTATTGCATTCAAGGATCATGAAAAGGGAAAAGTCAGTGTATCTGCATGCAAAGTTCCTTGCTTAATCATACTGGACTACTTGCGTTAAAATTGTTCAACGTATATTTTGGAAAATAATATTGTTTGGTTATATTGAGATCCAAGTTAGTATTAACTTAGCTTGATCACAAATACAGCATAAAATTGTGTGGCCTACAAAGAGCGCGTGTAACACTACAATGCTGTGTGAATACTGGTTGGTCAACTCCCTCAGACCTGATTATTTTAACTTGCTCTTGGAGGATAAATCGACATACCAAAGAGCCATGGAAGTGTGGATACGAATGGTGAAACTAGAAGGAAACTTACCAGATATCACATAACTAGAGACAAATAAAGTTTAAGGGGTAGTAAGACCCAAAGACTGCACCTTGGTGGGAAGACCAGCACAATCACTTGCCTCAGCTGCTGTATGGGTAAATATACTGGGTCTCCTAATAATGTGTGGTACCAAAGCAGAACTTAAGACAGAGGTTACTCTGTCCATTTGATGTCCAGCTGAAATAGAACTTACCATGGCTGCTGAGCACAAGGGGGTGAGTAGAATTCAAGTTTCTGCTTGTTTGAGGTGTTAGTCTTCAGTTGGTCGTCTTTCCGTGTTCTCCTTTTTCTTATTTTTACCCATAGCCATAAATGCAGGCTCATGCCTCAACTCTTCGACTTTTAACTGGCAGCAACCACAAAACAAAACACTCTTTTCTTGAGTAATGCAACAGCTTAGTCAATGGCTAGGATTTTCTGCTGTTCCTGGGATGGGATAGGTAACTATACACAATCTCATTACACATTAAAAAATCATAGCAGATCATCAGCAAGAGTTGTGAAATTGAGCTTTGAAGAAAAAACATATATGATGGTGAGGCTGGTGGCCCTGGGAGTGCTTTTCTTTGTATACCTGCCCACTAACAGCAGCCAGATGGGAGAGTCCATTTTTCTAGGCTTCACAAAGACTTGAGGATAACAACAAATCTTGAGTCAGCACAACTTGACCCTAATGTTGTGGTGTTAATAGTTTCTAAAACAATATATTGGTTTACTGGGTACTTAAAATAGTTTTTTTTTCTGCATTAATAAGCACTACTAGAAATCCATTCTGTCATAACATTTTAACTGATCACTTTTACTTGACCTATATATTTGGGAATTTTGTAATTAAGCACTATAGAAAAATCTTTCAGGATATAGGAAAGTTAATGCTGCATTCTTGTGGGAAACTATTGGGAATACCATACCTTAAGTAGTAGGCTACAGCCACCTAAAGCTGCCAGCTTAAGTGTTACCAGTGGTTTGTGCATCAAACATCAGAATTGCTTGTGGCATACAAGATGCCCTTATGTACAAGCACCTTTCAGGTTCTAAAATGAAATAAAAGTCATGTCTTCAATCTCATAAACCATCCCATCCCATCAGTGATATTAGCACCTCTCAACTAAATGTCTGCAGTACCAGCCAACAGAAGAAATATGGAGCTGGTGAGAAGAACACTATGGTGAAAAACAGCACATAAAAGGCCTATTGTTTCATGAGTGAAGCAGTATATTGACGCTTTAGACAGTATTAACGGGTGAAATAATATTTTTCAGATAAAAGTGGGTGAATTAAAGGCAAGAACAGAAGAAAGACACCAATGGACATATACGTTTAAAAATCCAACCTACTGAATATCAGGGAAGCAGTATATGTCATCCTTGGTATTAATTTTGCATTTATTAACAGTTTAACGTCCATTATTCTATAAACATCAGTCTTATGTGTTATAAGCTCTTTAGTGGAAGGTGTTGTAAATGGTTGTAAGCCAGGGTGGTAAGCTGCCAATTACTTGTTACCCATGAATTGACCTTTAAACTTTAAATGGAGCCTTACTGTAAAGCGTGACTGCAATATTAAACTCAAAGATTTGTTCACGATAGATCCAGTCAAGATTATTTTCAATTACATTTTAGGTCATTCCCTCTTCTCCCCTCCCCAACAACCATTAATTAGTCTGTCCACCTGCTCGTTACCCCTTGTTTTACTGCTTGTAGTACTCATTCAACTGTTATGGGTCATCATCAAATCAGTTTGTAAGCATTTTGGAACAGGGACTGTCATTCTGGTTTGTATAATGTCTCAAATATGTTTTAAAATAACTTCTGAGCACTTTAGAACAGCTGTCATAAGAGCAACCACCTGTCTGTCTCAGCCCCTCACATCTCTCATGCTCTTTATCCTTTTGGTGTGTTAATTATCTTACAGTTTCTGAAACACAATAAAACTTGAATATCTTAAATTCATTGTTATGTTGAGGTTTACAAGGCAACATATCACATTGCTTCAATGTACTATTGGAGTAGTGCAAATTTTTTGCGGCCATTGCGTGGTGTGTCTGTTCTCCTCACCATCTCGCATACAGTTGGTACTAGCAAGGGAACAGTGCATTGTATACCGTCCAAAACAATGGGTTCACAAAACGGATATCAGATAGTGTGCATTTGTACTTAGCATTTGGTTGTTGGGTTTTTTTGTTTTTTGCTAAGAGCTAAAAAAACTGGCAATAAATTCCATTCTCTATTGTGTTGAAGTAGTTCCAGGCTGTCCATTCTAATTTACATACATATCTGTGAGTCACATGCAGCCCTGCAGTCTGACGAATAAAGTGTGGTCATAGTGCAGGATATTCCTTCCAGGTTGTGTGGGGAGAAGGGTGCATGGGGTAGATGAGCAGAAGAGAAGTAAGGTATCCGGAGCAGCAATCATGATGAGCAGTTGAAGGTTTGATGATATGATGTCTTGTGACCAGTGAGTTGTCAAGCCTGACCAGAGCTGATTTAGTCAAAAGCACAACGGCCTCAGTGCTGTTGAAGTCTCCTAAAAGTTGAGGATAGTATTTTAACATTAACTTATAGACCTCTCTTAATTTGACCAATGTGGATGGTGAAATTAAAGGTAGAGGTATATTTCCGATTAAATTGTTCTCTTCTCTTTCCACTGTAACTACATATGTTAGAAAACCTAGAGGTGGCTAACATTAAACAGTCTAACTTTGAATGTGTGATCAAACACCACTACATGGATGCTAAGGTACATAATGTTTGGTATGTTGCACCGCTTGTTGAATGTCCAATATTCAGAGGCTGAGTGAACCGAACAGGATGACATTTTGTGTGTGTGTTTTTTGGCAAAGAGGAATAACAATGATATTTGTTTTTAAATACGACCTGTTAGTCATACTTTAAAATTCTGATGGTGTCCTCTGAGCTGAGGGATTGCCAGCACATCCGTTATAAATTGCTCTTTCCAAAGGGTGGATGATGCTTGTTCCTTTAGACTGAAACTTGGGGGGATATAGTAAAATTGCATCCCTTAGTTAATACCCTTGTAATCTGCTTTTGAACCTTGCTGAAGTTCCAAAGATTAGGTTACTTCTGTACTACCTGAACTACCTGTACTACCTACATTATAGGCAATATCTAGAACTCTGCTAAAAGAGAGCGATTAAGATAACTAAGGCAGTTGGCAAGTTAGGGATGACCACTATATATTGCAGTAAAAAGGGTTGCTGGAACATTTTGTAAACTCAAGAACACAACCATGAGACTTTCTAGATATACCTACAGTAAAATGAGACTAATGGCTTCTAGTCCTGAGAAATATGGCAACTACTATCCACGTTTCCATAGTTTTCTCGTTCATTATCATAGCTTTTTTTATACTTTTTGAATTCAGACGCTGTTGCCAAATATTCATTGGTTTTAGACACTATACATGAGTCCACAACACAGTTTTCCCGCCTGCACTTAACAACTCACACTAATACCCACCATTGCTGACTATTTGAGATGGAATTAAATTATCCTAGAAATTCTTTACCCAAGTCAGAGCTAAGGCATGGAAAATCTTGCAGTGCCACTGCCTGCTGGTTTTGTAGCTAGTTGACAAACATCTCCCAAGCAGTCACTGTGGTATATTTCACAAGCACTGCATTAATTAAACTTAGAATGAAACGGCCACTTCAATTGTGCTTGAAATAACTTTTCATGGAATAAAGCCCTTTAGGTATCAGCCTTGGTGTATTTGCACATTGCTATTGAAAAACACCAATGAAGTCCAGCACAATGGAATATAGTGCCTAAGGGGGGAATGATACCCTTTTATTGTCACATAAAATAAATGAGAAAAATGGACATGTGAAAAGAGCTGGAGCTTTATAATAGTCAGACAGCAAGCAAATTTTTATATAATAAAATGGCTTGTCAGGGAGGTGGGAGGGCTGTGATCAAACTCTCTGCTTGGTCTGTGGAGGGAACAGTAATTAAGTGGTATGGACCATGACTAGGAGTCAGTGAATTCCATTACTCTTGACTCACCTTCCCTTTTTTAGTCTTTCAATAGGCAACTGGAAATTAGTTTCTTCCCAAGATGTAACTTTCTGGTGAGTCATTTTGGTTGCATCACATAACTGTACTAATGGCACTTAACATTATGTATTTTATCAAAAATTGCAGAATACGTAGAACTGAACCATAGGTGTTAAGGTCTGGTGGTCAGTGTGTCACTTTGTTTCTACAGTTTCTATCTGCAACAATTTGAGTTCTTAAGCAGAACAAAAGTTGAAAGAAATGAAAACTAGTGTTAGAGCAAGTTGCTTCTCTTTGCTCACTGCACTTGGGGAATTGCCTTTAGAGATGAGAATTTCACTAGACTGTCTCATTGAGCACACTGCAGTAGACTTGCCCCAGCTTGTGATTCCAGTTCACCCACAGAAGTGAGAATTCATCTTTCTATTTAATGTACTTTTGAGAGAGCTAACGAGATGGGCTTTAAATGTTCTGAACCTAATTGTTTGAGGCTTCTTCTGATTTAAAAAATAAAATCTGTTCTTCAAGCTTCTTGAAAGGCTTTACAAATATACTGCCTCTACAAAGGAGATGCCTTTTACAGATGGCCATTTTCTGTCACTAATTTCTTTTGTTATGTTGGAGAAGGAGCACACCTATAAGATCAGACTTCGAGCCAAATATGTATTCTAGGTCTCTTATCAAACTTATTTTAGACTCTATTAAATGATATGGAAATTTCCTTTAATAGTTTCAGGTATGATATGAGACTTCCTCTTCATGTCCAAGTAAATCTGAAATTCCACAGCCTGTTCTGGTGGAAAAGGGAGAAGACTGTTTGAGAACTGGGAAATAGGGCTCTCACTTTTGGGGAATGAAGCTTTCTTCCCAGTTTCTCCCACACTCACTATATACCTTATTCACTTGTAGGTTTATTAATATATTTAATTTCTTTCTTTCTCTTTTACTAAAGAACTCGCTTCTCTTTGTTGGGTAATCCAGGCATAGGTTATGGAAACAAATTGAGTCATATTTTATAACCGCACTGGAATATTATCCAGGTGAATTAACTGATCCATATTTAGCAAGAGACAGCACCTCTTCGTACGAAATAATTCTGCTTTTGGAATTATGTAATAGTATGTAGACAAAGATTTGTTAAAGTACAGAAAGACCATTCTGGAAATCGTAGTTCAGGTTTAAGGTGCTTGCACTCATTACTGTTCTTACTGTAGAGTACAGGTGAGTTGAAAGGAAAACTATGAAGCTTAAGTTGTTTTTCTCTTTATTTATTGACCAATTATTACTTGAAATTTAAAACTGAAGCTTGTCTTTGGACCAGACTATTTTGCCTCTGCTTATGCAACTGATGTGTGTGTAGCTGTGAAAATGGCAGACGTTTGTCACCTGCCTGGTTCATGTGCAGCAGCAGGGTGACCTCATCCTGCATATGCACTGATCTGGAAGCAGACAAGCAGGCTTCCTTCTCTTCTTAAGAAAGTGCATGGTGCAGTAGAATTGAACACCGTTAGATCTGAAAGTTGTGTTCCATATGAAGTGGTTTTCCACACATTGTGAGTGGTGCCAGCTAGCTTCCAGATTTGCAATACAGAACTGTAGAATAGCAAATGAAAGTGACAGGATTTAGATTTCTACAGTGTAAGAGAAAGGGGTAGTACACACCAGGGTGGATAAAAATCAGTTATTTTATAAATAAATAAATTAAATTGGATTTTTTAATTTAAATTGGATTTTTTTGATAAAATACTTTTTGAGGAAAAATCCTGTCTAAACATAGTTTTAATTAAGATACATTATAGCTCAAAGACATCTCATCATGGAATAGGAATTATGAATTCTAATTCTATAGTATGAGACAATATATCCATGTTATATATAAGAAAAGTTTTGTAAATGAGTTCCAATAGTTCATGGATTAGGGACCCAATCTTATGGGGTTGTCAAGGGGCTTCTGTATAGATTATTTAGGTTAATCTTTCTATCTACCCAACGGGTCTCAGTACTCAGTCTAGAAGATACCATCAGAGATGCTTAGTTTTGCAGTTCTCAGACTGTGGATTTGTGTCTCCAGAGATAACGTGCTTGGTAACAGCAAAAATGTTGTTAAATAAATAATATATAGAGGTGAGAAATAACAGACCTGAACTCTATTGTCCCTCTTCCAATTTGTGTACACAGAGTCAATCCCTCATCTCTCTCTAAAAGAGCAAAGTTTCAAAAAGTTCAGTAAATAGAAGATTGTTGGGGATGGAATAGATCTGGGCAAGAAGAAGTCTGGAGATAAATGTGAGAAGGGAAGGACAGACGGTAGAAATAAAAGTGAAAGTGTTTGAGCAGTGTATTCCAGAAGTCTTGGTCTTTCTGAGTGTAGCCTTCATTGATTTGAGATCTGCCATACCATTCTCTCACTAGAAGGGAAAACCTATAATGGCAGGAAGCCGTAAGAGAGACCCAGTTTGGGAATAAGAATTATTGAAGAAATGTATGTTTGCTGATGATGATTTAAAGAAAGTCACACCAGTGAATTGGTGGAAGTCACTTAAGCACTTGGATTCAGAGACTGTTGAAATATCACCACTTTTAACAGCAGTGGCTGCTTCTGCTGGTGTGGAAAGAATATTTTCTTCTTTGGATTAATTCATTTCAAATTGAGAAATCGTTTGGGACCTGAAAAAGCAGGAAAGCTTGTTTTCTTTTCCAGATAATGAACAAAGAGGAAAATGAAGATGAAGGCAACTGAGTTAGCTGCAGAAGCCAATATTTTAAGTTTCTCATGTTGAGTTGGCTGACATAGTCGATTTAATTGTTTTTTAATATTTCATTTAACTATTTTAGTTGAAAACAATTTTAACAAAAAAAAATCTGATTTTAAAAAACTTGAATGTTTAAGTTCAAAAATGCATATGCTTGCTTTGTTAAAATATTATATGTTTGCTGTTGAAGAAAAGAATCCAGAATACATAACGTTATTTTAGTTAAATAAAACAATTTAAATGTCTGTCTAGTGATGTTCTCCTCCTAATACAGCATGGCAAGAAAGTCCTCCAAATATTAATGGTTAATGTGTTGAATTGGAGATTGTTCACCTCCCAGTGATTTCATAAATATCTGCTTCTATTACCTTTGGTAAGTAAAATAACCAATCACTCATTTTCTGATATAGCTGTAATACTAATCTGAAACGTTTTCAGAATAAATCACTTAAAAATGCATAGTGTGTACTTTCTAAAAATGAAACCTATGTCTATCTCTGAGTTGTGAAGAATATGTGTTAAGGTTATAACAACCAACAAGAATGTACTTTTATGTAGAAATCTATCATTAAATTGAGTCTTCCTGGCTAGTGATTTAAATCAAGTTGATTTAAATCTAATCCACCCTGGTACACACTGCTGAACAGTTCTTTTTAGTGGTTTCCTCTTTGGTGAGCATTTTTCTCCAAGTGATCTAAAGGTGCACACAAACTACGTTTTAAGTAATGGGCTGGCTGGCTTTAAGTAATGGGCAGTCTGTGCTCAGTTTTCCAGTGTTGTCATAGGACCGTATAAAATCCGTAGCACAGGAAGTGGTCTCTTAATCATCAATTAAACATCTCTCAAATGCCCTTCAGTAATTGCACGATGTGTGGCACTTGATTATTTGCTCTATGTCCTCAGAATTCCTTCAGTTCCACACCACCTCAGTATTTTGATACCATAGTGGTGATAGGGGGCCTGAGAAGTTCAAGCAAAAGTTATTTTCCCTCTACACTTGTATTCAAATATTAGAAGGTTTTTTTCTGAGTGTTTACCTAATTCTATAAAATGTAGAGTTTATTAGTATGACTTCTGGTAAAGCAAGAGGAAGAGGACCTTACTGAATTCCACCATCCTTTAGACTCTGATAGCCATCTAAATTCTCTGACTACATGACTTAAATAAAATGTAACAAAAACCAGGGACCTACTAGCTAACAGTAACTAACAAAAACAACAACAACAAACATGGCAAATTGGTGTTAAAAACTAAATAGTAAACTTCAGAATTATTCAAATGCCACATTAAATCTTGGTGTATTTGCTTGTATAAAACCAAAATAAATTATAAATGAAGCTGCTATTTGTTACTCTCTTTCTTAATGTAATTTCACTAGTTCTCATTAAAATCGGGTATTTAGCAAGCGAGAAATTGCTTTATATTAGATTTGAGTGGTGGAAAACTGATGTAGAAATAGTGTGCGGTGTGTTAAATAGAGACTTTATATAGGCAAATATTGTGTTGAATGGCTGCAAATGCTATTATGTGAGAAATGAGATCAGTTTCAGAATTCCAGTCATACATTTTTTCTTATACATGCTTGAATTAGAAGTCCATTCTTCAGTTAAAACTCTCAATGTAGGTATATACATAGAGAATTGCTTCTACATTTCAAACCTTTGTTTGCTTGAACACTATGCCACCTTGTGCTTCTCAAAATCCTCTGAATACTGCAGGCACTGCAGTGAAAAAGACGGCAGCAGCAACTGCAGACTGGCCTGGTTTGAAAGGATGACATCACCTCCATTAATGTGTGATAAAGACTGCTGGCTCAGAGGTTGCTGAACTGTGTAGAGATTGGTGCAGATATTTTTGGCACTGCTCTTGAGTACATTCAATGACTTTCTTCAATAAATCTTACTAAACCTACAAATTATAAGTGCTTTATAGTACAATTAACCTTAAAAAAGATAACGAGCTGCTTTATTTATTGGCATGATCACTCCCCCATGGAGTTAAAAAGAGCACATGCACTTTCCTTTCTTTGAGCACCCTCTCACCCAAATATAACCCCTGCTGTCTTTGCCTCCAGTAAATTCACCATTGTAGAACAGGTACAGAAATAAGCCCTTAAGGAGACAGGAACATGAAACTCATACACCTTGAGCCTTTAAGGGCATAATCAGCTGCAGTGAGTAAGTCTGGAGCTCCCAGTTTAGCAAGGTGCTTAATCTAGTGCCTAACCTCACTAGCCAGTCATTGAAGTCAATGGGATTATACACATTCTTAGGTATCTAGTGGAATTGGAGCCTAAGGCCTTGGCTACACTCACACTTTACAGCGCTGCAACTGGGGTGTGAAAAAACACCCCCTTGACCGCTGCAAGATACAGCGCTGTAAAGCGTCAGTGTAATCAGGGCAGCAGCGCTGGGAGCGCGGCTCCCAGCGCTGCACACTACACCCGTAAGGGATGTGGTTTACATGCAGCGCTGGGAGAGCTCTCTCCCAGCGCTGCCGCTCTGACTACACTCACACTTCAAAGTGCTGCCGCGGCAGCGCTGCGGGGCAGCGCTTTGAAATTCCAAATGTAGCCATACCCTGAGGCAGACTCTAATATGCAGAACTAACCCCATACAATAAGATTATTTCTGTATGAATTTCTATCAGATAAAACAGTGTTTTTCACCTTAACTTTAATAAAATCAGCATCTTAATTGGTCCAGTGTGACAGGTGAGGAAGTGGTATACAGAACTCACAGCAGGTTTAGGGTTGATAGCTCACAGCACTCTGCCTCTTGAAAGAGAGGCTACAGAATACTATCACCTTTCTAGAGCTGGTGGTAATGGTGCTATTGCAGAAGAAATGCATTTACAAACATGCTGGCAGACTTGTTCTTTTCATCTAAAGCTGCTGGCCTTACTCTTGTCCCCAGTAGAGATACAGCTGCCATAGTGGGGAGCTAGGATATATCAACAAAAAGTTGCTACATGGGATTTCTACAGTCCAGAACATGAGTGGCTCTTTGAGCAGCTGCAACCTGTGGGACCTGTGGTGCTCAAACAGGGATTTAAAACTTCAAACCATGCCCCCACATTAGTTGGATGTGGAACGGCTATGTAATCTAGGAATGCTGACCTGTAACTTATCAATACCATATGTGATCTGAATAGTGAGAGTTGCTCTGTGGCTATATTGTCTTATTGGGCTGTAATCTGAATATTTTGATTAACTTTTAATGGTGGCTATTGGAAGAACGAGGAGGAGAGCAAGACAACAGCTCTAGATAAGCAGCTTCCTGATAAATTTGGGGGCAGTTACAAAACGTTGGCCAAATAATTAGTGGTGAAGGTGCTATTTCCCGGCTCCAGCCCAGAGCAATGCAGCTCTTTTGCCAAGGCGGGGAGCCTAGAGATCAAAGCGATTCTTAACTGTTAAGACTTGGGGGCAGGGTGGAGGGATTGTCAATGAGTTCTTCCTGGGGGACAACTGACATAATCAGACAGGTCATGCAGGAGTGTCTGAAGTAAAGCCTTCCCAAGCTTCCAGGAGAGACGGTAGGCTTTAAGGAAGATAGACCTCAGTATTGGTTTTTGGTTTAAGATCTGTCTCTGAAATGTGTTGGTATTAATTAAAAATACACGGCATTAAGAAGGATGTGTGGTCACTGGATACCACTGGCCATAGCTCTCGAGGAGAAGAAATGCTCATACTGAACCTAAGACATGCCTCCTTAGGTAATCACAGTTAGTATTCAGGGATGGCAGCCTAAGTCCCAGTCTCGATTCCATTCTGAGATTATGGCTTGAGAAAGAGACAAGAAAGGGCCAGAGATCTAGTCACAGTTAGCAGGGAACAACTAGCAGAAACTCATTGGAGCAGAGGCAACATCAAAGCCACCTTCCCCCACTTGGGACGAATTACCACTGGGGAGTGGGGGAAAGAATGAGCTTGTGTAAGGCGCAATATAAGTTGCACCACTTGGCCTTCTGTAGGATTCAAGGCCTTAGGGAGTCTTATGTTTCATTTTTAAATCTGCATAAAATCTTGCCATTAAAATGCTAAATGTGGCTAAAAATGGGATGAATTTGGTTTTTAAAAGCATCTTTTTTTGAAAAGATGCAATTGAAAATGATGAATTATGATTTAGTCGGGATGATCCACCCATAGAATACCACTGGTTTTGTTGACTTAACAGATTCTGCAAATGAGAAACTTGTTTTATCTTTTTTGCAGGTATTTCCCAAAGAGAGTGCCTGTAAGGAAGCATTAATGATACACCTTAAAAAATTTCTCTTAGTGAGGCTACGTCTTCACTACCCGCTGTATCGGCCGGTAGCAATCGATTGCTCGGGGATCGATATATCGCGTCTCATCTAGACGTGATATATCGGTCCCCAACGCGCTTATATCGATTCCGGAACTCCAGCAACCCAAACGGAGTTGCGGAGTCGACATGGGGCGCCGCGGACATCGATCCCGTGCCGTGAGGACGGTGAGTAATTCGATCTTCGACTTCAGCTACGTTATTCACGTAGCTGAAGTTGCGTATCTGAGATCGATTTTCCTCCATAGTGTAGACCAGCCCTAAGATACTCTAAGCACTATGTATGTGGTTGACTGGAAGATGAAAAGGGGGATAGAAGAAGGATGCAAACAGAGTTCTAGCTGCAGGCCATGGAGTGGTATTACTTTGAATGCTGGACATTTACAAAGGGTTTAAGAGATTTTAAATGTCACTCGCTCTCCATGAAGTGAATGCTTTTTTCCCATCTAAACATGCAGGAACTTAGGCCATGTCTACATCTAAAATTTTGCAGCGCTGGTTGTTACAGCTGTATTAGTACAGCTGTATAGGGCCAGCGCTGCAGAGTGGCCACACTTACAGCAACCAGCGCTGCAAGTGGTGTTAGATGTGGCCACACTGCAGCGCTGTTGGGCGGCTTCAAGGGGGGTTCCGGGACGAGAGAGCAAACCGGGAAAGGAAACCAGCTTCGCCGCGGTTTGCTCTCTCGGTCCCGGAGCCACCCAGCAAACCGCAGGGAAGGAGACCTGCTTGCTCGGGGTTCCGGGACCGAGAGAGCAAACCGGGAACGCCGCGGTTTGCTCTCTCGGTCCCGGAGCCAGCCAGCAAACCGCAGGGAAGGAGACCTGCTTGCTCGGGGTTCCGGGACCGAGAGAGCAAACCGGGAACGCCGCGGTTTGCTCTCTCGGTCCCGGAGCCACCCAGCAAACCGCAGGGAAGGAGACCTGCTTGCTCGGGGTTCCGGGACCGAGAGAGCAAACCGGGAACGCCGCGGTTTGCTCTCTCGGTCCCGGAGCCAGCCAGCAAACCGCAGGGAAGGAGACCTGCTTGCTCGGGGTTCCGGGACCGAGAGAGCAAACCGGGAACGCCGCGGTTTGCTCTCGCGTTCCCGGAGCCACCCAGCAAACCGCAGGGAAGGAGACCTGCTTGCTCGGGGTTCCGGGACCGAGAGAGCAAACCGCGGCGAAGCTGGTTTCCTTTCCCGGTTTGCTCTCTCGGTCCCGGAACCCCGAGCAAGCAGGTCTCCTTCCCTGCGGTTTGCTGGGTGGCTCCGGGACCGAGAGAGCAAACCGCGGCGTTCCCGGTTTGCTCTCTCGGTCCCGGAACCCAGAGCAAGCAGGTCTCCTTCCCTGCGGTTTGCTGGGTGGCTCCGGGAACGCGAGAGCAAACCGCGGCGAAGCTGGTCTCCTTTCCCGGTTTGCTCTCTCGGTCCCGGAACCCCGAGCAAGCAGGTCTCCTTCCCTGCGGTTTGCTGGGTGGCTCCGGGACCGAGAGAGCAAACCGGGAAAGGAAACCAGCTTGATTACCAGAGGCTTCCTCCTTCCACGGAGGTCAAGAAAAGCGCTGGTAACTGTCTACATTGGATTACCAGCGCTGGATCACCAGCGCTGGATCCTCTACACCCGAGACAAAACGGGAGTACGGCCAGCGCTGCAAACAGGGAGTTGCAGCGCTGGTGGTGCCCTGCAGATGTGTACACCTTCAAAGTTGCAGCGCTGTAACTCCCTCACTAGCACTGCAACTTTCTGATGTAGACAAGCCCTTAGTGTGTCTGTGCTGCAGCTGGGAGCATGCTTCTCAGCTCAGGCAGACAGTTTCACAGTAGCTCTGCTTGAGATAGTTCATTAAAAGCAGCATTGTAGCTAGGTGTAGCACAGATAGCTTGGACTTGCTTGAGTATAAACCCTCCCGTACCCTCTGGGTACATACTTGGACAGCTACCCTGAGCTGCCACTTACGTTACCCTAGCTACACTGCTATGTTTAGTGCACTAGTTTGAACTAAGAAAAGCACTCCCAGCTGCAGTGCTAGTGCCTGTCCGGTGCTGAAAGTTTTTCTAATTTGGTGGCAACTGTTTAACAACTCTGTTTTTTATGCTGACTTGCAGCAGTTTCTTAAAATATGATTTTTAACTTCTGTGGATATGAATGGAAAATGTAACACTACTGCTTAGAATATTCTAGCCTCCCCATACCTACCCTTTCTGAACAAGAGACTACACAAACCTCTTGGCAACTCAGTGATATCCTTATGAAGTTTCTCTGTGTTCTTTTGAGACTTAATGGTACTATCGTCTGAGTGAAAGAATTTATTGGCATGTTGAATTTTTTATTCTGGTAAGCTTTGCAACAATGAATGGAATTCCTCATTGAATGAGGAGGGAGTACTAAAACTATTTGCTAAAGGCCAATTGATAGCTCTTTGGTGTAATCAGAAATTGCTGGACCTTTGGATCATCTCAAATCTCTTTTTGTGAGCCCTGGCTTGTAAAAGATGGAGATGAATGAATATTCACTGGCTTTTGCAAAGTATTGCTAAGGTTCACACCAGTAGAAGCCAGGACCTAGAAAGGAATCGTCATGTAAGATATCTTTAGTTTTGCTTATGGAGGTGTTTTGAAAATGGTGTGTAAAGTAGTGCGTAGGTGACTGAAATCCATTGCTTGCTGCCTTGAAGGATTCATGCCGTTAGTTGCATATTAGACCTCTGTTTGCTGGAAGAGGATGTGAAAGACTGGTATCAGAGCACCATTCAAAGTGAGAGATACTAAATTAAGTTGACCTTTCTCTTTTTATCTACTTTGAAAAAGCTTAACTTCAGTGCTTCATCTTCCATTAAAGGTTGCCCACTGACCATGTTGTTACATTACATGTATACACGTTTCTCAAGTGATCATTCGTGTATTTACATAGGTAAAATTTTATCAGATAAAATGGAGTTTACAAAAGATTCTAACGTATTGAGATCTCATTGATAGGTTCAAAAGAACTTAAATAAAGTTGTAGGCTTCAAGGTACATTCAATAAGGTAAATATTTCCTTTATGTATTAGGTAGATGGGATTTGAAAGCCTACTTACACTGCATATCAAACCGCTGACTTATTTCCTTGTTTCTTATGTGTTCCAGGGTTTCGCAAAAATGATGAAATGAAGGCTATGGAAGTATTACCAATTTTAAAGGAAAAAGTTGCCTATCTTTCAGGTAAAGTCTTACTCTTACTAACATGCATTGTATTTTTAGTTGAAGTGTTTGACAGCCATAGAAAAAACCCACTAGTTTGCATGTCCACAAAATACCAGGTAAAACTGCCTACCAATGTTACAAATATTTGTATGTCTCAATACCTGTACAGTAAGAACTATCGCATAATTTTTTGCCAATATTTATCTTTGTACAATGACGTGAAATTAAAGTATCACTGGCAACTTGTTTCCACAATAGATTACTTGCTTTTTCCACTTCACTCAAATTGCTTTTCCCTTCCTCTGTGTTTTCCCTGTCTTATGAGCCTTAAATTTGTTCTCTGCTTGGGAATGTGGTAAAATAACACAAGTGTGTTGGCCAGTTCATTGGGTTGTGTGTTTGACCTGTAAAGCCTTCGTCATCCCCTTCGTCGTTAGTTGACCAAGAGACAAAATTGACCAGCGTTGCATTGAGAGAAGCATGATTCTTTCCTCCTCTCTCCCCCTCCCGCCCCATGTCTCCAGTATACAATTGAAGTTCAGTACTGGCTAGTCTACAAACTGGTGGAAGGATTTAAAAGTGTGGTTTAGATTCAGAAAGACATCAGCTGTTTGGTGTTAACTTGCACATTGATAGGTAACCTTCCTTAAAGGAATGCTGACCATATTTTTTTAATGACCTACTCCTGTGAACTAGGCCATGGCTGTGACTTCATTCTGAGTTAAATACTTTAAAAGCTGTTGAGATTAAGAAGCAGCCCATAATCCGTAAATGACAAATCACTTGCAGAGGACAGTTGCAGTCTTGGTGGTGTGTTGTGGTTTTTTTTTTTGTTTTTGTTTTTTAGGTTAATTGTGTGTTAAAACTACAGAAAGGTCTTTATCTGTAAATATTCAGACACACAACAGTGCTTCAGATTGGGCTAGTTCTCATTGGCATTGTGTAGTGGCACCTAGCACAGTGATGCTGCTGTTTGCTTTTGAGAGTATGGATCATGGGACTTTGCTCTCCCTCTCCCCTGTTTTGTGTTTTTTCTCAAAATGCATTGCTTCATTGAAGCCCAGTAACTTGAGTCTTCCCCTAATAGGAAGGGATTTTTCTTATATTAAAACAGTGTACGCCAGTGGTGCATGTATTAATTACTGAAGGCTACTTAATTACCTTTGTCACCTTCCATTATTCACCTGCATACTATTTCCCCCAATGTTCAAGGAAAAATACTCTCTTGGGAGTAGGTTTCTGTCATGTGCCATAAACTTTTGTGGCATAGTGTAAATAGAATATTCGGGTGTCACTCTAGTGAGTTAGTGGGAACAACATGACTGCAAAACATTTTTCAGTCATATTCATCAAGAAAAAGGTAGAAAAAATGAGCAGCCCCCCTGCAGCTTCTAAGTGTTTGCTAGGTGGATATTGGGAATGGTACCTTACTGCTTTTCATAGTGGAGTAATGTTAATTTGGCTTATCTGAACCCAGAGAAAATGGAATGGTTCTGGAGAAGCTTGCTTAGTGTCACATGGGCACACCCATGTTTTTATGTTGGTGTAAATGTGAAAGGATATGCAACAAATCACAACTCATAGGATTCTAAATGTATTAAAGCAGCTATAAGAACTGCCCATTTCAGTACCCAGCAAATTCGTTGTACAACTAGATCTTCCCTCACTTGTCCATCAAGTCTCCCTTAAAGTTCAGGGATAGCAAATACAGTTAACACTTTTTCCCTCTAGTGACTGTTGCTTGAAGATACCTGTGCTTGTGTACTATTCTTAAGTATTGGTTAAATTTCTTCATTTTCTTCAAGATAAGGTATCGACTGTACACATGATCCCCTGCCCCCACACTGCAGTAAAGTAACATTATTGAGGTTGCTCAAGTCAAGTGCTCTAGGAAACACCAAAATTAAGGTTGCCTGAGCAACCTTAATGCGACCCACTTGTACATATGCAATAGGATAGTCTTTACATGTTCACATACTAATTTTTCCAGAAGAGTCCTGTCTCATTCAGTGCACAGGATGGATGAGGCTCACTGAATGAGCAGCTATTCAGTATTTTGTTTTTTCTCATCATTGTTTTCTCCTCATTGTTCAGTGTATGGCCCAGTTCTTATTGGGTATGTTTAATTGCACACCAAGCCTGGGTTCTGAGTTAGATTTGAGCTCAGGTCCCCCTTCTGTTCACACACCAATTGGTCTGGCTTCCAACTTCTGAACCAAATGAGGCGCGAGTCCTACAGACAAGTATCCTTGACAATACAATGCTGACTCATCCGCAGACCTTTGTGGCACCCTGTTCCCCCTCCAAAATTGACACTTTGTACCCTGTTTCCATTCTCTTTTTCCTCCCACCTCCGGCTTGTCATTGTAGTCCTATTCTCCTCATCTAGATAGTTTGTCTTCACTCCTCAGGCTTCTCATCTCAGTTCTTCTCCTTGCCCACCCAGTCTTCCCATCTTGGTTCAGTCTCTCTTCCCTGCCCAGTCTCAAGTCATCTCCACCCACATTCTCCTACCCTAAAAGGCTCCCCGTCCCATTCTTCTTTCTTCAGCTGTACAGTCTGTTGTCCTTAACCCCACCCTGCTGACACTTTGTCACATCTCTTTGCCCAGCCAATCCTAGTGCCAGCTGTTCTCCCCCACCCCCCTAGCATCTCATCTGGGGGGATCTCAGTCCCTTACCCCACTCTCATTTTCCCTCCCCAACTCTAATCTTAGGCCTTGTCCACCTGGTCCTCACCTCCGTCCTTTAACTCCCAGTCCCAGGTCTCCTCTCCCACCTGCTGCGCCACACTCAATCTTGGTCTATTCTTTCTTTTCCTAGTCTTATTTCCTCTTGTCCCCCCCCCCCCCCGGTCTGTCTCTTGTCCCTTCCCTGTTCAGATCAGATGGCTTCCTGCTCCTCACTGAATAGTGCAAGCAGAGGGGTCATTGACAGTACAGGAGAGAAGGGTTTACCATTCAGTTCCAATGTCTGAATCGAGTATGGCCCCTTTAGCCCAAATTGCAGTTGCCAGGGAAAATCCTGCTCAGGCCTGGATTGGAGTATGCCTAGAGTGGACGGAATCTCCTGAGAACTTAGTGCTAAGCTCAGAGTTTCTACTGCACATGTGCGAACAGTAATTTTTCAAAGGCTTATAACTTGTGGGTGGATTTTCACAAAGATGGCAAAAAGTATATCCCTGACAAAGAGGCCACCCCCTTGCCAAATTTCAAGTCCCTGCTGAACAGTATGGGAGTGCTAGAGCTTCTCAAGAAAGAAGTCTGTTTCAGCATGGGCAAAATCATGGTTCCTCTCTGACCCTTCTAACTTGTTCTCACAAACGGAATAGTTTTGGCTGAAAACTTGAAACAAAACAAAACCACCAGCATGTAGCAGATACCCAGGCCAGAAAATTTCAGTCCAAATGGCCAAAGTTCAGCAAAGTTGTAAGCAACTGAAGACGGTCTTAAAATAGAACTATCAGACAACTTTAATACTAGACGGTGCTACCCACTCTGCCTGTGTGTTGATATGTGGATGCACTTAATCATTTACTGTAGAATGGTACTCTTTTGGTCTTCATGATAGCATAAACAAAACACCATGAGTGAGTGCTGAACGCTGAATCAGCATGATGTGTCAGACAGATCAAGTATTGAACTCATTCATAAAAATTTATGCCCTAACGTATCCCTCACAATTTAGAGACAGCCCAGTAAACTTCAGTGCAGATCCTGGCTCTCTGCTCTCTTTGCATTGCTCTGGTAACCATTAGGAGGGTTGCAATGGTCACATCTCTAGCTATGGGTCCATAGTCCATGGGAAACCTCCCAATGGTCATAGAGCCAGTATAGCTCACTCCTAAGCTTCCTCCTGCAGCCCCTGGTGAAGGCTGTCATGGAGAGAGGGTGTGGTTGGAACAGGCTATGAAATTGCTATCTGCTGGTCAAGTTCAGAGTAGCTTGAGGCTGCTCTATTCTCCCCTTGAACCAGGGCTGCCACAAACCCAGCCTGACCATCAGAGAACCATAACCACGAAATTGAGGCTTCTTTTCCACAGGAGCTTTTCTTGTAACTATTAGGTCGTTTGTTTTGTGAGTTGTATATTAACTCGCTGCTTTGATCTAGCTGAAGTATTTTGATTTAATTTGAATACTGTGTAATTATTTTCTTCCGAGTGTAGCGATGCATGTACTTTGATATGGGAGGGAAAGGACTGTTAACTTTTTACGTTTGACTGCTGCTGGCAAGATATAGATATAGTTGCATTTCTTACACTATTCTTAATACCATAAAAATAATGTCACTGGAGGTCCAGCAAAAGGAATCGGACAGCATCTCGGAAGCAATACTGCACTGACTACAAGGCAGAGTTAAAGTTTACACCGCACAGGTATCTGGGTGATCATTTTGTATACTATGCTTAGTTTAAAAGAAGTTTAAAAGAATTGTTTCTATGTCAAGCTTAAAGCTATAAAATTAGAAATGATAGAAATGAAGACATGCTGTTAATTTTAGTATATCAAGTGGTGCTCCATAATTTAATTTCATTGTCACTAGTAGGTGATCGGATATACAGTTGCAATCCATTCTTCAAGCAGAATTTGTTTTACTTTGTTCACAAAATTACGGAATAAAACCACTTGGATAAAAATGGGAGAGCTCAGAGGCAGAAGTGCTAGCCAATTATCTACATGTTTTATTGGTCCAGTCTCTTACACAGTGATACAAGGATTTCGCTTTTCCAGAGTGAACATGTGGATAAATTACTAACGAATTGACAGATTCAGCAGCTGCAGTTCAACACATGAATGTATAAGCCATTTAGCTCTTACTGTAATAGGTAATAAAACTCATTGTTTTGGAGTCATTTGCTTATAAAACCAAGTATATTCTGGGTAAGCCTCACATGTCACCATGAGTGTTAGATTTTATAAACTCAGGACTTGGAGTCTCTTACTAAAAGACAGTGACACAAATCTACAATGAAAGTCATCCCTACAATCCCAATTATTTTATTGCTAGGTGCACATTGTTTAGCCATCACAGTATGCTATTTCAGGGACGTTGTACTGCAGTGTTGAAGTCTAAAAATTATTTAAAGCATAGTCCTAATTTTTTTTTCTAGGCCTTGAATTTGTATTTCTATTAGGATGAGGATGCATCCTCACTTCAGAAAGTGTGACTTGATGCGGTTATCATATGCACTTGCTTAAAACTCTTTATTTCAAAAGCAACACCTTGATAGCTCCCAATAATATTTGAGTAGTTCAGCGGAGCTAACAGCATGTGGTGCTGTTCTTTCTTTATAGGATGATATTAACCATTGCTGAGTTTTTCATATTTAGTGCACAGATATGCAGAATAAAGCTCTCAATACAAAATGATGTAGTGTCCATGGGCTCTTCTAAGTAGGCACATGCTGGTGTAATATGACTACTTTAATTGACGTCATTTATATTAATAGCATATAGGCACTCAGATGGTGGGAATATGCTGAGATCTGTAATATTGTCTTTGGTTAAGACAACTCCCCACTCCTTCACGTTACTCTTTGCGGTTGCACAGTCAAATGAACAAGTTTCAGAGAACCGATGATTATCCGTAATTTGCTGTCAGTCATGGAATTGTAACTAACTGAAAAGCATGCAGTCGGGTAGCATGGTTTGTTTCTGTCAGTTTTTAGGCTTTGTCTACACTGGCACTTTCATTGCTAAAACTTTTGTCATGCAGGGTTGTGAAAAAACTCCCCTCTGAATGATGACGGTTTTAGCAATGAAAAGCACCGATGTGGACAGCACTTCATCATTGAGAGCCACACTCCTGGCAACGAAGCTACCACCCCTCTTAGGAGGTGGTTTTATTCTGATGCTGGGTGAGCTCTCTCGCGGCGTTGAAGAGTGGCCACACTGCACACCTTACAATAGTGCGGCTGCAGTGGCACTGCTGTGCCCTTGTAAGGTGCACAGTGTAGACATAGCCTGAGGGCATGGCTACACTTGCAGATGTAGAGCATTCTGAGTTAAACCTGCCTTAGTAGAGCACAATAGGGAAAGCGCTACAGTCTGTCCACACTGACAGCTGCAAGCAGACTGGCGTGGCCACATTTGCGGCACTTGTAGCAGCATTGGGAGCGGTGCATTGTGGGCAGCTATCCCACAAAGCACCTCTTCCCATTCTGATTCTGTGGTTTCTGGGAAGGGGGCAGGGGATGCGAGGCATTCTGGGTCCTATCCCAATGCCCAGTGATGCATTGGTTTGCATTCCAGCAATCCTTCTGCTTCTGTCCATGATTGACACCATCTTTCAACGTTTTTTGTACTGCGCACTCTGTCTTCCCTTTCGGTCTGCGGGAATGGAGCCCAAACTGCTGAGGAATATGCTGACGAGTCTCACCAGCACGTCACGTTTTGCAATTGAGTTTTACCTTAAGATTCAAAGTGACAGTGAGAACTCAGACAGTGATATCAACTCGTATAATGCATATGACACGAGATTGCTTGTGGCATTCACGAACATGCTCAGCACCGTGGAATGGTGCTTCTGGGCTCGGGAAACAAGCACAGAGTGGTGGGATCACATCGTCATGCAAGTCTGGGATGACAAGCGGTGGCTGCAGAACTTTTGGATTACAAAAGCCACTTTCATGGGACTGTTTGAGGAGCTTGCCCTCATTCTGCGGTGCAAGGACATGAGATTGATAGCTGCCCCAACGGTGGAGAAGTGGGTAGCTATTGCAGTCTGGAAGCTGGCAACTCCAGACAGCTACCGATCAGTCGCTAACCAGTTTGGAGTGGGGAAGTCAATCATTGGAATCATATTGATGCAAGTTTGAAGGGCAGTTAGTCACATCCTGCTCAGAAGAACCGTGACTCTGGGTAACGTACATGACATTGTGGCTGGCTTTGCACAAATGAGTTTCCCTAACTGTGGAAGGGCGATAGATGGGACGTATATTCCAATTCTGGCACCATCCCACCTAGCCTCTGAGTACATTAACTGGAAGGGCTGTCTCTGTATGGTTCTCCAGGCGCTTGTGTATCACCGTGGGCTTTTCGTTGACTTTAACACAGGCTGGCCCAGAAAGGTGCATGTTGCACACACCTTTCAGAACGCTGGCCTGTCCAGGAAGCTGCAAGCCGGGACTTTTTTCCCAGACCAGAACATCACTGTGGGGGAAGTCGAAATGCTCATTGTGATCCTTGGAGACCCCGCTTACCCTTTGATGCTGTGGCTCATGAAACCCTGCACAGGGAGCCTTGACAGCAGCAAGGAGCAGTTCAACAACAGATCTGAACTGGTGCAGAATGACACTGGAGTTTGCTTTTGACCGTTTAAAGGGCCACTGGCGCTCTCTGTATGGGAAGCTGGACCTGGCCTATAACAGCATCCCCGTGGTTATATCCGCGTGCTGTACCCTCCATAACAGGGTGAAAGATTCACTCAGGCATGGAACTTGGAGGTTCAACACCTGGAGGCTGAATTTGAACAATCAGAGAGCAGGGCTATTAGAAGGGCCCAGCGTGGGGCTCCAAGGATTAGAAATGCCTTGAGGGAGCAATTTGAGGCTGAAAGCCACCAGTAATGTCTGGTGCCACGCACAGGAGTGAAGTGCAGTGGTTCCAATGTTAGTAGGAATCTGCGTTTGCTACACTGAGTTGCAGTGCCTGCTGCTTTCCTAGGCTAAGGCATCTTTTACTTTATGCAGTAATAAAGAATGTTTTCAAAGCAAAAAAGTCTATTGAGAAGAAAATGCATTTATTGAAAAGAAACACAACTGCTTGGGAAACAGAAAGAGAGGGGGTGGGGTGGGGAACGGTACAATCACAGATTTGTGTATGTCCTTTGGTCATACTCAGCCTTTCTGTTTGGAATGCTGTGCAATGAGTGCTGCACTTCCGGATGGCTATGCTGCATGGTGATGGGGGTTGAGTGCAGAAGGTGAGGATCGTAGTTTTCAGGGCTGGGTGATGAAGCTGCAGGTGTTGGAGGCGCTGGTGGCAATAAGAACCTGGATGTTGGGGAATGTGGGTTGGAGGTGACATGGGAGCACAAGGGAAAGAGCTTTGGGACAAGGGCTGCAGGGGGGCGGGCGCGGTAGTGCTTTGCCTGCATGGCTACGAGCACCTGGATCGAGTCTGCTTGGCGCTCCATGATGCTTATCAGGCGCTCTGTGCTTTGGTGCCAGCGATCCTCATTCTGCTGGTGGACCCTCCTTTCACTCTTCTGCCACTCCTGCACCTCTTGATTTTCATTAAGGGAGTGCTGCATGACTTCATGCAGCATGTCCTCTTTGCTTCTATGTGGCCTCTTTCTGATGCTTTGCAGCCTCTTGGCCCGTGATAACATGGATGGCTGAGATCTCAAGGTTGCATCTGTAAAGGCAAAATGCAACACTTAACAGAGGCAGCCTTGTTCACACCAGACAGACCAATGATTCCCCCGTACTTAAAGAGAGCAAGCATAGTCTACACAATAGCATAATTTGCCCATCCCAAAGTGAGCACGCACAACCCACTGAAGCCTCAAAATGGTGAGTAAGCATAGGGTCAAGGGTGACTGATTTGTTCATGGCTGTACTGTCCTCTGGATTTCTGTACCTTGAGGAGAGCCAACAACTGCAGGGGGCCCCTATACTGGACAGTGTCCCCACATTTTCCACAGGAGTTCTTCCTGGAAGATATGTCGCTGCTGAGGGTGACCTGGGAAGCAAGGGAGGGTCGTCTTCTGCAATGCGGTTTCTGCCCTGGCTCATATGCAGCTTGCCTGTGTGCAGCAATGGTCCCTCCCCGCCCCCATGGCACAGTGGCGTGGACATGTTAGCCTGACTGGGACAAGGACCACAGTGGCTCTCCCACAAAACGTGCACAAGCTCATTGCCCAAGTTCTGGCTGAGACCTTTGAAGAGATCACTGAGACTGATGACCGCAATGTGAGAGAGCACATCAACGCCCTATTCCACGTCTAGGCATGCATGCAACCCTAACCCTCCTTGCCCCAAGAGCCTGCACTGAATAACTTCCTTCCCAAAATAAAAGCCGCTTACTGGGAATCTCCTCTGGTGTTTGTCCTTCCCCAAGTACTGGCCGCCGTGACTGGCTACCTTCCTCCTGGCTTGAGAACAGCTCCTGGCTGCATGCATCTAGGGATGCTGGGGTGTCTTCCTCCTCCTCCTCCTCAGCACCCTTGCTCCCGCTTTGCTGCTGCTCCTCCTCCTGCCTTGTTGGACTGGGCTCTGAAGTGTCCATGGTGGTACTCGGAGTGGAGCTGTGGTCACTGCCAAGTGTAGTGTCCAGCTCTTTGTAGAAATGGCAGGTCGCGGGGGCAGCACCGGAGTGGCAGTTTGCCTCGCGGGCTTTGCAGTAGGCATTCAGCAGCTCCTTTACTTTAACCCTGAACTGCAGAGCATCCCAGTCATGGCCCATTTCCATCATGTCCCTTGATATCTTCCTGAATGTATTGTAATTCCTATGTTTGAAGCGCAGCTGGGACTGAACAGCTTCCTTCCCCCCAAACACTGATGAGGCCCAGCACCTTGCCGTTGCTCCGTATTGCGGATTGCTTGGTGCATGGAGGCATGGTAACCTGGAAAGATTCCCTGAGAGCACTCCATGCCTGGCTGAGCAAACAGGAAGGGGATTTTCAAAATTCCCGGGGAATTTAAAGGGCGGGTCAGATGGTTGGTCACCTCAGGGCAGGGCAGTAGAGTTCAAACTGATGATCAGAGTGGCTAGAACAGGCATTGTGAGACACTTCAGGAAGCTGATCAGAGTGCATTAACAGACCAGGACGTCCACACTGGCGCCGCAGTGCTCCAGGGGAGGCGCATCAAATGTTGTTCCACTCGTCGAGGTAGAGTACCAGGAGCGCTCTACTTGTGGAGTCAGAGCACTCTATGTGCCTTGCCAGTGTGGATGGGTCATGAGTTAGAGCGCACTGGGCTGCTTTAATGTGCTCTGACTCGCAAGTGTAGCCATGCCCTAAGTGTGTCTTTTGGGAAATTTAAAAATTGGTTTTTGGCTTCAGAAGTATCAGTTTCACAAAGCCAGCTATCTTTAAATTCTCTGAGAAGCATGCATTAGGTGCTGATAACCTCCTCTCCCCCCATCAGTAAATACACCAAGCTGTGAGCAGTAGGTAAGGTTGTGTGGATGACTCACTGACATTCACATCCTGTGAGCTGCCAGGGGATCAGGCACATCATTGGCTTGCAGTGATGAAAATAGAGGAGCATGGTGTTGGTCGTCCTGACCCCAACAATTTGTTATTTAATTAAAATGGTCTTTTGACCTACAGCCTTGGATGGTTCTGTTTTAGAAAATTTTAAATCACATTTTCTTTCCAAGAGGATGTGCACACCTAGTAGGAGGCAGCCTTGGTTCTTTTCTAAGTGCAGTCTGATTGTAAACTCTCCAAGGCAGGGACTCTTGTTGGTTTGTTGTGTTGTATGGTATGCTTTTCGCACTTATCACAAATCTTGTTTTTCAGGTGGCAGAGATAAACGTGGAGGCCCCATTCTAACATTTCCAGCTCGCAGCAATCATGATAGAATACGACCAGAGGACCTTAGGAGACTAATATCATACCTAGCTTGTATCCCTAGGTAAGAGCTGATCACTTGTTAAGCTTTCAAACTTTACACTGTTGGTTAGTGAAACTGTTGGTTAGTGTTGCAGCATCTTTCCCAGTTATGAAATGAAATGGGTTAAGGAGTGATGCAAGTTCACTCCCCTCACTGTTTTTAAGGGCATGGCTACACTTGCAAATGTAGAGCACTGTGAGTTAAAGCAGCTGTCAGAGACCGCAGTAGGGAAAGCCCTGCACTGTGCCCACCCTGTCGAATTCAAGCGCACTGGCACGGCCACATTAGCAGCTCTTGCAGCAGCCACAGAAAGCAGTGCTTTGCAGTAGCTCTCCCAGCATGCAAGTGGCTGCAACATGCTTTTCCAATAGGGGGTGGGGTGAAGTGGAGTGTGGCAGGGAGTGTGTTCTGTGTATGTGGGGGGAGAGAGTGGGTTTTTGGGGGGCTGAGAGCATGCCAGCATGCTACTTGTAAGCAGACAGCAGCAGCCCCCCTTTCCCCCGCCCCTCTCTCTCTCACATAGCATTCCACAGTAATGGTTTGCTTTGTCCCAGAGAAGATAAGCAGGCTTTTCAGCCAAGGCATACCAAGCATTATGCTTCTCATGGAGGTGGATTACCAGGAGCGCTCCAACTACAGAGTCCAGGTGCTCTAAGTGCCTTGCCAATGTGGACGGGTTGTGAGTTAGGGCACCCGGGGCTGCTTTAGCGCTCTAATTTGCAAGTGTAGCCATGCCCTAAGCTGCTTAGAAAAAGACTTAACAACAAATTGGGCCTCCTATGGTATGTGGATTGCTGGCAGACTGGCTGCTGCATGTCAGCTGGAAGTAGCAGTGGTCTAGATGGTCATACAAGGGTGCTTGCATTCTGAAATAATGAGAAAATCACTCAAAAGACTTGTCAAAAGTAGGGAAAAAAGTTGATTTAAAAACCACGTTAGTACCTAGTATTGATAGCATTGAACACCTCGGCCGTCTCCTTGGGTTGACCATGATCTGTTAACACATTTTAGTGGTATTGAAGTCTACCTTAGTTGCTAACAGATCTTGAACTAACACAGTTACAATTAATTGACTAACTAAACTTGGTGATACAAGGCCTAAGAAGAAAGCAATATGTAAAACTATAAAGAAAACCTATTTGAATAATAACGTAGTATAGCATGGTAACTTGGACATCTTATATGCTGTGAAACACAACGAAAAAACACCTGCAAAAATACACAAATTGGAGCTAGTATTAGAGAAAAGTATCTGCCCCAACCTCTGCTTCAGTGCAAGACAGAATGGGTTCAAAGATGACTAATGTATGCCCTCTATTCTGGGTCCAGCTAAGGCCTGCCAACCCTGGTGTGAGTTAAATTAGCCCTAAGGCTGTTTTAATCACCTTCGCAATCTGACCTGAAGGAGTGGTTCTAATAGCTGAGACTAGCTGGAAGGCAGCAGTACAAAGCCACAAATCCTTCTTTTTGGCAAGGCCTCCTATGGCGCGGGTTCCAAGAAGGAATTGAGAAATAGTTTCTCCATCGAGGGCAGTCTTGTTAAACTAGTGTTATCCCCGATGGCTGAGCTGTCTGGCTGTACAGCACTTTTAAACTGCAAAGTGGTAAAAAGGAGCTGTCTGTTACAGACTGTAAGGGCTGGCTTATACAGAAACTGAAAACAGACCCCAAAAAGTGTTCATTAAAACTGATTTCTTTTCTTTTGGTGCAAGTTTGTGTAAACAAGCCACTGTAACTTATTATATGGTAGGGGGCTAAACAATCCTCCAACACATGCTGTTCCTAATGTCACCTGAGTCTTTTGGCAGAATCTCTGTATTATGCCACTCTTACCTGTTTTGAGTGGCTATTCCTTGTCTGTTACACAATATTTTTTGAATTTAGGGTAGTTCACGTGCTTTGCTATTGGTGTGTTTTAAGTGGTTTACACAATGGCAGGGGGTGCTGGAAACTGAATAGGTGTGCCAAAGCTATTAGCTTTAATGGACAAGAGATTTCACCCTACGCATCTGAATTCTCTCAAGGGAATGGAAAGGGGTTGGAGGCTTGTATTCATGAACATGTTCAGGGCTGGAAATGGCTGCCGGTGCTACACCTGAGTTGGGCTCCATGTGAGCAGAAGAGATCTGTTATCTTTGCCCCATCACCTGTCCCTTCCCAAAACAAGTTGTGAGAAAGCCAGAGACTCTCAGCAGGATTTGATAGGGAAGGGGCAAATTGGTACTGACTAGAGTTCCAAGGGAGTAAGCTGAAGCGGAAGATAGCTATTGCAGCCACTAAGTAGAAGGACCATTAAGGTACTAAAGGGGAGATTTTGTTGGAGAGGAAGGTCAGTTTTAGAGCCTTGGATCCATTGTCAGTTAATGGCAGGGGGCTCCCCTAGCCCTTGTAGCTGGGAGCAATGCCTTTCCTATTCAGGGTGGAGGAGGAGGAGGAACAAGTACAAAATAGAGGCCACGTCCAGACTACCCGCCGTATCGGCGGGTTAAAATCGATTGCTCGGGGATCGATATATCGCATCTAATCTAGATGCGATATATCAATCCCCGAGCACGGTTATATCGATTCCGGAACTCCATCAACCCCAACGGAGTTCTGGAATCGACACGGAGAGATGCGAACATCGATCCCGCGCCGTCTGGATGGGTGAGTAATCTGATCTTAGATATTCGACTTCAGCTACGTTATTCATGTAGCTGAAGTTGCGTATCTAAGATCGATTTCCCCACCCTAGTCTGGACCAGCCCAGAGAAGCAGTGACCTCCCCTGTTCCCTCCGTGTACTTACACCAGCAAGTGAAAGGCCACTGTGCTAGGATATATCTATTAAAATGGGTAACAATAGCAGTGCTTTAGGGTATAAGCAGATCTCTGGCTAAGCCTAAGCAGTATTGTCTTCTTTCAGCTATCACCCTAGTTAAAGTCCAACTGCATCATGGTTTTATCTTTTTCTGAGTAGACCACAGCCAGGGAACAACCACTGGATTAAGGTTTAGTTTTCAAAAATGAATTAGGAGCCAAGTTCCGTTGAAAGTCACTGGAGGTGCAGCAGGCGACCCGGCACAGCCTTGGCAACCCCCAGCACCGCGGGCTGTAGGTCGAGAGAGAACAGGGTCGCCACTCCAGCTGTATGAACTGTGAGGTGGCTAAAATAGACCCTGTCCCCCTACTCCCGCCGCTAGCTAGCTTCGGTGGCTGGATCCATATGGGTCTCCTGCAGGAAAACCAGAGTACCCCTAACCCTCCCACCCCCCGAAGGAAGGAGAGCACTTGGCACCTGCGGAGACCCACCCTACAGCCCTGGGTGTTCAATGTAACGAAGATGACCGGTGCCGTGAGGAGGGCTGGGAGGTGGATCCTCGCCGGCAGGGACGCTCACGGCCCCCATTGGGCCACGCAGCAAAACGTCACCCACCCTGTAAGTGAGCAAGGAGTCACGGAAACCGTGGACCCTCAGGTAGGCTGCAGCAGCCTGCTTCCCAGTTTTTTTACGCTCCCCCATGAGGGCCCTTGCGGCCTGGAGGATCTGATGAAAATCCCCTCCATCGCTGGAGTGAAAGCTCTACCTTGTTGCAGGAGCCACGGACATCTTCTAAAAACTCCCACAGCTCCTCTCTCAGCGTATTGAGGGGTGGGGTCGCTGATCTTTGGCTTTCCCCCAGTGGGGCCCCTGTCAAAGCCCTGTGGCCCACCGAGACAGGCAGGCAGGGGGCAGACCCCTGACGTGGCCCCCAATGGGCTGGTGCCACATGGCCTGCCTCGATCCCCGGTTCAGTGGTGGCGGCCTTGGGAAGATAGCAGCCCCTAGTGGGTCGGGACAGGGAAACACAAAGGCCGCTCTCTGGGGGGTCACCCTCTGGGAAGGGGAAGGAGACAGCCCCAGGGGCAGCAATAACATCATGGGAGGTGGAGGGGGCAGGGAAGGGGTCAGCATCAGAGGCAGGGCTGGGGTCAAGAATAAGGACAAGGAAAGTGGCGATAGTGAGACTGGGGGCCTGAGTTGCTGGGCCACTGGGGGGTGGCACCCACGGTTGGGCTCGGGGTCTGTGGGGTGGGAAGGGGGCCCTTGGCGATGCCAAGCTCATGCTCTAAGGTAGGTGCTATGGTCATGACATCCATAGGTGGAGAATCAGTGATTGGGGGCCCCCACCCGGGAAGGAGGTTGGCTGCCCTGCAACTACGAGGGATTCCCCTGGTGACTCAGGTCCCGGCTGCATGGCACTGGCCGTCACCTCAAGAGGCTTGGCGGGTGCTGGTGGGGTGCCATCTGTGGCTGAGTTAGTGGAAGAGTCCAGGGGTTCCTAGGAGGCGGCAGTGTAAATAGTAGTTTGCAGGAGGGAACATGGGGAAGCGGGAGCCAGAGTGAGGTTGCCCAGATTGAGGCCCGCTGGTAGAGGGTCGCCCTCCCCCCAGGTGACCAGGGTCAGACCTAGGGCTTCAATCTCTTTGTAGATGGAAGGGGGTCGCCTTCCCCCACTCTGAGGTTCTGTCCGCAAACACCCAAAGCGACGCCTGCCTTGGGGTTCGCAGGGGCTTCAGATGGTAAGGGGGCAAGAGTGGCTCCATCGGGGGCCTTCGTAGGAAGGGACTCTAGAGGAGGGGTGGTGGTACCCTTCGATGCTGCCACGTTTTCCCCAGCTGGCACTGGTGCATGGAACACATCCATGGGCAAAGTGGAAGGATCGGCATCGGTGCCCTCCTTTCTGGTCTTCCGGGGGCTTCCGCATCGGTGAAAAGGAGCAGAGCTCGAGCGTTCCATTTCCCCTGCACTAGGGCCCAGCCCTCCATGGCATCATCAGGGGGCTGGCTAGCAGGGGTTGGGTTGGGGGGCAGGGGCAATGACTAGGGGAGGTAGCAGTAGGGTGGCACGAGGGATGGAAGATTCCCCCTGGGGCAGGCCCTTTCCCGTGCCCAGCGGTATCCCGCCGCACCCTCCTCCACAAGTCCCGTCAGACTGCAAGCAGCGGAGGCAGAGCTCTCCCGCTAGTCTGGGCATGTTGGGGGAGGTACCCCTTGGGCCTGAATGCGAGCAATGGTGGGCTGAGAAGGAAGAGGGGCGACTCTGGGTGCCAGATAGCCAGGGGTGCTGGCGATGATGGGGCCAGTGCCCTACTGGGGCTTGGGGATCCCGGACTCTCCTCCTTGCCGGGCCAAGAGGCAGTCCCTCTGGACATGTCCTATCGCCTGGCGGACATAGCACCAGGCCTCCCCTGTAGAATAATGCACCCAGTAGCGGGCCCCCTGGTAGGGGACCAGGCAGGGACCCCTCGAGCGCCTCTCCTTCACGCGCCGCTGGCAACAGTTGAAGCTGCACCTGCCGGCGGAATGAGAGGACGTGATGGAGGGCAGGGTCTTTGCAGGCCAGTGGAAGAGGGCTGATAATGGAGATGGGTTTCCCCAGGGTAGAAAGGGCAGGCAACAGGGTGGCATTGGGAAGGAAGGGAGGGACAGAGGTCAGGAGTATGCGGACACCCAGGTCCTGTAGCAGCTCCAGGGGGATGAACACCCCCTCCCCGCGGCTCTTCTCTGCTGCCTTCTTGGTGGCGGCCTTCGGTGCTAGGAAGAGGACGACCTTTCTGTACATTTTGGAGGCTGCCATGATGGCTGTGGGCCCCACCACCCTTGCCAATGCCCCACGGAGGTCTCCACTTGGGGCGAAGCGGGCACCAGGAGGCAACAGATGATGTGCTTCCTGGTCAAGGTGGGGAAGAGGCCCTGGCCGCTGTAGATGGTAGCAGAGGTGGTGGTCAGGAGAGATGACATAGCGCCAGGCGTGGGGGCCACCCCCACCTGGATGTATGCGCTGGGGACCGGGGCACCCGCAGAGCTGGTGGAGGGAGCAACGGGGAGGAACACTGCGGCTAGTGGCGGGGCTGCAGCAGCTGAGGCAGCCCCTGCCATAGAGGGCCTAGTCTTTTTGGTGGGGCCCTTACCCTTCTTTTTGCCCTGGCCCTTCCTGCCGGCTGGGGGAGCTCCCCCAGAATCAGAGGGGGCAAGGGACGTGGCAGCAGCGGAGGTCATCCTGTTGTCTGCCGGTGCCCCAGCGGGGGTGGTAACAGGTGCTTCAGCAGCAGCGGGTGAGGTGGTGGCCTGAAGGGTAGATGGGGTAGGGGCACCTCTAGGTATTTTGCTGCCCCAAGCATGGCAGGCAGGCTGCCTTTGGCGGCTTGCCTGCGGGAGGTCCCCGGTCCTGCGGCTGGACGCAGCCTGTGGGAGGTCCACCAAAACCGCGGGACCAGCGGACCCTCCGCAGGCATGTCACTGAAGGCAACTTGCCTGCTGCCCTCGTGGCGACCGGCAGAGCGCCCCCCGCCGCGGTTTGCTGCCCCAGGCATGCGCTTGGCGTGCTGGTGCTTGGAGCTGCCCCTGAGATGGGGGGACAGGTGGAGGGAGCAGGGGGTCTGCTCAAGGAGTCTCTCCCACTACGTCCCCCACCATAATGAGAGCGGGGTGGGGGGGAGGACAAACCGTGAAGGAGGGCAGGGATAGAGGGCAACCACTCCTCCCTGCTAGGCTGCAGACAGGGGAGGAGGATGCCAGAAGAGGATGCTAAAGGGGTGGGCGGGCTGTCAAGGACTTGGGGTGGGGCATCAGTCACTGATTTGGATTGGAATTCTGGCTCCTGTAGCTGCACTAAGGGATCGGAGGATGTAACAACATGGGAGGGCGGGTGCAGTGATAGAGGGGTCAAACTCAAACGGGGAGGGGCACAAGTGCATGGGAGGGGGCATTGGCACACGAGGGGAGGGGCTAATCAGGGCTAGGGGGATTGGGAGGGGAGGGGAATAAACAGGTTGAAGGCAGGATAGGGAGACCTAGGGGTTGGTTTGAGGGCAGGGGTGGGGCAAACAAAGTTGTAGATGGGGTAGGCAACCTATGGCAGGTGTGCCGAAGGCGGTACATGAGCTGATTTTCAGTGGCACTTACACTGCTTGGGTCCTGGCCACCCCTCTGGGGGGATCTGCATTTTAATTTCATTTTAAATGAAGCTTCTGAAACATTTTAAAAACCTTATTTACTTTATATACAACAATAGTTCTTCTTCGAGTGATTGCTCATATCCATTCCAGGTAGGTGTATGCGCTGCGCGTGCACGTCTGCCAGAAACTTTTTACCCTAGCAACTCCAGTGGGCCCCCTAGAGTGGCGCCAGTATGGCACCAGATATATACCCCTGCCGGCCCGCCCGCTCCTCAGTTCCTTCTTACCGCTGTGTCAGTTGCTGGAACTGTGGAGGGCGGCTTGCTGACCTCCATGTCCCTAACTCTCCTGTTCCTGTTCGTCGTTTGACTTGTAAATAATTCTTAGTTAAGTAGTAGATAGTCTTTTAGTATAGAAATAGTTATTTAGAATCTTGTAAATAGTTATCGAGCGTTGCCTGCGGGTGGGCCGTTGCCCTCCCCGGCACCGGGCCCATGCCTGGCTCGCTGGGTTTCAAGCAGTGCTCGGCATGCAAGAAGCCGATGCCCACGAGCAATCCCCACGACGCGTGCCTTAAGTGTCTAGGGGAATCGCACATTAGCAACAAGTGCCGCATTTGCAAGGCTTTTTAGCCTCACACTAAAAAGGAGAGAGATCAAAGACTCCCTGCTCTCCTTATGGAAGCGGCTCTGTCTCCGGCACCGGCGGCGCAATCAGCCAGTTCTACTCCGGCACCGGACCGCGCCAGCACCGGCAAGACTCCCTGGCACCGACCATCTCCGGCACCGAGAGCAGATCTACGTCCCTCGGCGTCTGCGACACCATCAAGGCAGGCCCGAGTGGACCGCCCGGCACCTACCTTAGCTGCGGCACCGCCTGCAGGACTGCTGTCGACTCCGGGCCCGGAAGGTCCGTTGAGTCCAGCCCCACCTAGCTCCCCCATAAGATCAGGGGTCGAGCTAAGGGTCCCATCGACGCCAGAGACTTTCACCTCGGCTCGGGACTTAATTGCACTGACGGAGCCATCTCAGCCTCAGCCAGCACCCCCGGGACGCATAACTTCCAGGGGTAAGCCGATGCTTTGAGCGCTGTCTCCCGAGTCCTGGCACCGATCACCCCGGAGGCACGAATGCTCATGCTCGGGGCGCCGCTCGGAGTCCTGGCACCGGTCGCCCAGATGGTACTGGTCGTACTCGCGGCACCGATCACCATCCGCACGGTCCCGGTTGGGCTCATCTCACCGCCGGCACCGAGACTCCAGGAGCCGTTCACCTCGGCGTTCGGCCCCACAGTCGACCTCCCGGCGCCGAACCGGTGGCAGGTCCCGAACCTGGTCGACCTCCCGGCACCGCGCTGGTGGTAGGTCCCGGTCTCTGCTGCCGTCCTGGCACCGTGTTCTCTGAAGGTCGTGGTCTCGCTCCCGGCACCGACATCCCTCCCGATCCCGGTCGGGATCTCGGCACAGATCATCACGCCGTTCTCGGTCCCGATCCCGGTACCGATGTGGGTTGCGGCACCGAGCCTCGGCACCGAGGGGAGCGTCAGTCACGGCGCATAGAGCTGCATACCAACCAAGCTCAGCGCCCCCCTGGCCTTCTAGGGAGTCGTCAGTCTCCTCCCACACTGACAGTGTCTATGCCATGACACAGGACAGGCACGCGGCCCTGTTCCAAGACTCTCCACCACAAGAATGAGGGCCTCCACAGTGGGGGTTTTGGACCCCATGGGCATACTCTCAGGCCCAGGGTCCGCAACACATTACCCCCCGCCCTGTGGCGGAGCGCAGACCACCGGAGGCGACGGCGTCTAGACCCCCTCACTCCCCGGAAACAGATGGTACTCACCGGGACCCAGAGCTCCCTCCAGAAACGGAGATGCAGCCCCTCACGGAACCCCCCGTGGACACTTTGTTGCCGGGGGTCTCCTCGTCCTCGTCTCCGGATGAGGCAGTGGCGGGTACCTCGTCCTCCAGTCCCCCCCACTGGATTTGAGGGCACACCAAGACCTCCTCCGCCGAGTGGCACAGAACCTGAACTTGCAGGCGGAGAAGGTGTCGGAAATTGAGGACCCGGTGGTGAGCATCCTTTCAGCCGATGCGCACACCAGAGTGGCCCTACCCTTCATAAAAACAATCCAGACTAATGCCACTAACATCTGGCAGTCACCGGCCTCCATCCCTCCGACCGCTCGAGGGGTGGAGTGAAAGTACATGGCTCCCTCAAAGGGCTATGAATACTTATATGTTCACCTGACCCCCTGCTCGTTGGTGGTCCAGTCAGTGAATGATAGGGAGCGCCACGGGCAAGAGGCCCCAGCGCCCAAGTCAAAGGAGGCGAGGCGGATGGACCTCCTGGGCCGCAAGGTCTATTCGGCGGGGGCGCTGCAGCGCCGGGTATCAAACCAACAGGCCCTCCTCAGCCGCTAGTCCTTCAATTCCTGGGTAGCGGCGGGGAAGTTTGCGGAACTCTTGCCCCAGGATGCACGCCAGGAATTTTCCACCATCCTGGACGAGGGCAAGAAAGTAGCAAGAACATCGCTGCAGGCCTCCCTTGATGCTGCCGACTCGGCCGCTCGGACCCTAGCTTCGGGGCTCACGATGCGCCGGATCTCTTGGCTGCAGGTCTCTGGCCTTCCGCCGGAGCTCCAGCACACAATCCAGGACCTCCCCTTCGAAGGCCAGGACCTGTTTTCGGATAAAACAGACCCTAGACTGAAAGATCTTAAAGATAACAGGGTCATAATAAGGTCGCTGGGCATGCATATGCCGGTGACACAACGCAGGCCATTCAGGCAGCAAAACCAGCAGCAGCAGCAGCGGCTGCCATACCCTCAGTTCTGCCCGCGGCAGGACCCTTCGAGGCGCCGAGGCAGGAACACCCGCCGCAGGCAGTCTGGTGGGCAAATGGGGCAGAACCAAGGCTCCACCAAGGCCCCTCCAGGGCCTAAGCCTTCATTTTGAAGGTGCGCCCGAGGGCGCAGTACTAGTTTCCCCTCCAGATCCTTCCCCACGGTTTTCCAACCGCCTTTCCTTTTTCCTCCCGGCGTGGACCCAAATAACGTTGGACCGTTGGGTCTTGCGTACGGTGCAGGCCGGTTATCGCCTGCAGTTTTCTTTGCCCCCACCCTCCCACCCACCATCCCCGTCCCTCTTCAGGGACCCCTCTCATGAGCAATTCCTCCGTCAGGAAGTGCACGCGCTCCTTGCCAAGGGAGCCATAGAGGCGGTTCCGGAAAACGAGAAGGGCAAGGGGTTTTATTCCCGTTACTTTCTAATCCCCAAATCCAAGGGCGGCCTCAGGCCCATCCTCGACCTGCGGGAACTCAACAAGTATATCGTGAAGTTGAAGTTCCGCATGGTATCCCTTGGAACCATCATCCCATCCCTGGATCCCAGAGACTGGTACGCCGCCCTCGATATGCAGGATGCCTACTTTCACATCTCTATTGCCCCCCAACACAGGCGTTTCCTCCGCTTTGTGGCCGACCGCCAACATTACCAATTTGCGGTCCTTCCGTTTGGCCTCTCTACGGCCCCGGGAGTGTTTACAAAATGCATGGCAGTCGTCGTCGCACACCTTCGACGTTGCCGCATCCACGTCTTCCCCTACTTGGACAACTGGCTGATCTGAGGCACGTCGGAACTGCAGGTGCGCGACCATGTCGACAGGATCAGCACCCTCTTTGCGGCCTTGGGCCTCGTAATCAATGTGGACAAGTCTACTCTACTCCCCACGCAGCGGATAGAGTTTATCGGGGCTGTTCTAGACTCTGCTCTAGCCAGGGCCTTGTTACCCTTGCCCAGGTTCCAGTCGTTGTCGGACATCATTCTACGGTTGCGAGTGGCCCCGCTGACCTCAATACGAACATGTCTGGCCCTCCTAGGCCACTTGGCAGCCTGCACGTTTGTAACGGCATATGCCCGACTCCGCATGAGACCTCTTCAATCATGGCTCATTGCACAGTATCGGCCAGCCAGACAGTCGTTGGACACGGTCGTCACCGTCCCTCAGAGGGTGCTGGACTCTCTTCGCTGGTGGCTGGACCAACCCGTAGTCTGTGCGGGGCTCCCGTTCCATCCGCCCCAACCTTCGGCATCCCTGACCACGGACCACTCCGATCTGGGCTGGGGGGCTCACTGCGGCACCCAGAGAACTCAGGGCTTGTGGACACCACAAGAGATCAACCTCCATATCAACGTACGAGAGTTGAGAGCGGTCCGCCTTGCTTGTCAAGCGTTTGTCCATCTCTTTCAAGGTCGTTGTGTCGCGGTTTTCACCGACAACACGACGACCATGTTTTACATCAACAAGCAGGGCGGCACCAGGTCCTCTCCCCTCTGTCTCGAGGCAATATGTCTCTGGGAGTTTTGCATAGCCCATTCGATTCACCTTTCCGCCTCCTATCTCCCGGGAGTGCGGAACACCCTAGCCGATCGGCTGAGCAGATCCTTCCGTTTGCACGAGTGGTCCCTCCGTCCGGACGTCGCCCTCTCACTCTTCCAGAGGAGGGGTCGTCCCCGGATGGACCTCTTCGCGTCCAGGGGAACAGGAAGTGTCGAACATTCTGCTCCTTCCAGGGTCGGGATCCAGGGTCTCTAGCGGATGCATTCCTGATCCCATGGACAGCCCACCTGTGTTATACTTTCCCGCCCATTCCGCTGATTCACAGAGTTCTCATCAAGGTGCGCAGGGACAGAGCCCGGGTGATTCTCATAGTTCCAGCATGGGCCAGACAGCACTGATACCCCATGTTGCTGGACCTCTCAGTAGCCAACCCAGTTACCCTGCCCCTTCATTGGGACCTGATCACTCAGGACCATGGCAGGCTCTGTCACCCGGACCTTCCGTCTCTACACCTTACGGCATGGCTCCTGCGTTGTTGACAGACTCAGAGTTGCGATGTTCCACCCCGGTTCGCGAGGTTCTCATGGGCAGCAGAAAGCCTTCCACCAGAGCGACTTACACAGCTAAGTGGAAGCGTTTCTCCTGCTGGTGTTCAGAGAAAGCTCTTCGCCCTATGGAGACTCCCGTCACCACTCTTTTGGACTACATCTGGTCCCTTAAGACCCAGGGTCTGGCATTGTCGTCCCTCCGAGTCCACCTAGCTGCCATCTCCGCGTTTCATCCTGGAGTGGACGGATGTTCTGTCTTCTCTCACCCTATGGTGGCGAGATTCCTGAAGGGGCTGGAGCGGCTTTATCCGCAAATTCGCCCTCCGGCCCCTTCATGGGACCTCAACCTGGTCCTGACTCGGCTCATGGGCTCTCCATTCGAGCCATTAGCTACTTGCTCCCTGCTCTACCTCTCGTGGAAGACTGCCTTCCTTGTGGCCATTACTTCAGCTAGACGAGTGTCAGAGCTGAGGGCCCTCACGGTGGACCCACCGTATACCGTCTTCCATAGAGACAAAGTACAGCTGAGGCCTCACCCTGCCTTTCTTCCCAAGGTGGTCTCAACTTTCCATGTGAACCAAGAGATTTTCCTCCCAGTCTTCTTCCCCAAGCCCCATTTGTCCCGCAGGGAGCAGCAGCTCCACTCGCTAGATGTCCGACGGGCACTAGCATTTTATGTGGACAGGACCAAACCCTTCCGCAAGTCCCCTCAGTTATTTGTGGCAGTAGCGGACCGGGTCAAGAGGCTGCCGATTTCCTCCCAAAGGTTATCTTCATGGGTTACCTCCTGCATCAGGACCTGCTACGACCTGGCCCAAGTTCCGACAGGCTGTGTGACTGCTCACTCCACCAGAGCACAGGCATCATCGCTGGCTTTCCTCGCCCGCGTGCTAATACAAGAGATCTGTAGGGCGGCGACCTGGTCATCGGTCCATACATTCGCTTCCCATTACGCCTTGGTCCAGTAGTCCAGAGATGATGCGGCCTTTGGTTCTGCAGTGCTCCAGGCCGCGACTTCTCACTCTGACCCCACCGCCTAGGTAAGGCTTGGGAATCACCTACCTGGAATGGATATGAGCAATCACTCGAAGAAGAAAAGACGGTTACTCACCTTTATAACTGTTGTTCTTCGAGATGTGTTGCTCATATCCATTCCACACCCGCCCTCCTTCCCCACTGTCGGAGTAGCCGGCAAGAAGGAACTGAGGAGTGGGCGGGCCGGCAGGGGTATATATCAGGTGCCATGCCGGCGCCACTCTAGGGGGCGACCTGCCGGCCCACTGGAGTTGCTAGGGTAAAAATCTTCCGACGAACGTGCATGCGCGGCGCGCACACCTAACTGGAATGGATATGAGCAACACATCTCGAAGAACAACAGTTACAAAGGTGAGTAACCGTCTTTTTAGTTATATATTATGGACTTATAGAAAGAGACCTTCTAAAAATGTTCAAATGTATGACTGGCACACGAAACCTTAAGTTAGAGTGAATAAATGAAGACTTGGCACAGCACTTCTGAAAGGTTGCTGACCTCTGCTGTAGAGGGAAACGGGCATGGCAGACAAACGAACTGAAGCTGGAGCCGGGGAGGGGCAAAGGCTGCAGGGGCAAATAGAGTAGGCAGCAAGGAGTAAAGCTGGGGGGCCTATTGAAAAGGGGAGGGGGTCAGTCCAAGGGGAGGTGTGTGCGCCCATGAGTGCTTGCCCTTAACGTCAATGTTTGGGCTGGCTGCTGCTGCAGGCCCAAATAGTGGAAAAGGGCGTGCAAACTAGGCAAGCAGCTCAGTCCCAGAGGCAGAAGCTGGAGGCAAATGGTAAGCAGCCAGTGGGCGTGGTGGAGGGGGCGAAGGGGGACATGGATGGACCAGGGGGCAGCCTCCACGCCACACCCCCATGTCCCCACAATCACAGTCCAGACCCCCACTACAAGAGCACAGTTTGAAAATTACTCAGTCCGTAAGTGCCCCCTCCACGATGGTCTTCAGAGTCTCTGTGCGCTCCCCCAGCAACAGGCGGTCCTCTTCTCGGGGCTCCAGCAACTCCCCAGCAGCAAACACAGCAGCTCCAGGCGGTGGTCTAATGGCCAGGCAGGAGGGACCCTGCTCAGATGGTGGTAATGACCACAGCAGGAACCGCTTGGGCTGGGGTCCCTCACTCCCCTCTTCTGGGGAGTGGGCCAGCAACCCTCCCTTCCCCCCCCGTGGCTGCAGCTGGAGCAACAGCGGCAATGGGAGGTTCAGCAGCCAGCCAGCAACTGGGTAGCAGAGAAGGGGGCAGGTGGTGGTGTCTGACCCAGTCAAGGGAGTAGCTGGAGCAGTAACAGCAAGGGCCCAGCAGCAGCAGCCCCCCCTACCCCCCTTCCTCCACCCTCCAGGCCAGAGTGCAGCAGGAGAGTGTTAGAAGGGAGAGATCTGTTAGTCCCAGATTAAGTAGATCCCCTTTCCCTGCGTAAGGTAACAGGCAGTTCCAGAAGATGCAGCAACTTGCTGGAACCAATTAAGGCAGGCGGGCTATTTAGGACACCTGGAGCCAATTAAGAAGAAACTGCTAGAATCAATTAGGACAGGCTGGCTAATCAGGGTACCTGAGTTAAAAAGGAGCTCACTTCAGTTTGTAGTGTGCATGTGAGGGGCTGGGAGCAAGAGGTACTAGGAACTGAGAGTGAGTAGGCATACTGCTGGAGGACTGAGAAGTACAAACGTTATCAGACATCAGGAGGAAGGTCCGGTGATTAGGATAAAGAAGGTGTTGGGAGGAGGCCATGGGGAAGTAGCCCAGGGAGTTGTAACTGTCATGCAGCTGTACCAGGAGGCACTATAGACAGCTATAGTCCACAGGGCCCTGGGCTGGAACTCGGAGTAGAGGGCAGGCCTGGGTTCCCCCCAAACCTCCAAACTCCTGATCAAACACAGGAGGAACTGACCTGAACTGTGGCTTCTACCTGAGGGGAAGGTCTCTAGACTGTTTCCCAACACACATGGTGAATCTGTGAGGTGAGCAAATCTGCCAATAAGCGCAGGACCCACCAAGGTAGAGGAGGAACTTTGTCACACACTGGACACATCTTTCATAGATACCTATTTAACTGTCTTCATGCATTTTTGTTTGAGACTCATCCAGTTAATTTGCATAGCACAGTTGGGTACTAGAGTACCCCCACTCTCCAGACATGAAGAGGTATGTCACTGATATGCACAAGGGATAAAAAAAAAGTCGGGTATTAATACGTTTTATTGCTAAAGTGGACTGTGTATCATCCTTCCATGGGGTACAGTGTAAGAGAATAAAATATAGGTATACAAAATGAATGATACTAGTACAGCATTGAAAAACAACTTGTAAATATGGTTTCTGCTCTGCTGATTCACAACAAGGCTGAAAAATAAGTACATAGAGAGCTTGGAAATGAAACATTAATCTTGACTAAGAGCAAGTTTTGTGCTTCCTTTACCAGGGTGTAGTTCTAGACCTGGTTAGTACGTCCAATTGTAAGCAGTTAGGCCAAATCGTGCTGCTGTTACACAGGTAACTGAATTACCAAGAGTTGTGATGGAACAAGAGAAGCCTAATTTGGCCTTTAACTTGTAATAGTGAATATTAATATTTTATTTTCTTTCTCCCCCCCAGTGAAGAAGTTTGTAAACGAGGATTCACAGTGATTGTAGACATGCGTGGATCTAAATGGGACTCTATTAAGCCTCTGCTGAAGATTTTACAGGAATCCTTTCCCTGTTGTATTCATGTTGCACTGATAATCAAGCCAGACAACTTCTGGCAAAAACAGAGGACTAACTTCGGCAGCTCTAAGTTTGAATTTGAGGTAATAGCAAGATAGACAAATGTAGACTTGCTGCTTAATCCATGGGGAGTTTTGGTCCAACTAGTTCAGGTTTTTATTACAAATAGTTGAGCTGAACCTTGGCGTTTGGATTCGTGGAGGCTAAATCAAGCTGCAGGACTGTAAGAAGTATAGGTCTATTTTTAGTCTCATGTTAAAGGAATCTCTGTGTTAAATTCATGAAAAAGATATTGGCCTCTTCCTATGAAGGGAAGAGATTTTTCCACGTAGCCAAGGTAGTGGTAACTGTGTTAATACGAGTATGACATGCAAAGGAAAGCCGCTACCCAGCCTGTGGTCTGGTCCTCCCACTCTGTAATGGATACTTCAAAACTTTAACCAAAAGTGTTCCCAGAAGGAGTGTAGCTGTTTCTCACGAAGCATGATGAGATGATACATGTAAACATGAGACATTTTTTAAATGGTACTACTTAAAAACAAAAGTTAGCTATAAAAACCCATTGTGAATAAGAGACTGGGTTTCTGCAGGATTTAGTATCTTGCCTCCCAGGGGGTAAGATTTCCAAAGCTGACCTAAGTGCTCCCCTTGAAATGGAAATCTATGGAAAGCAAGAGGCTCTGCTGCCTAGATTTGTGGTGTCTAAGGCCACATGTGCTTTGTAAATAAAGCATTGTGTGTTGCCTTGGTTGTTCTTAATGTTCAAAATATAAGCACAGAAAATACTAACTAGATGCTTTGAACCATATTTTTACCGTATTTTCCAAATGCATCAGATTTGTGATTGCAATATTCTTCATTGTGTTTTTAGACTAACATGGTATCTCTGGAAGGCCTTACCAAAGTAGTTGACCCCTCTCAACTAACTCCAGAATTTGATGGCTGTTTGGAGTATAACCATGAGGAATGGATCGAAATCAGAGTTGCCTTTGAGGACTACATTAGCAGTGCAACCCACATGCTGTCCAGACTGGAGGAACTGCAGGATATACTAGCTAAAAAGGAATTGCCTCAGGACTTGGAGGGTGCTCGAAATATGATTGAGGAGCATTCACAATTGAAGAAGAAAGTAATTAAGGCCCCTATTGAGGACCTTGACTTAGAAGGACAAAAGCTGCTCCAGCGGATACAGAGCAGTGAAAGTTTCCCCAAAAAGAACTCTGGGTCAGGGAACGCAGACTTGCAAAACCTTTTACCCAAAGTATCCACCATGTTGGACCGGCTACACTCAACTCGGCAGCATCTGCATCAGATGTGGCATGTGCGGAAGTTGAAACTGGACCAATGTTTTCAGCTCAGGCTGTTTGAGCAGGATGCTGAAAAGGTAAAAGGGCTGTGGGGTAGAGGGGAAACAAACGTGCATCATTATCTGCAAGGTACTAAGGCTGGTCTTGCCTGATTTAAAAAAAAAAAAAGTACCAGTGAAAGCTGCAAAATATTCTCTAAGAACTAGTAAGTACAACTTCTTCTTCGAGTGATTGCTCACATCCATTCCAGTTAGGGTGTGCGCGCCGCGCGTGCACGTTCGTCGGAAACTTTTTACCCTAGCAACTCCAGTGGGCCGGCAGGTCGCCCCCTGGAGTGGCGCCGCCATGGCGCCCAATATATATCCCTGCCGGCCCGCCCGCTCCTCAGTTCCTTCTTACCGCCGTGTCGGTCGTTGGAACTGTGGAGCGCGGCATAGCTGTCCTCCACGTCCCTAGCTCTCCTAGTTATCTATCGTTATCTATTGTTATTCTCTAGTTCCATTACAGTTGTTAAATAGTTTGTTAAGTTGATAGTTAAGTTAATTAGTTGTAAAGTACTTTTTCGCCGGGGGCTTAGCCCTTCCCGGCACCCGGCACCGGGCTCATGCCTGGTTCGCCGGGCTTCAAGCAGTGTGCGGCCTGCAAGAAGCCCATGCCTACCAGCGATCCCCACGAAGCGTGCCTGAAGTGCCTCGGGGAATCGCACAGATCTGACAAGTGCCGCATCTGTAAGGCCTTTAAGCCGAGGACAAAGAAGGAGAGGGATCAAAGGCTCCGAACTCTCCTGATGGAGGCGGCACTTGACCCGACGGCTTCGCAGGCCGTGGTATCGGCACCGGCACCGGATCGCTCCGGCACCGAGAAGACTCCTCGGCACCGACCCTCTCCGGCACTGGAGCCAGAGCCAAGGCCGTCGAAGTCTAATACTCCGGCCAGGCAGACCCGGCTAGAGCGCCCGGCCTCGACATCGGCCGCGGCGCCGCCGGCACCGTCAGCACCGTTGACTCCGGGCCCGGCGGGTCCGTTGAGTCCGGTGCCGCCGAGCTCCCCCATGAGATCTGGGGTTGAGATAGTGGTCCCATCCACACCGGAGACCTTCGCCTCGGCTCGGGACCTTATTGCCCTGACGGAGCCTACTCGGCTGCCACCCCCGGTACCTCCGGTGCGGGTCGCGTCCAGAGGCAAGCCCATGATGTCGGCACCGCCCACAGACAGTCGTTCCCGATCCAGGTCCCGACGTCTTGGGCGCTCCAGATCCCGACGCCGCTCGCAGTCCCGGCACCGCTCCCCTCAGCGGTACCGGTCGCACTCGCGGCACCGGTCGGCATCGAGACGGTCGCGGTCAGGCTCCAGTCGACACTGGCACCGCGACTCCAGGAGCAGGTCCCGACGCTACTCGCCGCACCGGTCGACCTCCCGGCACCGAGCTGGTGGCAGGTCCCGGTCCCGGTCTCGCTCGACCTCCCGGCACCGAGCTGGTGGCAGGTCCCGGTCGACCTCCCGGCACCGAGCTGGTGGCAGGTCCCGGTCCCGGTCGATCTCCCGGCACCGAGCTGGTAGTAGGTCCCGGCACCGAAGCGGCGCCCGGCACCGAAGCGGCGCCCGGCACCGTGACAGATCCCGGTCCCGGTCCCGATCCCGGCACCGATATGACTCCCGGCACCGGTCCCCGGCACCGAGACGATCCTCCGTGCCGGCCCGCGCAGACCCGTACTATCCAGGGTCGGCCCCACCGTGGCCCTCGAGGCAGCCGTCCGTATCCTCCCAGACGGACAGCGGCTATGCGCTGGGCACCGACCGGCAGGCGGCGCTGTTTGCTGATCCGCCGCTGCAGGACCAAGGCCCACAACAGTGGGGATTCTGGACACCCTGGGCGTACCATCAGGCCCAGGGCCCCCAGCAGCTCCCTGCTAGGCCGGCGACTGCGGAGCGTAGGGCCCCTGAAGCCTCCTTGTCTCGCCCCCCTCCCTCCCCGGAAGGGGACGAAGGGTCCAAACAGCAGGACTCCGCTGTGGCTCCGGAGACAGAGGCGAGGGCTGAGGAAGACCCTCAGTTGGACACTATTGTGCCTGGGGTCTCATCATCCTCCTCCGCGGATGAGGCGGTGGCGGGTACCTCCTCCAACAGTCCCCCCCCGCTGGATCTTAGGGCGCACCAGGACCTCCTCAGGCGATTGGCTCAAAACCTGAATCTGCAGGCAGAGGAGGTCTCGGAGATAGAGGACCCAATTGTTACCATCCTCTCTTCTGATGCTCCCACCAGGGTCGCCCTGCCCTTCATACGGACCATCCAGGCCAATGCCAATACTATCTGGCAGTCCCCGGCCTCCATCCCTCCGACAGCGAAAGGAGTCGAGAGAAAGTACATGGCCCCTTCTAGGGGCTATGAATATCTACATGTTCACCCCACTCCCGGTTCACTGGTAGTGCAATCGGTGAACGATAGGGAGCGTCACGGCCAGGAGGCTCCGGCCCCCAAGTCCAGAGAGGCCAGGCGGATGGACCTCCTTGGCCGTAAGGTGTATTCGGCTGGGGCGCTGCAGCTCAGGGTCTCCAACCAGCAGGCCCTGCTGAGCAGATATGCCTTTGATTCCTGGGTGGCAGTGGACAAATTTAAGGAGCTGCTGCCACAGGATGCTCGCCAAGAGTTTGCGGCCATCTTGGACGAAGGCAAGAAGGTCGCACGCACGGCCTTGCAAGCCTCCTTGGACGCTGCGGACTCGGCTGCCCGTACCCTTGCGTCAGGAGTTACGATGCGTCGCATCTCCTGGCTGCAGGTTTCCGGCCTTCCGCCGGAACTCCAGCATACTATACAAGACCTTCCTTTCGAAGGCCAGGGCCTGTTTTCTGACAAAACAGACCCCAGACTCAAGAGTCTGAAAGACAACCGAGTCGTTATGCGGTCCCTCGGGATGCACACTCCCGTGACGCAGCGTAGACCCTTCCGGCCACAACAACAACAACAACAACAACGCAGGCCGTTTTCCCAGTTCCGCCAGCGGCAGGACCTTTACAGGCGCCGCGGCAGGAACAGGAGGCGCAGGCAGTCGGGGAACCAAGGGGGACAGAACCAAGGCTCCTCAAAACCCCCGCCTGGTCCTAAGCCTTCATTTTGAAGGGGCGCTCGAGGGCGCAGTAACAGTTTCCCCTATGGATCCTTCCCCCCCGTTTTCCAACCGCCTTTCGTTTTTCCTCCCGGCGTGGTCCCAAATAACATCGGACCGCTGGGTCTTAAGCGTGGTGCAGACGGGGTACCGCCTGCAGTTTGTTTCGTTTCCTCCTTCCCGCCCTCCTTCCTCGTCCCTCTTCAGGGACCCCTCTCACGAGCAATTCCTTCGGCAGGAGGTGCAGACGCTCCTCAGCAAAGGAGCTATAGAGGCGGTTCCCGAAAACGAGAAAGGCAAGGGGTTTTATTCCCGCTACTTTCTGATCCCCAAGGCCAAGGGGGGCCTCAGGCCTATCCTCGACCTGCGAGAGCTCAACAAATACCTCGTGAAGTTGAAGTTCCGCATGGTATCCCTGGGGACCATTATTCCATCCCTGGATCCGGGAGACTGGTACGCCGCCCTCGACATGCAGGACGCGTATTTCCACATTGCCATTTGGCCGCGCCACAGACGCTTCCTCCGCTTCGTTGTGGGGGCTCGTCATTATCAATTTGCGGTCCTCCCGTTTGGCCTGTCCACGGCCCCGAGGGTGTTTACAAAATGCATGGCAGTTGTCGTGGCGCATCTTCGGCGCAACCGTGTCCACGTGTTCCCTTATCTGGACGATTGGTTGATTCGGGGCACGTCGGAACAGCAGGTGAACAGCCATGTCCGCGTGATCACCGGCATGTTTGCGAGTCTGGGCCTCTTGATAAACACAGACAAGTCCACCCTGAGGCCCACTCAGAAGGTGGAATTTATCGGGGCCGTCCTGGACGCCACTGTGGGCAGGGCCTCGCTGCCTCGGCAGCGGTTCCAGACCATGGCGGCGATCGTTCAACGCTTGCGGTCAGCCCCGTTGACGTCAGTGAGGACATGTCTAACCCTGTTAGGCCACATGGCGGCGTGCACTTTTGTGACCGACTACGCTCGGCTCCGCATGAGGCCTCTCCAGCTGTGGCTTATCAGTCATTACAGGCCAAGGCAACCGTTAGACATGTTAATCACAATCCCCCAGAAGGTCTTAGATTCCCTCGGCTGGTGGTTGGACCAGTCCGTATTGTGTGCGGGTCTTCCCTTTCACCCGTCTCAGCCCTCGGTATCCCTGACAACGGATGCCTCAGATCTAGGCTGGGGGGCCCACCTAGGGACCCTGCGGACGCAGGGCCTATGGTCCCAGGAGGAGGTGGGGCTACACATCAACATGAGGGAGTTGAGAGCGGTCCGCCTTGCTTGCCAAACGTTTTGTCATCAGCTTCAGGGTCGTTGTGTAGCCGTGTTCACGGACAACACGACGACCATGTATTATATCAACAAGCAGGGCGGCACCAGGTCCTCCTCCCTGTGCCTCGAGGCGATACGACTCTGGGACTTTTGCGTAGCCCACTCCATTCACCTCAGGGCTTCCTTCCTTCCCGGAGTACGGAACACGCTGGCGGATCGATTGAGCAGATCCTTCCTGTCACACGAGTGGTCCCTTCGCCTGGACGTCGCTCTCTCCATTTTCCGGAGGTGGGGTTATCCCCGGGTGGACCTCTTTGCGTCCAAGGGGAACAGGAAGTGCCAAGCGTTCTGCTCCTTTCAGGGCAGGGAGCCGGGGTCGATAGCGGATGCCTTCCTCATCCAGTGGTCGACCCACCTGTACTATGCGTTTCCTCCGTTCCCTCTGGTTCACAAGGTCCTCCTGAAGGTGCGCAGAGACAGGGCTCGTGTGATCATGGTGGCCCCGGCATGGCCCAGACAGCACTGGTACACCATGCTGCTAGACTTGGCCGTAGCCGACCCAGTTCCCCTGCCCCTTCATCCGGACCTGATTACCCAGGACCACGGGTCTCTCTGTCACCCAGACCTGCAGTCGCTGCACCTAGCGGCGTGGCTCCTGCGTGGCTAACTGGTTCCGAGCTGCGCTGCTCCACGCCTGTGAGAGAGGTGCTCTTGAGCAGCAGGAAACCGTCCACAAGAGCCACATATTCGGCAAAATGGAAACGCTTCTCCTGTTGGTGCGTAGAGAGAAATCTCCGCCCTATGGAAGTTTCGGTATCCGAAATCTTAGACTATGTTTGGTCCCTCAAAGAACGTGGTCTGGCCTTATCGTCGTTGCGAGTCCATCTGGCAGCTATCTCCACCTTTCACCCGGGTGCGGACGGTCGCTCCGTTTTTTCTCACCCGACAGTGTCGAGATTTCTTAAAGGGCTGGAACGGTTATTCCCTAACGTCCGTCCCCCTGCTCCAACCTGGGATCTTAACCTGGTGTTGTCCCGGCTCATGGGGCCCCCCTTTGAGCCGTTAGCTACTTGCTCCCTGCTTTACCTCTCTTGGAAGGCTGCCTTTCTAGTAGCTATCACCTCAGCTAGACGGGTGTCGGAACTCCGAGCCCTTGTGGTAGACCCCCCATATACGGTCTTCCACAAAGACAAGGTACAGCTTAGACCACACCCTGCCTTTCTACCCAAGGTGGTCTCAGCCTTCCACGTCAACCAAGAGATTTTCCTCCCGGTTTTTTTCCCAAAACCTCACTCCTCAGGCAGGGAGCAGCAGCTCCACTCGCTGGATGTCCGTAGAGCTCTCGCGTTCTACATAGAGAGGACCAAACCCTTCCGCAAATCCCCCCAGCTTTTCGTGGCGGTAGCGGACCGTATGAAAGGGCTTCCTATCTCCTCCCAAATGTTATCCTCGTGGGTTACGTCCTGTATCAGGACCTGTTATGACTTGGCCCATGTCCCTACGGGCCGTGTGACTGCGCATTCTACCAGGGCGCAGGCGTCGTCGCTGGCTTTCCTTGCCCGTGTGCCCATCCAGGAAATCTGTCGGGCAGCGACCTGGTCATCGGTCCACACCTTTGCTTCCCACTACGCCCTGGTACAGCAGTCGAGAGAGGATGCGGCCTTCGGAACTGCAGTGCTCCATGCCGCGACTTCTCACTCCGACCCCACCGCCTAGGTATGGCTTGGGAGTCACCTAACTGGAATGGATGTGAGCAATCACTCGAAGAAGAAAAGACGGTTACTCACCTTTGTAACTGTTGTTCTTCGAGATGTGTTGCTCACATCCATTCCACACCCGCCCTCCTTCCCCACTGTCGGAGTAGCCGGCAAGAAGGAACTGAGGAGCGGGCGGGCCGGCAGGGATATATATTGGGCGCCATGGCGGCGCCACTCCAGGGGGCGACCTGCCGGCCCACTGGAGTTGCTAGGGTAAAAAGTTTCCGACGAACGTGCACGCGCGGCGCGCACACCCTAACTGGAATGGATGTGAGCAACACATCTCGAAGAACAACAGTTACAAAGGTGAGTAACCGTCTTTTTCCATTTAGGTAGCAGGGACTGTTGTATTCAAAGCGACTTTTAGTATTTTCTGAACTCAGTTTCTAATGTGGATAATTTGGTGTTTCAGTGAACTTGATTAACTGACAGGGGTTTTGAGTTTCACACAGACACTTCAGTTGCAGTAAGTTTATGTTAGAATGGTATTTTTGCTGGCACAAAATGAATGTGCATACTGTTAAAGAGTAATGTCCCTCTGCTGCAGCAGGATGAATGCAGTGATGCATCATCTCAGTCTCCTGTTAAGTGACATTTGTTCAGTCTGTAAGTGGTGAGAATGAGTTAAACTCTCATGAACTACAGGAAGGGGAAAAGATGCCTACATTGACATGTTTAAGAGTCCTGTGTTAATTACTGGGCAAGACGGATGTGCTAATTTCCTGAGATTCATTTTTAGTGGTTGATAATCTCTTTTGAAAAAACTGCACACCCTAGTTGTTGGGGAAGCCTAATGAATGACCATAGATAGAATACTCACTTCACATTTGTGTTCATAGTATTACCAGGGTTTGTTTGGTAAGGGGTAAAACGTAAAAGCAGTTCTGCATCAGAAGATGTGACATAACTAGAAACTGGTGACAACTGTATACCTGAACACGAAGCTTTCTAGAAAAATGGTAGCTTCTTCCTAAGAGAGGCTGAAATTAGACTGCCAAAACACTTGAAGAGTGGGTTTGGGCCAATTTTCTAAAATGCTCAGGTTATAATTTCTCCTGGAGATGCCACTTATGATCTGTGACCAAAGGAAAATTATCAAAAAAAGTAAATAGAAGCTGTTTCTGCCATGCAGGAACTGAAAAAAAATAAATGGTGTGCACATAGTGGTTTTAAAACTCTTAACTACGGTTACATTAGCTCAAAAACACACACATTCATGATGCCCCATATCTCTCAGAAATTTGTTAATTCAGTTACTCTTTCAGGGACTGAAAGCCTGCAAAGCTGTAAATTTCTTGCTATGATGATTTTGTACAGAGAGCAAATGAAGGAAGAGTTAATGTTTAAGGCACCTAAATATGGCACTTGACAATTATTTTCCTTATTGTCGTAACTGAAAAGCTCCTTATTCATATTGTTAACTCCTGCTCAAAAGTTTTGGTTGTAGGGTTTATGCCAATCACTCACAGTTCTATCTTTTCAGTCTCTCAGAAAAAGAATCTCCCAATGACTGGGATAGGTGGGTTACGAGTTGATGAAGCTGAGATTGTTCACCTCTGGGATTTACTTATATGGGTAGCCGTGCTCTGTGATGATTTATGTTTCTTTGTTCTTGTCTAGACTAGGAAAAAAGGTGTGGGTATTAATTAGATAACATGTGCTAAGCAGCTCAGCAAGTTTTAAAGGGATCACGCTAAACTTGTCTGTGCTAGCTAGTATGTTCTAATACACACACTCACTTGCTCTCTCTCTCTACACCTGTATGGGCCCTGAGCATGTCACATGGGCCGCAGCTGTATGCTGATTTAAGGCAGTGGTTCTCAACCCACAGCCCAGAGTACGTATTCACAGCACATGAAGTCTAGACTCTGAATCAGGTTTAAGCCCAAACCCCTTTCAGTCCACACAGAAATTAGTTTGGCTAGGCCAGGAACTCTTCTGCACTTGGGCCAGTGTCTGAAGACCAAGTACTGCAGAGTCAAGGATGTCAGCAGAACCTATTGGGAACTCCCTGTCTTCCTGCCTCTTTTATGAGAAATTCATCTGGGTACTGGGAACTGTAGTATGCACTGAGCACACAATGGTGCATGACTATGCTGAGTGGGGATGGTGCCCCTATACGCCACCAATCACAGGCACTGCTGGACGAGAGCTGGATGAATGGCAAGAAGTGACCCTGGTGCTGAGGCTGGTAACTGAAGAGGCTATGCCACTGGAATAGATACAGCATATCCTGGGTCCTTACTTAGAGTAGCTGTTTGGGGACAGGCCTTGGGAGCAGCGCGCTCTGGAATCGGCATCAGAGCAAATGCCGAAGCCGGACCCTGGTAAGCTTCTGCTGCCATGTTGGTTAATATACGGAAGGTAGGAATGTCTATTACGTTCTGAATGCCAGCCAGGGTTCGGATGTGCTTCTGTTCATGGCAGAACCCACGCCATTCCCTTAGTGCCCCCCGCTTTCCTCCCACCACCACTTGGGATTCAAAATGAATACAGTAAAATGAGGAAGAAAGTTAAGCGGTTATCATAATTTTTTTACTAGTTAATGGCTGTTATAAGGATGGATTAGGGCCCAACAATTAACCTCACATATTCTTCTCCTCTAATACAGTGCATCTTATAAATTAGCCATGCCCACACTGTTCTGTAAACTGAGTCCCTCAAAAAGCTGGCTATTATGAGTTCAAACAAAACAGCAACGTGTAATTTGGTCCATGTCTTTCAGTGCTGTTCTGGAGGAGATCTTCAATGGCCAATGTTTTTTGCGTGAATAAAATACAGTCCACTGATGAAAAGTAACATCTTTTGACCTTGAATTAAAGCATCCCCTTTGATAAAGTGGAAAATATAATGTTTAATGACTGGACAATAATGTGCTCTCCCTCCCCCCAATTCCTCTTCGAGACTCTTCCACCTCTGCCGGGCAGATACACAGCCTGAGGGAATGGATCTACCTTCTGTGGGCAATCTGAAAATCTGAGATGAGCTGATGGGAGAGATTCTAGGTAGAATGAATCAGCAGATAGAGTTCCAGAAGTGCCCAATGAAATATCAGAAGGATAAGGATGAGAGAAGAGTGGAAAGAGAGACGCTGCACAGTGTGAGCAGGGATTGGCAGAGAGATTCATGGAGCATGCCTGCAGGTTGAAGGAGGAAGACAGAGTGCAGCAGGAGCAGTTCGAGCTATTACTTTTACTCGTGGCTACCACACTGCAGGTTCTACTGTCACTGCCAGCTTTAGCCTTATGCCCTGAATTCCCTCCACACTAGTGTGTGTCCTGCAAACTGTGTAGCAGTTCAGCAGTTGGCTGGATCATGTCACAGGCAATGAACAGCAGCACATGAAATGGGCAGATGTACCCTCTGGCTTCATCCATTCAAGTCCGGTTGCAGCCCACAGGTATAAAATGCACCAGAAAGTCAAGCAGGGGACACCCAGGAATAGTTGGCCATGTCATTTGGTAACATGCACCTTTCACTGTTCCAGCACAGAACTTGGTTATTGTGTTGTATGTTTTCAGGGCAGCTGGTCTGCTTTTCTAGTTCTTATATTGATAATATATGGATTAAATAAAATCTTACTACTGTAGCCTTGTGTGGAATTCAAGTTTTATTATATGTAATCTTAAGTGGTAAACATTTAATAAAGGTTATCACATGCCCATTCTCAGTAAATTTCATAATAAAAATTTACAAACTTCAGAGTAATCCATAAACTGAATTGAAGTACCTGGCCATCTCCATACATCTCCATACATTTATGAACACGTTTCCAGAATTCATATTACCAACACACTTAAAGAAAATCCCACAGCTGCCTTTCGCCCATACAGAGCATGACTTAAAATAACACTTCATTCCCCCTTTATGCATGGCATCATGCAAACCTGGTATGTGGGCATACAAAGCCTCTTTAATTTATGTAGGACATCTGGATCCAGCACCAGTTAGGACAGATGCACTGTCTGGCTATGTATACCAGTTCAGAAATCCAGGAGTGTCCTGAGTCTACTAGAAGAGGTTTCCCCTTGTCCTCCCAGACATTGTGCAGTAACATTTGTAGTGCCTACCACCTTTCAGTACTTCACAGTCCTGATCATCTCTCAGACCTCTGCCACAACAACTCGCATAGTGATTTGCCAACTCTAAGCTGGTTAGCTATAGATCTGTAGCAGGCTGGGGTACTAGCTTCCAGACGGCTATGGTGACTTGCTTCTGGCCTGGCCTGGCTGCCCTCATGTGGTTGTACTGGCACTGGAGGATGGGGCATGCTGATTGCATACCTCCAGGAACGTCTGTTTCTTCATGCAGAAGGACTGTGCTTTGCTAGTCACCCCAAGTCTGTATGACGATGTGATCCTACCAGTCTGTGCTGTGGCCCTGTTCCAGAAGTGCTGGTCTACATAGAGGGAATCTGTGGCTAAGGTAACAGATATGAGCAGCATCAGCTGGGTCGTGGCTGGCACAATCGGTACCCCCTTCTGAGAGGTGCCCTTGGCAGCTCAGAAACTGCCACTGAAATGTCCACCAGCATCTTGCAGATGCTCTGCCTAATTCGTGAACTAGGACTGGCAGCATGAGATGGAAAAGTTTCTCCGCCAAGTCAGAATCCATGTCGATGGCTCTGACTGCTGGGAGCATGTGGACTCAAAATTGCTTGGCTGGATGTGTTGGTGGGCTAAAACCATGCAAAATACTTCCTGATTCAACTTCCACAGACAGGTTCTCCCATAACCAAACTCAGAGTAGCTTCAGCTAGCTAGAGAGCTAGGAACTCTGGGATATGATGCTAAAGACCCAGAGAAGCTGAAGTTCTGACTTGGGTCTGTGTAAAGCAGTTTGGATGTGCCAGCATCCCAAAGGTCTGGGTTTCCAGTGCAGCATCGATGCCCAAGCGCAGGCTTAGAAACACCAAGTCTGCAGGTGTGGGTCACGCAGAACTGAGATTTTCTTCTAAATTTTCCATCTCTTTGATCAGGTATGTTTGGACTGCCCTCACATGGAAGCTGTCACACTCTTCTTGGTTTTTCCTCCTCCTAGCTCCTGACATTCAGCCCTGCCACTTTTAATATATTCTGTGTTCCCAGTTCATAGACTAATGGAGAACTGAAGTTACTAGTGTTGCTTTGGTAACCTACGTATATTAAGGCTGATATTTTGAACTTGGCAGCACTTTTGGTTCCTTGCTGTTCTCTTTCATCAAGGAATCCTTTTCACCCAGCTCAGAGAGCAGGTGGTCTCTTTGGTTTAGAATTATGGAGGAGTTGATGATCACAGCAGGGAATCAAGCTCTGTATCTGTTTTGCTGTGCTGCTTGTTCTCTGTAGGGCTTCACCTTCCACCGGCAAAAACCTGAACAGCTCCCCAGTGTTCAATATATAATACATTGCATGCAAAAAATTTAGGTGAATGTTAATTCTGTTAATCCACACACACAGAAAACGGACAGTTAAAAGGTGAAGGAAATACTACATGTTGAATGCTGTATTTGAAGTCACGCTTAACAATGTAGCCAATAATTCAAGATACATCAGTTGCGCCGTGTTCTCACTTAGATGGTGGTTGGGAGTATAACTTGCATTTCCTGCATTTATGTTGAATTTAAAAACCTTGGCATTGTCATAATGTGGGATTTTGTGACTTGTATTTAAGACAAAAATGGAGGAAGTTGTGATTGTATACTTGAACATATAGATTTTGTATAATTGCATAGGCTTTAAGCTGCAGTGCTGTAATTTAAAATAAAATGTGGCAAGGCTTCAGGCAATTACATAACTAAAATTATATTTTTGAGCAGGTATACAATTAGGCTTTCAAATAGCTTGTCTTAATTTTTTTTTAAGTTTAGCAGGCCAGCATTGAGAAGATTAGCAACATGAAAATGTCAGTGCTTTATAATGCAGTCTTTATTTGTGCTTTACCTTCATACTTCAAGTAAAGATTTTTTTTCCTCTGGCCCTAATTTAATGGAGCAGATTTTGCTGCAGCTAGAGTATGGGGTGAAGACAATCTTTGGACTGAGATCTAACACAGTGCTTTCAGCCCCCCAAAAAGTCTGAGAAAACTGTGAGATGGTTAACACTGAAATTAACAAAGTAGCAAAAATGAACTGCAACTGCAGGCTTCATTATTGTAGTGTCTGTGTGTGTCTCTCACAAAATGCTAAATCACATGTTCCTCGTTTATAGCTTCTCATTGCATCGTAAATGAGTGATCTCGTTGTTGTTGTTGTTTTTCTTGTAGATGTTTGACTGGATCACACACAACAAAGGTCTGTTTCTGAATAGTTACACAGAGATTGGAACCAGTCACCCCCACGCTATGGAGCTGCAGACGCAGCACAATCACTTTGCCATGAACTGTATGGTAAGAAACGTGACTTGCAAAACAGTTTATTTTGCACAGCTGTTGGATTTTATGGAAACCTTTACAGTCTCTGACGAATATCAGGGCCATGTTTCTGTGCAAATGCATAGTGAGAGACAGTCTGTGGTCCAAAGAGTTTAGAATCTGAAGAAAGGATGAAAGGGGAAATAGACATGGAGGCAAAGTGGCACAATTCAGTGGCAGACCTATGGTAGAATCCAGGTCTCCTGGCCCCTAGTCTCCTAGTATCCTGTCCATTAGATCACATGTCAGTATTAGTGAAAGTACAGCATACAAATAATGAATACCTCTTGGGCAACTCAAGTAGTGGAGTCTCAGTATTGCTTTAGAAATTGCCAGCAACTGCAGAGAAAACACATAGGGCTTTAAATGAAGAATGATGCTAGATGGGTGCACAATGTGGGCAGAATTAGTTGTATGAAAACCCATAAATTGACTCCAACTTATGCTTGAATGCTTATAAGAAATTCCATTGTTCAATGAAAGAGCCTGTCAGCTCAGTATTCACAATCCTCAGTTGTTAAAGGGGATCGTTTATCATTCTGACATAACAGAATGAAGTTGAAGTAGATGTTTTCTCATGGAATGGGTACTTACTATCTTCCAATGTGGACAAAAATGGATGTTTTAAAAAACAAACAAACAGATTTTTTTAAAAGTTTAAATTAAATGCAGGTTTGTTTTTAAAATAAACCTATTTAAAATTAAACTTGGAATTAACCTATGTTAAAACCTAAACTACTTTAAATTGAATAAAAAATGAGTACATGCTTGCCTGCCAAGTTTTAAACAAAGTCAGACCATGGAACTGGTGTCAGTTACTGGCTAAGCACCTGGAACCAGAGTTTAAAGTGCTAAGCCAGCTATTGACATCAGGAGCCATTTCTGCAGATACACAGGGACTATTTTCATGATTTCAGTTTATTCAGCTAGTTCAGTTCAGTCACTAATTCAAAGCTAAGAACCCACTTGGGAGTTGAAAAACCAGGAAAGCTTGTTTTAATCTTCAGTTCTGGATTAAAAAGTAGGTATAGGAGGGTGAGATCTAGTAGTTCTAAAATGTAGGTAGGACATGGTGTCCAGAAACAATCCCTTTGGATCACTAACTACAGATACTTGCTTTGTTTAATAGATAGATAATTTAAATGCCAAACATGCTTAGATAAACCACAAAACTTTTTTCTTGTGTATCCAGCACTTAAGATAGTTTTATTTGATAAATTAAAGAAAATGCTGTTTTGGTGCATTTTAACTGAATTTAAATTTCCATCCAAATAGAGCTCAACACAAAATAAATCTAGTAAATAAGAAATGAATCATTCACTGTTTTCTAACATCATAAAAATGTAAAAATTGAGAATCTGCATAAATGTAAGTTGTTTTATACTTGCTTAATCAAATGAATATAGATACACTATATCTTCCTTGTTAGTAAAAAAAAAAAAACCTCCACCAGATTTAGTGGAAAGGCTATATTTAGCTGCAGGTCAACATGTTTTAATTATTACCACCCAATGCAAATCATTTTTTCTTTAGGAAAATTCCTAAAGAGTACAAATTCAAAACTAGATTAAAATCACTGATTTAAATCAATTTCCTGTTTGCTAATAAATCATTTTAAATTAATGATTTAAGTTGCTTTGATTTTAAATCAGTCCACACTGTTCAGGATGAGCTATTCAGAGTAAACTTCCAAATCTAGGCAAGTGGAAAGGGGTATGAAAAAAATAAATCTATGTATACTTTTATATTGTAAACTTGAACTTTTTCAAAAACAAGTGTGATGCTATTAAGAAGTCACACAGTTTGAACAATGAGGAGAAAACAAATTATTGAGTATCAGATGTTCATTCAGAGATCATCTGTTTTATGTACTGAATGAGACAGGGGTCCTGTGGAAAAATTAGTATGTGATCATGTAATAAAAGACTATAAGAGGGGTGGCCAGACGTACTGGTCCTCTGAAATTCTGGAGCTGGGGCACCTGCTGGGGCTCAGGGCTGAAACCCTGAGTCTCCCGTCCCCATTGGGCAGAACCAGAGGTGACACGTGAGGGGCCCATGGAGTCACCTGCCACCCCAGATGTTTGCCAGGTTTGCTGACCCTGCATGGTCACATGATGCCTCAGCCTGCCCCCCCCGCATTGCAGCTGTTAGAGCCAGCCAGCTGGGAGCTGTGGCTGTAGGGAGAGGCAGTGGCAAACAGCTGGGAGCTGCAGGGTGTGTGTGTGTGTGTGGGCGTTCAGGCTGCTTTTGCTGCCGTCTCTCCCCCAGGGAATTAAAGGCAGTGGCCCCTTCCTGCAGCTCCCAGCTGTTTGCAGCTACCTCTCCACCCAGAGCTAACACCTGGGAGCTGCAGGGAGGGGTCGCTGATGGTAAGAGGGGGTTGTGACTCAAGCTGTTGGGGGAGAGGCAAACCTTTAAAATTGTTCGCCCCCCCTCACCCTGGTGGCACCAGTCTTCTCTAGCAGAAGCAACTAGCCCCACTGCCCTACACCAGGGCAGAAGCCCCACGCTACCTCTTCCCCTCTGATAGGTGGAGAATTGGGGTGGGGGGGAGAGGGAAGGAGGCTCCACAAGCCACATTTTAACTGTAAAAGAGCTGCAGTGTGGCTCATGAGCCACAGTTTGGTCACCTCTGCTATATAACTCCAATTTATGCATCTGCACAAGGGGGCCAAATTAAGATTGCACAGGCAACCTTCATTCTGGTATATCTGAACTTCTGAGTTGTGTGACTTCGCAACCTTAATGTTCATTTAACAGTCTTGTGTGTGTGTATGTGTAATTTCCTACCTTTTCAAAAAAGCAAATTCCATCATGTGAGATTATATTGACACCCATGTTATTCATCAGCAGGTTTGGAACATTTAGATCAGCGGGTCTCAGACTATGGGTCACAATCCCATTTTAATGGGGTTGCCAGGACTGGCTTAGACTTGTTGGGGCCCAGGGCCAAAGCCCAAGCCCCACCACTCAGGGCTGAAGCCAAAGCCCAAGGGTTTCGGCTCAGGTAACAGGCCCCCTGCCTGGGGCTGAAGCCCTTGGGCTTCGGATTTGGGAGCCCCGACCCTGAGTGGTGGGGCTCGGGCGGCTCAGGCTTGGGTCCCCCCTTCTGGGTCATGTAGTAATTTTTATTGTCAGAAGGGGATCACAGTGCAATGAAGCTTGAGAATCCCTGATTTAGATCCACCATGCAGACCTCTTCAGCTAATGGAGTAATTGATAGCAGCAGTAGGTTTTCCTAACAACATTAGAGAGGGACGGGATTTTTTTGCCAGCGGGTTTCAGAGAGATTTGCTTACAGCAGAGGAATGTTGGCTATTAGTTATTTTGGATTCTATTCCAAGCTCAGTAGGCAAGTCTTCTCTAATGGTTAGCTATTTTGCCTCAGCCTAGTCCAGCCTGTCCCACTGGTGATCCCTATCCTACAGGCTCTCATCCCCTCTGAATTAGGGACAGGAGGTTTCCTCCTCCCTGTTGCTTAGGTGCCAGAGTGGTGGGGGTTGGCAGTAAGCACAGAAGAGAATCTTCCTACTGTTAGTTCTGGAGTCGCTGCAATTGCTGCTTCCAGCTGTAGGAGAAGCCCTGCCTGACTTCGGCAGCCCTGGGCTGGAGCACATTCAGTGCAGATTAAATCTTGTGTGAATTTAGCTGCCAAACTTCACAAAGCCTATTCAGTGCATGTGCAAACTGTTGTTTTTTCAAATATTACACGTGCACCAACTTCGGTTGTTTTTTCATAGGAATAGCTAGTGGCCAGACTCAGGGGCTTGTCTTATATATGCAACTGTACTCCCTCACCCCTCAAAAAAAGTGTGGGGGGGAGGATTTCCAATTTTTCATACTTGCTATCTGCTCACCCTAGGAAGAACCAAAGGCACAATTCCAGACACTAGCAGGTCACCTGAGCCTTTGCTTCAAAGCGTGAAGGTACAGAGCTTTTCAGTGAAACAGCTGAAAGAATTGTTTCAACATGGGCAGAACATATTTTTCTTTAATCTCATTTTGAGAAATGGCTGGAGCATTGTGGATGAAACATACCATCAAGTTCAACCTGAACAATTAAAGTTGAGCAAAGTTAAAGGCAACCGAGAACAGTGTCCTTTCATGGAAAGCGTCAAACAATCTTATTGAAGCCTATAAAAACTGCAGTCATCAGTAGTGTCACATGCTTTGTAAGCAGTAAATTGACGGTCTCAGTTTGAAAAAAATTGTCTGTAATCATACGCAGCTTACATACATTCTGTTTTAAATATTCTAATTTAAAAAAATTGTTTCTCTCTCCGTTGCCCCAGCCTGCATCTCCCTGACAAAGTTACGGGGGGAGCTGGAAAGGAAAAGTGATAAAATAACTGCTAGGTATGTACAGCTTTTCTATATGCAAGAGATCTTGGAGGTGTAAGTTGTTGCTGAATTCGATTGTAATGGCTCTGTCATCAGTAGGAGTAATCTAAACCCAAATTGGGGGGAAAATAGGGCCTGCAAATGTAAATTTGTCTTGTAAATGTTTTTGTCCAGAATCTGATTCATAAAAATTCTTTTTCAAGGTTAAATTTCAGAGCAAATCAGCTGAAGGTTCAACAAGACAATAGGGTCTTTAAACAAACAAACACCAACAAACAAACTACTCTTTCTCCCCCTTTCCCTCCCAATAATGCCTGAAAAAACAAACTTGAACATCACTGAGTTCCGTATCTGATAATGGCTTCACTGCTGAATGAGGCATAAAGTATGTTCAGCCAATGGCCTTATCCAGAAAAATGGACAAGCGTAGCTGGTGCTGAACTTCTTAGTTTTCCATTAATCAGAATAAATGCTAGATGGAAGCTTGCTGCCAGCACACAAGCTAGGTCCAGCAATAGTAAAGAAGCTGCGACCTATAGGAGTCTTTGTGGGTCCAGTGAGAGATGGTGAGGAGAGGAGCATACACAAGGAGACTGAGTGGGGCCAGTTGCATGTTTTAAGTGTGAATAAAAGAACAAAAAGCAAACGGCTATTTTAAATCTTATAGTTAACCTTCTGTGTAATTATGGGTATATAACCTACAGTTCATGTGTTTAGTCTGCAGATGAATAAATTTGACAAGTGCTGAATCTTTTTCATTGCAATACAAGAAGTAGCACGTGTGCATACATTACCCTTTTTCTGTACTCTAGTGTTGTCCCTAACTGCAGGGTAAACTATTCCAAATGATTCATCTCCAAAGATGAAAAGAACTAACTAGTCTTCAGCACACTGTATTTGGCACAAGTAAAGCACCTATCTGAACACCGTTTTAAAACATAACTATTGAACTTAGTTGTCAGATGGCCCAATACACACCACTTTGAAAAAATGCAACCGTTGTACATCAGCTAACATAAATCTCTAATTTGATCACAGTGGCCCTGTTTTCCCTACTTACATTAAAAATGTGCAATGGGAAACAAGGCAGTTCCAAACTGGTTTTTTTCTAGGTTCTGCTGTTGAGCCATGTTGTCATTCCACAGTGGGACAGCTGGAGATATGGAATAAACACAGCATGAATCAAGGGAATCCTACAGAACTGGGGGCTTGCAATCACTTGTAGATCAAACCTTCCATCTCAAGACAGGCAGCCAGGGGGCCTTCCCTTTTGTGCATGTTCAATGTCTGTTTCTGCCTTCAGCAATAGCAGCACAGCTTATTGCCAGCCTGTTTTCTCTGACCACTTGGGAATCATTCACGTGTTAGAGCTTCTTTAAAGAGCATTGACTCAGTGTTATCAACTTGTGAGACTTACTTGAGTTTAGCAATATTCAGTGTTCTTTTTGAAGCCCTAAGGGTTGATCTTCACAATGCCCCCATGTGTCCGGCCTACCTTCACTCAGGGAAGCTCTGTCAGGTGCTCACCTATCTCAGCACCCCCAGGTGGGGCACTGAAAACTAATTTAAACATTCTTCCCAAAGAAAACAAAATGAAGGGGCTACCCTCCCCCCACCCTCCTGCAGTATGCTGACCCTCTAGACTTTCTCCCTGGAGGCCCTCCTCTTTCCTGAGCCACTGACCCCAGGGCTTGCTCCCTGGAGTACTTCCCACTGGTTGTTCTCCACAAGCTGGATCCTTATTCCCAGTCTGTCTCCAGGCATCTATCTGGTATTTGGACATGTCCTGGCCCTCTCTCACAGTAGCTTGCTCCCCTCCTGCCTGCTACCCTCTTCCTTCTGTGCCAGTAACAGGAGACACCCTCCCTCCTGCAGCTCTTCTCTCCAGTTGAGCTCTCCCAGGCTTTTAGGGGAATCATCCAGCTCTTACACAGGGGGGCTTATAATTGACCTAGGCTCTCTGATGCCTAGCAGATCAGGATTAGCGGGGGGGACGGGGGTAGCTGGTCTGTCATAGATGAAGCTGAGTCAGACTCATCCTAGAGGGCTAGTCAGCCTGTAACACCTCAGCTCCTGGAGTCAAGGGATTTTCAATCTGTTTTGATTGATCAAAATTAAGTTTCTAGCTCTTTATGTTTGAGGTGAAGAAGCTTTGAAAACCACGAACCTTAAAAGCACAGAAGGCAAATAGAAAGAACCTAAAATGCATTTGGTGGAAAAAATTGTTTAGGTCTTTAAGCCAATTTAATTATTTTGGGGGTCTGAGGATTGATTTTTTTTTTCTTCTTCAGCGCATGGGGTCCGAAAATTTGTTTATCAATCATTTATCAGTCACAAAGACTTCAGTCCACCTTATGTGGAGAAGGAGGGAATATGTGCTCCATGGCTATGTCTTCTCATTCCATGTGCCCCATGGGCTGCAGATGCTGGCAGGGGTGGCAGAAGTAGCTATGCAAGTGTGTGGGTGGAGGGAGGCTGAGGAACATCTTGCACAGCAGTTGTTGCAGCTTCCATTACAAGACTCAGCTTTTTAAAGAGAGCTTTGTGTATGCTGGGGATCCAAACCTTTTCTTTAGGTGCCAACTACACGCCAGCCTCATCTTGTAGCAGCAGCATGCACTGGTCAGGCCCTTGGGAGCCCCTGCATTAGCTCAGTCACTGTGCCTCCATCCTATCCTTAAAGAGGCAGCTCCCATTTCTCTTATATAAATTTATATAACCATTAACAAAAATATATACAGTAATAAAACTACTGAAAAATTATTACCAAAAAAGTCCATTATAAATCTATTTCTAAAACGTCTATTTTAGGAACCTCAAACTCTTGTTGGCCTTTGTACATCTTCTCACCGCCTCTGCTACTTTTTTTCCTGCACTTTCGAGGGTTTTGCTTTCCTCAAAGCCGTGAACATGATCATATAGGCCAGTGTTAGTATTGTTTTTAAAATTAAATTGGCTAAGAGAAAGCTAAAGCTGAGCTACCTTTGGCTACTGCCAGAGGCTTAGCACATTGCATGTCTGAAAATTCACGTGTGAAGGCTGGGTTTGACATAGAATAGACAATTACAGTAAATTGTGGGTTATATCTATGTTACGTGCCACCGCTGTGCTGCAGCTGGGCCATTGCAGCACCCTAGTGCAGATGCTTCCTACCGTGATGGAAGGGTGTTTTCCATCAATATAGTTAATCCACCTCTCTGAGAGGCGATAGGTTGACAGAAGAATTCTGTAACCTAGCTGTGCCTACACTGAGGGTTAGGTCAATCTAACATTGGCTCTCAGGGTGCAAAATTTTTCACAGCCCTGAGCCACATGGTGAGGTCAATCTAATTTTTAAGTGTAGACCCACCCTTAATCTCAGGTTTTGTTTTCCCCATAGACAATGCTAAAAGCTATACTTGCTTATCCTCTTTGCCCTGGGAATCAACTGACCCATGACCTGCTAAAATATATTTTAATTAAGGAATTCTGGATTCCTATTGTCAAAGCACAGTATTTAGGGGGGGGGGGTGTGTGTGTACACGCTAGCCTGTTTCAGAATCACTAAAATCTGTAGTAGTCAAACACTGTCAGTTTTGTCTGTGAACTAAGAGTCCTAGAACTAAGCGCCCTTAAGGATTTTTGGGAAGCTTTAATCGAAAGCACAGAGGCTGCGCTACAGACTCCAGTGGGTCAACAATTAACTTGGAGGAGAGAGAAGGTATTAAACAAATCTGTTTAAACTCCACCTCAGGGGCTGGTATGAACGAAAACATTAAGAAGGTCAGATGAGGTAAAAGAGCGTTTAAGAACTGAAAGCCACTATGATTTTTTTTCCTATTAAAGATACCTTTTTCAGTCTGAAGTTTTTTACTTCTAACATTTCTTTAATTTACAAACCTGTCACCTGAGACTGATTGATAAGCTACATCTTGAGTTTTATACTCCTGTAAGATTCTTTGAGGCTCCAGCAAACAAGTGTGGCACTGTTAGTTTTAAACTGCAGTCTTTGTCAGATCACTTTGACATGCTGTGGTTTTTCAAAAGACTAAATGCTAACGCATAATTGGGATAGACACACCTTGGTGTTTCTGTAGACTTCATTATTTTTTGTATTACAGCTTCCCAGGGAGGGGTTTTTGTAAAGCATTTCTAGACTAAAGAGTCCAGTTTTCTTTTCCGTAACACAGCAGGGAGTACTGGGTTGGATACTGCAGGTAACTTAAGTAATTACTAATGAGTGACTATAAAACTGTTGACATTGCCCAGTTTTCAGTTGCCTGGGCAGTGCCTAGTACCGTGGATCATTGATCCCTAATTGGAACTTCTGAATGCCATCTCGGATGAATAATTAGTAATTTACCACAAAAGAGAAGTAAGGATGCAGTGATAATAGTCCCAGTGACAAACACTAAGAGACATCTTTACAAATATCATACCAAATGTGCACCCCCTATATGCAGAATAGCAGCTCCTGTTTCAGAACCTGTTTGCTGAACTAACGTTTTATAAAGGGCTTTGGGAATATGTGGGTTAAAATGAAACCTTTAGTGCTTTTGCCAGTTTGTTTCTATTAAGTGCTACAGAGAAGCTGAGGTAAATTGGCAGGCTGTCACCTATATTTCCCATGTATACTTGCCTTCTACTGAAATCAGCCACATGCCAAAGGATGACATATGCTGCTATAAGCCGCCTGTGCCTTAGCTTGTTTATCTGTATTTGCTGGCCTTTGCCATGTTGAGCAAGAACCCTTTTTATATAGCCTGTAGGAGAAAAAATCTGGTATTTCCAGACCTTGCAGAACCTCTCTCTGATATTTTGAAGTTTAAAGAGCAAATGCCAGTCTACTAAAGTGCGCTCTGAGTAAGGAGGTTCTAAGTGAGATGTATTCTTATACAAACTGCTGCCCTTATTGTATTATTGACTTGATTTTTTTGTTGCTGGCTTTTTTGCTGCCCTTTTGTGCTGCTCCATAGCAATCATTAGTTTTATACTTCTGCAATGCAGTGGAATAATCAGAAAAACACTGCGAAATTATCTCTTTGCTCCCTCACTTTCGAAACAGTTGATTAGCATTTGGAAGCTGCAGATTCACTGCATTGCTTGTCATTTAAAATGACCGATTAAGCAATTATTTCTTAGTAAAGTTGTTGACGATCGTTGGCCTACAATTATTGCCTATTACAGGGGTCAGCAAAGGTGGCACGCGAGCCGATTTTTGATGGCATGCAAGGCAGGCTGAGCCGCTCAGCCCACCACCGCTCTGGGGTTCCTGCTGCTGGCCCCTTGCCAGCTGGGATCCCGCCGCCGGTCCAACTCAGCGTCTGCTGCTGGGCTGGGTGAAGGAACCCCAGGCTGGCAGCAGGCTGAGACCCCAGCTGGCAGTAGCCAGCGGCCGAAACCCCAGAGTGGGGCGGGCTGAGCCGCTCAGCCCACCACCGCTCTGGGGTTCCGACTGCTGGCCCCTTGCCAGCCGGGGTCCCCGCTGCAGCCCCACTCACCTAGCTTCCAGTTGGAATTCCAGCACAGGCCCCCTGCCAGACAGGGTCCAGGCCTCCGGCCCTGCTCAGCCCTACCAGCCGCCAGCTCTACTCACCTCAGCTGATGATCTGGGGTTCCAGCTGGTTACCAACTGATCAGTCAGAAGCCTGTGTGCAGCTTAAAGTATCCAAATATGTGCCACCAGACATTGGAGAACTCGGCAAGGAAAAGCAAGGGCAGGGATCACACTACACTAATAAGATCTGCATTTTAATTTAATTTTAAATAAAGCTTCTGAAATATTTTGAAAACCTTTTTTGCTTTACATACAATAGTTTGGTTATATATCATAGACTTAGAGAGAGACCTTCTAAAAAACATGTATTACCAGCACGCGAAGCCTTAAATTAGAGTGTATACTTGAAGACTCGGCACACCACTGCTGAAAGGTTGCTGACCCCTGGCCTGTTTACTTGCAGTCAGCTAATGGCACCCATCAACTAATGGAATAACTAAGAAGAAATCCCTGGATGGAGCAGTAGAAAAAGAGAGCACTTGATTCAGTTCAAGAAATACCTGCTGGTTCTCTAACAGCATCACATTTTTATTTTGCATATGATGTGATAAAGATAGTTGACCATTTTCTTTCACTGAATGCATCTGTCAGTCCCTCTCTGTCTGTATCCAAGGTTCAGTTAAGTGTCTTCCTGTTGTAGCCACTTGATATTTGAGGGGTTTGTCATCCTCCAGTTCTTCCTTTTTGTCATTTTTCTTTCTCTGATCTGAAATGCTGCTGCTTTCTGTCACAGGAACCAGCTTCTAGGTACTGAGATTTAAATCTTTAGTTGACTTCTCAAATGGTGGCGAGTGCTGTAATGGGGAAAAAATAAAGTACTGGGTGAAACTACTATTCATTTGTGTTCTGGCAGTGTGCATTTGCATACTTTGTAGTACCATCCATGCTAAAGCTTCAGAGAACAAAGTAGTGTAAACACAGTGATAAGGAATATTCTTTGACACCCACAGATGAGCCATTCACCCTAGAAGCCTTAGATTTGGTTACCAAAATCATTGCTTTGGCTTCTCTAATTACTCACATTTATGGTGGTAAAAATTTCAGTCCTTCAAGCCCAGCTGACACCATAAGACTAGCTGGGTTATAGAGGTTAGATACACACTTCATATAGTAGTAGAATATTTCTTTCATTCTTTTCAGTTTCTCAGTGTGGAGAAAGGGAAGGGATTTTCAGTTTTCACGATACTAACATAATTTTCCGTTACTCAGCTAAGCCCCCTTGTCAGGCCTTTTAACAGGTTTTTCATCATATAGCCCACACATGCTGGATAATCAAATAGAACTTACTTCAATAAGATTTTTCAGATAACAGATAGTTATCCTGTGCTTCTCCAGTCATATATACTGCTGTTCAAAGAGGAGGAGACAAAGCAAAGTTAGATTTTGGTTTGTTATAAACTTAATGGGAAGTACTTTATTTCCAGATCTGGTGCTTTGTGATTTCAGTTAGCAAAGGTATCAAATCACAGAGTATTAGAGAGTGCTACCTTTTTTCCACACTGATCTGTGATGATTTTCAAAAAGCTCAGAAGGCTGGAAAGTGGAACTCACCTGGGCAGAATACAGAGAACCTGGCGATTTAAAAAAGTTCTCCTCCTCACTCTGCTCACGAGCATTGTGTGTATTAGTGCTTGCTGGAATTTCTTCAGGTAGTTTTTACTACAAGTGTGATGGTTCTCAGGGCACCTAGGATTGAAAGTCACCTTATTACTCCCTGCCTCTTATGGGAGGGAGTCTTTTGGGGGTAGCTGGTGGTCAGCGCTCTCCTCTGGGTTCTGGTAGCCTTTACTTCACCTTCCAGGTTAACAACAGGTGCAGTCCAAGCCCTGAGTCCTTTTTGAATTGTTCCCCTGTGATATCCAGTCCCTGACACATGCTACTCACAGAAATTCCAGATACTAAGCATGCAGAGTACCCCAGTTTAGCAGTTTAACGTTAAACCTTCTCTTCTGTAAGCCACACAGCACTTGCAAGCACTTATAATAAAGCAAAAGCAGGCTCATTTAAGAAAGGGCAAAGATTTAATTGGAAGTGGGAGAAGATGATGAAAGCTGATGGGTACAGTACAAAACAAAATTATAAAATGTGAGCCTGGGTCTACACTTACTAATAGTTAAATTTCCTATATAAAAAAGTAGGCTTTTCCCCCCAAGTTCAGTCCATTGCAGACTTAGCTTTCCTCAGTGAATGGATAAGGTGTCTTTCCTTACACACAGTTATACTGAAAGAATCTTTTGTCTTTATTCATAGCCAGGGTGATCTCCTCCTGCTATAATGTTCCTTTTCACCTCCAAGTGGTTTCTGTCTTGGCACTTGTCTCTGATAGTTTTCCATTGAATGTTCTGGGATGTGGCAAGGATAAACAAGAGAACCTTGCATTACCTCACCAGCTGACGGGGGCGGGGGGTGGGTGGCGGCTGGGTGGGTCTCTTGCTTGAGTGGGTCATCATTGAAACACATTACCTCCTGGTGACTAATTTCTACTTCAAGTGCATAAGCATACTTTCAGTATAAATACATTATTTCTTAAATATTACCCATATGTATCTCTTGCAATGATTATAAATCTTGATAAGTTTCTGTAGATAACTTGCATGTTATTCTTGATGAATAAATATCAGTCAGATATCTGGTGTAATGAGTTTGTCAGATCTGAGGTAAGAGCTGTTTGCAGAGAACGGGGACCTTTTGCCACGGAACTTCATGTCACATGTGCCAAATCTTCATAGAAATTTGATGAGGTAGTCTCAGTCTTTTTCAATGTTACGAGCAGAAAAATAAACCAAGAGCACTTGCTACAGATAACTTTATAGCAGCCTCTCAGATTGGCCCAGAAAAAAAGTGAATGTGGCCATGGCTACACTAGAGAGTTGCAGTGCTGGTGAGGGGGTTACAGCGCTGCAACTTAGGATGTGGCCACACTTGCAAAGCACGGCCAGCACTGCAACTCCCTGGTTGCAGCGCTGGCTGTACACCCGGTCGAGCCTCGGGTGTAGCGATTCCAGCGCTGGTGATCCAGCGCTGGTCAGCAAATGTGGACCCCACCAGCGCTTTTATTGACCTCCGGGGTATAAGGAGGTATCCCAGAATTCCTGTCCACAACAAACCGGAAGAAAGGGAGAGCTCGGAGTTCAGCCAAACTGCTTATTTAAAAAACAAACACAGCTCCTGTTTGCTGAGCTAGCGGAGGCAGGCAGGGGAATTACTTTGGAATGTTCACAGCTGTTTGCTTGAAGAGAGAAACACGCTCACACGGCAGAGGGGGAGGGGGAAGTCCATGTTGAGCAGATGCTTATCTGGTCTGACGGCTATTTAGGAGTATATAATTTGCATTTAGTGAATGAGAGAGGGGTGGGGGAAGGGGGTCAGAACTTTTAAAATGATTGAAGGTAGGCACTGTGTGTCTTCCAGTCCTTAGAACTTGCAAGGCAGGGAGCTGAGAACAGTGTCAACTCCAAAAATCCATTCTGTCTGTCTCCTCCATGCTCCCTGTCACATTCCACCCCACCCACCCCCCTCTTTTGAAAAGCATGTTGCAGCCACTTGAATGCTGGGATAGCTGCCCACAATGCACCACTCCCAACAGCGCTGCAAATGCTGCAAATGTGGCCACACTGCAGCGCTGGTAGCTGTCAGTGTGGCCACACTGCAGCGCTGGCCCTACACAGCTGTACGAACACAGCTGTAATTACCAGCGCTGCAGAACTGTAAGTGTAGCCATGGCCTGTGTGAAAACAAATAAATGTCCTTTGATGGTTTGGTAAAGATTTTCAACTTCTGGTATTTTCTAGAAACTGAAATACGTGGTCTCTTCAGTTGCATGATCTTACTTTTTGTCTGCCAAGTGTTTAGGGTCAGAATAAGAATGTAATTGTGAGATGAATGCAGTGATGCCTAAGATTGCCCAGGTATTAACACTTCAGAGCGGTGGTTTTCAATTTTTTTTCATTGTGGATGCTTAAAAATTTCAAATGGCGGTGCGGACCCCTTTTGAAATCTTAGACATAGTCAGTGGACCCCCCAGGGGTCTGCGGACCACAGGTTGAAAACCAGTGCTTTAGAGTCTCATTTTCAATTTTTTGGAAGTTAGCCAGTCTTTTACTCGTCTGGCTGGAGTTCAGTGGCTAAGCCTGGAAGTAATTTTTTTCAGAAAGTATGTGCAAAACCAGTTCAGTTATTGCCAAATACTGAAGAGGACTTCTGTAATGTTCTGTGATCTTGAACATCTGTAATGCCTCAATAAGTGAAGGTAAAAACTTGAAGTTTTGAGGGGAGAGAGGGTCCCTACGTCATGGTGGTCTGGGAACATGAACATGCTGTTTAAAACAAGTGATTACCAGTCACTTATAATTTCTTAGTGGTTAACTATTTGAATGCCTTCATTTCTCCATTAGTGAAATAGGTTTACTATACAACCCACTGTAAGGTAAGATGAAGCTTGTCTGTTTGCTTTTATTAAGGTCTTTGTGAAGTACTAGGCGGGGTTCCTTTGACCACAGTATTGTCATTCATTATGAGTCAGAAACACAAATTTACAACTGCTGAGAATCCATTGTTGTCAAGGGAGCAAGGCTTCTTTACACCAACAGAGGATCTGCCCCCAAATATGTATTTTTAGTATATGTAAAACTAGGTTAGCTATGTAACTATACATATGTTCATATGTACATGTACTTTTAGTATATGTAGTACATTGCTTAGCACATTTTACAAATTCTTTCATGGATCTATCCTTGTGAGGTTATTAATTGTATTTCCTAACCACATTCTGCCTTTGTCATCCTTTCTCCACAGAATGTGTATGTAAACATAAACCGCATCATGTCAGTAGCAAATCGTTTGGTTGAGTCTGGCCATTATGCTTCACAGCAGATTAAACAGATTGCTAGTCAGTTGGAGCAAGAGTGGAAGGCGTTTGCTGCAGCCTTGGATGAACGAAGCACCTTACTGGATATGTCCTCCATCTTCCACCAGAAAACTGAACAGGTCAGTAAATGGGACACAGCCAACGAAACCTAACAAGCTGAAAGTATAAACCAAATTACCTGATTTGGCCATGAAACCAGGTTAAAAAACAAATCCAGAAAGCAAGTTAGCTCCATTCTGGATGAGGCTTAAAAGGAAGCAAAGGCTACAGGCAGAAGACTTGATCTCTGCTCAGCTCTACACTAGTGTAGAACTTCATCATCACTTTTAAGCAGAGCCTTGTTCTCCCTGACTCAAGACTGCCTGGGCTTTAAGTCACTGCACCTTTTATTCTATACGTGAGGCTCCTTAGAAAACTAATACAGTATAGAAATTAGAAAGCAAAAGGCTGTAGGAATTTCATGATTTGGACATAGAGGCTTAACCTGGGGCAAGCTTTTGAGATGATGAAGAAAGTAAAAAAATTAGTATGAATATAAAGGTCTTTTTACCCAAACAATCATTTGACCAGTAATTCCTGGCTTTTTGCCTCACACAATGAGAGATGATGATAATGTTTGTGAATATCAGTCCCAGAATGGTTCAATATTTAAGGAGCATTTCAGGAAACACCTATTGAGTAGTAAACCTAACTCGCTGGAAAATTAGGGAAAGTAAAGTATTTAAGTGTCTTTCTTTAATCTGGAGTTGGGTGGGGGATATTAACTCAGTGTCCCATAAGAGTACATTTAACTTCCATTGGCATTACACTGGCATTCCACTGGCATCCCTGTTCCTGGCTCTAGGCCACCATACAACTTAAAATATCAGTCATAAGCCATGTGAAATAATCTGACCCAGGAAGAAGTCAGCCTGAATATTCCACATTGCCAGGTTAATAGCCTTGATAACTAGAGCATGTTTTTCCCTTCAGAGAATTAGTTGCAGCCTAGTTGGCAGATACATGCTCTTGAGTCTCCTGTCAATATTCCGATTCCTTGTTGTTGTGTGGTGTTAGCTGCTGGTGGTGTTTTTATCGATAGGGAGCACTAGGCTTGTTGAGTGAGGTAAGTAGTAGTGTGTTCAGTATAGTTCCTGTAGCTATTCTGCAGTTTTCTCCTGCCACATGCCAAACTGAGTTCCAGAAAAATTGCCATTTGCTCATAACTGATTTAAGTAGCTTTTTGGGAATAAGATCATTTGGCCACAGAAATTTAAGGAGCAGTCTAATTACTAATTGTCTTAAGGTGGATTTTTGCATGTTTACTAAGAGGAGGTGCTAGATTCTTAAAACCAAATTGTTTGAGAACGTGAATCCTTTAATTGAAAAGCAACCGTACAGTGCTTTCAGCGTGCTAATGATGATGCTTTGGTCTAGGGAAGCAAGTAGCTGATCTTAGTCCATTTATGGTAAATAGGTGTCCTTATTACAAGTATAGCTGTTGCTAAGAGAGACCTTTTTTGGCAGTCTCAACAGTGAGGCCACAGAAGGGCGAGTCATAAAGAATAAACTGTTTTCATTCATCTATAAATGTGGTCATTCTAGGTCAGTTTGAGATACTTGATGGGGACAGTGTGGGACTTTACCAGTGTCTGTGCTGTATTTGTTCCCTGGCTAATTTAAAGATTTGCATCACTACAGTTGCCAGTCTGACACCTTTGAAAAGCACCATATGCAAAAACGTAATTACATGTTGGTGTGCCTCCTGACCAAAGTGGAGTGGGGTTTTTTTTTGTTTAATGAACTGCATCAGTGTCTGAAATTAGGAATGTATTCCAGTTCACAGAAAGGTTGTTTTGTACCTGGCAGTTAACTGACAATCTGTGACTGACGGTGTCCAAGCCATTTTGGGAAGTTACTACGTGCTTCAGTACAGTGTGTACAGAAATGTGAATTGGTGAGAGGGAAGTAAAATAAATTAAAGGAAAGAACATGGTTTGCAGTCTGCTGGGATTAATTAAATTAGTTTCTTTAATTGCTCCTTCTGCTGTGTTCATTTGACAGTTCGCTGTAATGGATTCTAATACTCTCTCCATAGGAAAATTGGCTGTGATTTATCAGCTATCTAATTAGTGATAGGGGATGAAAGTTGAGGTGGGGAAGAAACCATGTGAGAAAGGAATGGTTTGCAACAGCCAGAGACTACAAATGGTTGCCTTTAAACTGTAATATGCATTTAGGTCTTTGTTTACATGCAGATAGCTTTAGGTCTTTAATTATTTTAGTGCTTCCATATATGCTTATCTGCTTCCCAGATTCAGCACACTTAACTGAGAAGAATACCTCTTGTTTAAGTTGCATCTCCCCTGTACGCTCACTGTTGTAGTGGATAGCATAATACATTGGGTTTCAACCTTTTTTGCTGCTTTGAATGATTGCTCATGCACATTCCACAGTAGGTGTGGATGCAGGGTGCTGGAAGTTTTTCCCCTATCAGTACCTGTAGGGGAGTCTCCCTGGCAACCCTTGGAGTGGCGCCATCATGGGGCAGTATAAGGGGCACTGCGTGCTCCCCCCACCCTCAGTTCCTTCTTGTCCCCAGTGAAGGTGCTTCGGAACTGCTGTGCTCCAGCTCTCTGCTGTAGCTTTCCCTGTTTGCATTGTCATTTAGTTCGGAGATAGCACCTGTAGTTTAAAAAAAAAAAAAAAAAAAGAGAGAGAGAGAGAGTTTTATATAGATACAGTAGAGAAGTGTGCCCGGGATGGGGCATGCCCCGGGCTTTAAGTTGTGCGACACTTGTAAACGGCCTATGCCTGTACGTGATCCACACAGTAGCTGTTTATGCTGTCTTGGGGAAACCCACCTCAGCGACTGCTGCAAGATTTGCAGATCATTTAAGCCTCAGATCAAAAAGGAGCAGGACATATGGGTCTGAGCCATCTTGATGAAGTCGGCCCTGCCTCTGACACTACTATGCCGCTCCGAGTCGGCATGGAGCACCATAGCACTGGTGTGCGGCACCCAACGGTGCCCTCCACCAGCCAGCATCGCTCCCCATCCACTGGACGCTCTAAGAAGATGAAGTGATCTTCTCTGTCAAGGCATTGGGGCAAATCTGGGGGCGAGACTAGACTCCCATTGGGCAGCTCTCGATCTCCTTGACCTCGTGGTCACCTACTCAAGTTGTGTGGCGTAGCCTAGCCCACTCTGAGCCAGCCTCCCTGGACACCAGTGGCCACATACCAGGGCCCTCCACACCGGAGGCCCTGCAGGCGGCTCGAGACGGGGTCAGTGGAGGGGTCCGAGAAGGGGTCAGTGGAGCGCTCTTCCCCAGCCCTGGGCTCAGAAGGGAACCAAGTGCTGGGTTCTGCAGCACCGGTGGGGACGCAGAACACCTCGCCCCCATCCTCATCCTCCCCTGATGAGGCAATCACGGCGCCTCCTCCTGTTCCCCAGGAGGACACAAAAGCCCACCAAGAGCTCTTGAAAAGCGCTCTCAATCTATAGGCAGAAGAGGTGGAGGAGCCTTTGGACTCCCTCTTTGATGTCCTCTTGGCCACAGCACCAGCCAGGGCGGCCCTCTCTCTCCACAGAGAGGTGGTGAAGATCTCTAATGCCCTGTGGCAGACCCCGTCTTCCCTGCCCCCCATATCTAAGAGGGCAGAGCGGAAGTTTTTCATGCCCACCAAGGGGCACGGATATCTATACACCCACCCTGCCTCCAACTCCCTAGTGGTCGAGGTGATCAACCACAAAGAGCACCGGGGCCAACTCTTTCCCATCCCTAAGAATAAGGACTCAAGGAGACTAGACTTGTTTGATGGAAAGCTTTACTCTTCCTCGAGCTTCCAGCTGAGGGTGGCAAACCACCAAACCCTGCTGGGCAGATGTGACTTTAACTTATGGGACTCAGTGCCAAAGTTCATGGACTCCCTACAGGAGCATGATAGGACGGAGTATAAGGCCCTGGTGGAGGAGGGCACAGCTGCCGCCAGAGCAGCCCTTCAGGCAGCCTTGGACAGTGTTTATGAGGAGGGTGTCGTGACTCCTTTTCTCCAGGTTGTCCAGCGAAGCACAGAGCTCCCTGTAGAACCCCCCTTTCAATGGCAAGGCCCTGTTCGTTGGGCAAACACGTGAAATTACACGGTCTCAAGGACTCTCGCGCCACCTTAGAGACTCTTGGTCTCTATGTCTCGGCCCCAGCCAGGACCAAGTTCAAGCCTCAGCAGGCACCCTACCAGGCCATCCATTCCAGATACAACCCTCCTTATAAAAAAACAATCTAGGGACTATAAGAAACGCTCACAATGACAGTCTCGCCTGCACCCCAGCCTGGACCCTCTAAGGCCAAGCAAGTGGATAAGCACCATTTTTGATGGGACACCCGGGGATACTTACTAGTCTGCACTAGGGATCAGCCCAGCCTACCCTTCTCCAGTCGTCTATGTTCTTTCCTCTCAGAGTGGTCGCGACTGACCTTGGACCATTGAGTCCTCAACACCATTTCCCAGGGCTATACCCTCCAGTTCCTCTCTACTTCACCTACCCATCCTCCCTCCCGTCCCTGTTCAAGGACCCCTCCCGGGGGAGCCTACTTGAGCAGGAGGTGAGGCAGCTCCTTCACCTAGGAGCGGCACAGGTATTGCCTGCGGAGTTCAGATACAAAGGGTACTACTCCCACTATTTCCTTATCCCAAAGGCCAAAGGGGGCCTCAGGCCCATGCTGGACCTTTGAGGCCTAAACCAGTACATGGTAAAACTCAAGTTCCACATGGGCTCCCTGGCCTACATCATTTCCTCTCTGGAGACTGGAACACCACCCTCAGTCTCTAAGATGCATACTTCCCTATTCACATGTTCGAGGGCCACAGGGGTTTCCTCTGCTTCACGGTAGGACAAGAACATTCTCAGTTCACTGTCCTCCCATTTGGCCTTTCAGCAGCACTCAGAGTCTTCACAAAGTGTATGTCTGTGGTGGCGGCCTACCTCAGGTGTCGGGGGCGTGGTCCAGATCTTCCCCTACCTTGATTACTGGCTGGTCAAAGGTGGCTCCAGATCACAAGTACAGGAACACGTCACTCCTCCTGTCCACGTGTACCACATTGAGGCGGCTGGTAAACAACACCAGATCCACATTGGTACCGATACAACATATAGAGTTCATTGACGCGATTCTCAACATGACATCGGCCAGAGCTTCCCTCCCACCAGACAGGTTCGAAAACTTGAGGGAGCTCATCCAGGTGATCACGAGGTTTCCTGTGACAACTGTCATGGTGTGCCTCCAACTCCTGGGTCACATGACAGCGTGCGCATACGTGGTACATCACGCCAGACTCAGGATGTGGCCCCTTCAGCTCTGGCTGACCTCGACATTCTCCCAGTCCAGAGAGAGGCTGGACAAGGTCCTCACTGTGCCCGAACCTGTTCTAACTTCCCTCCGTTGGTGGTCCACCCTGAAGATGCTCCAAGGGTTTCCGTTCAGGAGCTGCCCTCCACCTATAGAATGGGTGTCTGATGTGTTGGACTTGGGGTGGGGATCCCATGTGGGCAACCTCCAGACTCAAAACCTGTGGTCCGCGCAGAACTAGCCCTGCACATAAATGTGAAAGAACTCAGGGCGGTCCGTCGGGCCTGCGTGGCCTTCCACTCATGCCTTACAGGCAGGGTAGTCAGAGTTCTCATGGACAACATGGCCTTGACGTTCTGCATCAACAGGCAAGGCGGGGCTCACTCCTCAGCCTTCTGCCAGGAAGCCCTCTGGCTGTGGGACATATGTATAGCCCATAATATCAACTTGGAAGCCCACCACTTACCGGGCATCCGGAACTCTGAGGTGGATTGCCTGAGCTGGGACTTCTCCCAACACAAGTCGTCACTGCACCTGGAGGTGGCACACATGAGCTTCCAGGCACTCCCCAAGTGGACCTCTTTGTGACCAGACAGAACTGCCGGTGTCCTTGGTTCTGCTCCAGGAGGGGCCTGGGCAAGGATGCGATTTCCGAGGCCTTCCTTCTGTCCTGGTTGGGTCAGCGTCTATACTCTTTTCCCCCAATTCTGCTGATTGGCAAGGTCCTGGAAAAAGTCAAGATGGACAGGGCTCATGTCTTCATGATCACCCAAAGCTTGGCCCAAGCAGCACTGGTACGGGACTATTTTGATCCTGTCCATTGTCCCCTGTGGCCGCTGCCAACCTGCCCAGACCTCTCTCAGGACCAAGATTGCTTCCTCTACCCCAGCCTGGCAGCCCTCCACCTCACAGTGTGGTTGCTCTGTGGCTAGGCTGCAAGGAGAGGACCTGCTCGGAGGGTATCCAGTGAGTCCTCCTGAAAAGCAGGAGGCCCTCCATGCATCGGGCCTACCTGGCAAAATAGTCTAGGTTTCCCGATGGGCTGCTGATCATGGCATCTCACCAATGGCTGCCCTGATCCAGCTTGTGCTCTATTACCTTCTTCATCTCAGAGCCCACGGCCTGGCGCCCTCATCCGTCAAAGTGCATCTGGCAGCCATATCGGCCTTCTACTCACCAGTACAGGGTCACACAGTATTTTCTCACGCCGTGGCCTGTTGGTTCCTTAAGAGTTTGGCCTCTTTCCTTATGTTAGATCCCCGGTCCCTCAGTGGGACCTGATCTTGGTTCTGGCCAGGCTAACAGGGCCTCCATTTGAGCCGCTTGCTACATGCTCCTGGTCCCATCTCTCATGGAAAGTGGCGTTTCTTGTGGCAATCACATCTGCTAGGAGGGTCTCGGAGCTCCAGGCCCTGACCTCCGAAACCCCATACACAGTATTTCATAAAGATACGGTCCAGCTCTGCCCACGCCCTTCGTTCCTCCCTAAGGTGGTCTCTGCCTAGCATATGAGCCAGGACATTTTCCTTCCAGTGCTCTGTCCTAAGCTCCATGCGTCTAGTGAGGAGTGCCGCCTCCACATGATAGATGTGAGATGGGCCCTGGCTTTTTACCTGGAACAAACAGAACTTTTCAGGAAGTCTTTGCAGCTGTTGACCACCACAGCAGAATGCATGAAAGGTTGGCCGATCTCCACTCAGCAGCTCTCCAACTGGATCACTTCCTGTATCCGTACTTATTATGACCTGGCAGGAGTTTCCCCGCCGCCGATTATGAGGGCGCCCTCGACAAGGGAGCAGACCTCGTCGTCGGCCTTTCTGGCTCATATCCATATTCAGGACATTTGTAGGCTGCCATATGGTCATCGGTCCATGCGTTCACCTTGCATTATGCGATCGTCTCCCAGACCAGGGAAGACTCCGGGTTCGGCAGGGCTGTACTCCATCTCAAGAGTCTGTGAACTCCTTTCCATCTCCAACAGATATAGCTTGGAATCATCTATTGTGGAATGCAAAAGAGCAATCACTCAAAGAAGAAGACAGTTCCTTTTTCTGTAACGTATTCCTTGAGATGTGTTGCTCATGTCCATTCCACATCCCCGCCCTCCTTCCCCACTATCAGAGTTGTCTGGCAAGAAGGAACTGAGGGTGGGGGGAGCATGCAGTGCCCCTTATACCGCAACATAGTGGTGCCACTCCAGGGGTCACTGGGGCAGTCTCCTACGGATACTGCTAGGGGGAAAACTTCCGGCACCAGTGCACGTGGTGAGCACACACACCTATTGTGGAACAGACATGAGCAACACATCTCAAAGAACACCAATTACGGAAAAGGTAACTGTCTTTTCATTTGCAGAACCCTAAAAAAATTTCAAATGACGGTGCAGACTCCTCTGGATATCTTAGAGTCCGCAGATCACAGGTTGAAAACCACTGGCATAATAGGTTTAGTTGCCTTTGGTATATGTGACGTGGCATGCGTCTCATGCTTTTATCTTTTTTGGTTAGCTGAAAAATCAAGAAATGGTGTGAGTGAAAATAAGCTCCAGAAATAAGAAGTGTAGTTAGCAGTTGAGTTCACTTCGAAGGTTGCTGACATTAAATAGGCCCAACTTGTGTGTGTGTGTGGGTGGCGCTCCAGAACATGCTGTAGAACTAAGAACATAGACTCAGTTAGATTGTTTAAAGACGGTTGTATTATGGAAACTATTTGACTTGTGAGCTCGCATATTCACTTATATTAGATGGTTTTAATCAAATAACACTTCTTTTAAAGGTCCTCCACACTCCTATGTATGAACGTCTGTAACGAGTTTTACTTACTGATAGTGTCTTACCATATGTACATCTGGGAATGACACAATGTGGTTTTTCAATTCCTAGTACATGAACAATGTGGATTCATGGTGTAAGGCCTGTGGTGAGGTAGAACTTCCTTCTGAACTACAAGATTTAGAAGATGCCATTCATCATCATCAAGGAATATATGAGCATATCAGTCTGGCTTACTCTGAGGTAGGCAGTTTGTTTATTCTATTAGGCTGATGACTTATTTACAGTATGTTTAATTAAAATTATGGTTGCATCACCAACTGACAAAAGCCAGAAAACAATCTAAGTTTGGCACTATGCCTTGAAGTATTTCACGGAAGGGTAAAGTGTTAGTCTTAACTTTGAATTCTGGCTTTTGTTGGTCTGTTTTTCAAACTCAGACTTGGTTTCTGGCTTTTGCTCTTGTGGGAAGAACTTTAAACTATCTAACTGGGATACCATAATGCTTCCCCTGCAGGCTGCCTGGCAATGTATGAAGTGGTGGATTTTTTCCATTGTGTATTACTTAATGCCATTAAAAGATGTTCAAATGTATTATGATACTGTCATGAAAATATGTTTTTAAGTGCACAGCAAATGTGAAGTTCCTTTGGAAAAGCACTGAATTAGGAGTCAGTACTTAAGGGTTTTCAAAACTTTATAGTTATTGTAAAAAGCTAAAGTGGATTGGAGTAAGGATTGCATTATGCGTTTGGCAAACTAAAATCAGATACCTTGTTCTGCCAGCAGTAAAAAAGCATCTAAAACTAGCCAGTGTGTACACACATTCAGGATTTATAATATTTTAACATGTTCAACATCACTGTTAGTTTTCAAAAAGTCATAAAATCCTGGCTTTCAGATTTACAACCACAAGGTTGTACTTCTAAGCTTAGAGAATGTATTTACAGCGGAGTTACCAACTCTAGGAAACAATTTATTTTGAAAAATGCTGACAGAACACCAATACAGCACAAAAAAATAACATCCATCATAAAGTGTTTCTGGTGTGCTTCAAATATTTCAGAGTCCCAAAAGGGCAGGAAATCAAATGGGTGTTGGCTTCCCTTTATAACTAAAATGTCCCATATTAACCATTTTTCTGTTCAGTCTTTCTCACTCCATCTTTGTTAGTGTCAATATGTATTATGTGCTTCTGGAGAACTTTTTTTGAAGGGGCTTGGGTGAGGTGTTACAAAAGTGAATGAATTGAGGATACTGATGATAAAAGCAATTTTTTAAAAATACTACTTTCAAGAATAAAAATTCTCATTTAGTGTTGAATTCAAACGCTACAAAACTCTGCCTAGTGATGGTTTAGTTTTACTGTTTGAACAAAATGCAGAAATTAAGCAACATACAATGAAAAGTAATTACAAGTTAATTATGTGATGTTAATGATTGTCTCATTTTAAATGTGGGACTAAGATTCTTTTACTTATATCCCACACTTCCCTTTGGACTTGGCTGAATTGAACTGAGTTCACAAGTTCTCTTTCTTTGTGTAAAACATAACTTGATTTCCCTGTTTTGTGCTGACAGACTCCTTGGAGGAAAGGAGAATGGTTGAGATTGTTACCTGCAACAAACCTGAGCATTAGATGGAAGTGTTAGTGTGTTTAAGACTTAGTTTCTTTAGTTTTTAACACCTGGCCTCCGAAGAAAAGAAACTTCCTTTGAAATTTAAAAAAATCCATTCCTTCAAGCTCTTTCAGTCATCCAGTGGATCCTTGTTTTGTTTGTTTGTTTGTTTGTTTTTTAGAGTGAAACGCTAGACTCAGTATTCCTGCTAACTCAAATGAAAGCACTTTATGGTAGAGGATAGGGCAGCAGGGCGAATTGTGAAATGATATTCCTACATGTAAAGAGCAATAAAGTCTTGACGCAAAACAATTAGTTTTTCCTTTTGAGTTAGTTATGAAACATTGCAAGTAAATGAAACTTCACTTGAACATCTTATTCTTTGCTAAGGGAAGCAGTGGCAAAATTGGATAGTCTGTCATTTTAGTCTTTTGGTGCTATAGTACCTAATGGCGATGAGTAGGAAAAATGAATTAGACTATATATCCTTTGTAGGCAAGACTTTACTCGGGCAAAATATGTGGAATTTTTGCCTGAGACTGGAAGTTGAAATCCTATGGTTTCAACTTGACTACAGCTAGGTACTTTTACAGAATCCCTTGAAATAAATGAGGCGATTCTTCATCACAACAGCAATTCCCGCCTCAATGTGATGAAGTACTGACAGTACCTGGAATGCAGAACCAATACCTGGATGCAGAATGTTCAGACCTGATTAGTGTGGCGATGCCATGGTACCATCAAGAGCTTGTTACTCAACAGAAAGAGTTCAACTTTACCCTCCTTTAACACAGATGCCAATCCAGTAGTTGTTAATGGGTGATGTATGTGTATCTGAGAGCCTTGAGTTTTAGGTTGTGTCTACGCTGCACTTTTGTTGGTAAAACTTTTGTTGGTCAGGGTATGAAAAATACCACACCCCTGACCAACAAAAGTTTTACCGATGAAAGCGCCGATGTGGACAGCGCTTTGGTAGGTGGGAGAAGCTTTCCCGTCAAGAAAGCTACTGCTCCTGATTGGGGGTGGTTTTATTGTAAAGAGCGGCTACACTGCATACCTTCAGTGGCACTGCTGTAGCAGCACAGCCGTGCCACTGTAAGGTGCGTAGTGTAGACATAGCCTTAGTGTACTAAATGATAATTTATCTTTTTAAAAAACAATAAAATAATTGGTTTATAGCATATACTTCAGTCACTTTAGGATGAATGAATTATGGGAAGAGGGGGAAGTATCTCATTAATTCCAGCATTTGTGATTGACCTTTTTTTTAAGTATTACACTTAAAATGTGTTGACAAATAGATGTACGTTTTCCCTACTTTGTAACCAACTTCAAAACTAAACTTCCTTCTAAGCCTTGATTGTATCTTGCAAATTTGAGATACTAATTACAGTATCCTTTAGTGGGATGAATCTCACAGTGTCTAATAAACATAAATTCAGATATTGGCTATACATGTGGATCATTTGTATGCCCAATCACTGAAATGCAGCTATTGCTAAAACTAGAATCTTATAAAATTAATGTGGCATACATACGATGGATTAAAAATTGGCTAACTGATGGTCTCAACATGTGATTGTAAATGGAGAATCATCATCAAGCCAGGTGTTTCCAATGGGGTTCTGCAGGAATTGGTTCTTTGTCCAATGCTGTTTAATGTTTTTATCAATGACCTGGAAGGAAACATAAAGTCATCACTGATCAATTTTGCAGATGATGTACAAGTTGAGGGAGGTGTAAATAATGAAGAGGACAGACCACTGATTCAGAAAGATTGTAAACTGGGATCAAGCAAACAATATACATTTTACTATGGCTAAATATAAATGTACATATCTAGGAACAAAGAATGTAGGCCAGAGGTGGGCAAACTATGGCCCGCGGGCCACATCTGGCCTGTGGGACCGTCCTGCCCGGCCCTTGAGTTCCCGGCCAGGGAGGCTAGCCCATGGCCCCTCCCCTGCTGTCCTGCCTCCCCTGCAGCCTCAGCTCGCAATGCCGCCCCAGTGCTCTGGCATGCTGCTCCTACCGGGCAGTGCGGCAGGCTGTGAGCTCCCGCTGCTCTGAGTGGCATAGTAAGGGGGCGAGGAGTGGGTTGGATGGGGCGGAGGTTCAGGGTTGAGTTGGGCAGGGAATGGGAAATGGGATGGGTTGGAAAGGTATGGGAGTCCTAGGGGGCTTGTTAGGGGGCAGGGGTTTGGATAGTGATCGGGGCAGTCAGGGGACAGGGAGCGGGGGGGTTGAATAGGGGGTGGGAACCTGGGGGGGCAATTAGGGGTGGGGAATCCTGGGAGGGGACTATCAGGGGACAAGAAACAGGGGGGGTTGAATGGGTCGGAGGTTCTGAGGGGGGCAGTTGGCAGGAAGTTGGAGGGGGAAGATGGGGCTGGGGACCAGGCTGTTTGGCAAGGCATGGCCTTCCCTACCCAGCCCTCTGTACAGTTTTGTCACCTTGATGTGGCCCTCAGGCCAAAAAGTTTGCCCACCCCTGATGTAGGCCATACTTACAGGATGGGGAACTCTTTTCTGGGAAGCAGTAGGGCTTGTAGTGGATAATCAGCTGAACTTGAGCTCCTTGTGTGATCCTGTTGCCAAAAGAGCTAATGAGATCCTGGGATGCATAAATCGGAATCTTGAGTAGAAGGAAGACGTTATTTTACCGCTGTAATTGGCAGTGGTGTGACCACTGCTGTGTTCAGTTCTGGTGCCCACAATTCAAGAAGGATGTTGATAAATTTTCGAGGGTTCAGAGAAAAGCTACAATAATGAGGAAAGTTTTAGAAAATATGCATTCTAGTGACTAATAAATTGAACTCCTTTACTCTAGCATAACAAAAAGAAGGTTAAGGGAGTGACTTGATCAGTCTGTAAATATCTATGTGGGGAACAATATTTAAAAATAGGTTCTTCAGTCTAGCAGAGAGAGGTGTAACACGGTACGATGGCTGGAAACTGAAGCTAGACAAATTCAGAGTGGAAATAAGGAAGGCATCAATTTTTAACAATGAGAATAATTAGCCACTGGAACAATTTATCAAAGGTCCTGGTGGATTCTCTCTCACTGACCGTTTTAAAATGACGATTGTATGTTTTTGTAAAAGATCTACCTGATGAATTATTTTGGGGAAGTTTTTTGGCCTGTTATACAGACCTTAAGACTAGATGATGAGTGGTCCCTTTTGGCCCTGAAATCTATGAATAAGGTGGAACATATTAAGTATTTATCACCTCACAGTAACTGTGCACAGTAGTCCAGGACAGGATGTGAAGAATACTTTCCCTCGTTACTTTACAAGGAAAAAAATTCATAGGTCTATGATTACCAGACTAATAAATTAGATCAGAACACAGGGGCTAACATCCCAATTTTATGGAAAGTTTCTTGTGGACACTCTACTTAAAAAAATGATCTGGGCCTTACTTTCTTGACATACCTGCAAGAAAAAATCCAGTCTCTAACATTGCTCTGGGTCATTAATTGAGTTACTGATTAAGAAGGAAAAATGTCATCTACTGAACTACCAATTTTTGCTGCATATATAGATGCCTATTTTCTTCCTACTTTACTTTGTAGGATATTCATATTTTCAAATGTACTTTCTTTGGCCATATTACAATATTCTGTGTTTAAACATAACCACTCAAGTAGGTAAGGCGTGTGTGGAGGAATAAAAATGATAAAATGCTTCCCTGTTTAGTTACTGGGAAAAGAGGGAACCCCTGAAACTCTGCAAGGCTGTGGAATATTAGAAAATACACAATAGGGAAGAACCCTATACCATCTCTAGATTGGGTTGGATTTGAGATATTAGGTCTTAACCGTCTCTAAAGTGATTCTTATTGAATGAGAGAGGTCTTTTTTTCTTTCTTTACAATTGGAGGGCGTTCTTTTCACAATAGTACAGTTGTGGGCTGTCAGAGCACTGCACCAAATTCTTCCTACAAATAACAGCATCTTAATTGGAATTAATCTTTAAAATTAATTTCTTAAGGACTTAAACAATGAATATTCAACATTAATTAAAAGTAATCTCACCTCTTTATTTAATCATTGCTGCTTTTACTTCAGTTAGTGAGACTAAACCAAATAAGTTGCTGTGTTCTTTCGAAATTATTTTGCAGTTTAATGGTTGGGTAGAATCAAGATAAAACTAATAGAATTAACCTGATACTCTGATATTAGTACTACAGGTTAAAATATAGCAAGATTTGTTATGTATTTCTCAACATTATGCTTCACAGAAGGACTCCGGCTCTGATAACATCCACGTCTTATTCTAATGTTAAGTCACAAGTAATAGCAAACTTTGACTTAAGCATGCAAAATCAACAAAATTCAGTTAAAACCAACTTTGTCTTTAACTCACATCACTTTGACTCTTATTGACAAGTCACTAGAAAGATTAGCTTTATTGGTAGGCCAATGTTTCAGAACAGTAACTTAATGCATACAGTGGACATTTTATACGTAAGTTTTCTCTGCACTATCTGTTGTAACAGCAGTGTGTTCTCACTCTGGGATTAGAGGTGGAGAATGCTAGTTGCCATGTCTTCAATTAATCCGTTCTGTATAATTTTGTAGTATGAGTTGTTCATTAATGAGTTTTCGAACAGAAACTTAAGTCTTCATCCTTCTTGCTGGTTAGGTGAGCCAAGATGGGAAGTCGTTACTTGACAAACTTCAGCGACCTTTGACTCCTGGAAGCTCTGACTCATTAACAGCTTCTGCTAACTACTCCAAGGCAGTGCATCATGTCCTGGATGTCATCCATGAAGTACTGCACCACCAGCGACAACTGGAGAACATTTGGCAGCATCGGAAGGTCCGCCTGCACCAACGGCTTCAGCTCTGTGTTTTTCAACAGGATGTCCAACAGGTTAGTTCGTCTCCTGACGTTAGTGTTTGTGACCAAATACACTATTAACAAAGATTAGAAAATAATTCAAACCAAGCAATTCCTGTATAAATTAGAAAATCCAAGCCCAGTGTTACCAGTCATAGACAGAGACTCAATCTAGAAGAAAATGAAAAGGTAGATGGAAATAAATGCTTTGAAAGAAAGCATACTGTTGGCAAAATGCCACAGTTAGAAATCTGTAGTATCTAGCAACCCAATATTAGGTATTCATTTGTGCTGTTTTTTATGTCATGTAGAACATTTCAGCTTACAGTAATGACAGCACTGAATTATTGGTAATGATTGAGCAGTGATGCTGTGAGGAAGCATGGAAGTCGAGATGCATAGCTTGCATACATCTTAGGGAATGAGTCAGGTGTTTTTTGTTTTTTTTTGAGAAGTAGAACAATGAGCAGAACACAAGGTTTCTCTGTTTATTTTGAAAAGTAGAGGCCATCTTTAACTTTCTCCCTGATAGCCATCTGTGAGAAGCAAAAGTCACTCCAGTTTAATGACTCACCTACAGGTTAGCACTTACTATAATTGACGAGGATACTTGAAACGGTGGCCAGTACATCCCTTGGCCCATGCTGCTTCTAGCAGCTCCCATTGGCCTGGAGCAGCAGTCTGCGGCCAGTGGGAGCCATGATCTGCTGGACCAGCGGATGGGGCAGGTAAACAAACCGGCCCGGCCTGCCAGGGGCTTTCCGTACAGAAGTGGCGACCCCTGTTTGAGAAACTGTGGCATAAAGTGACAAGAACTCAGGGCATTGCAATGTGGTCTCACAGTTTTGCTCCCATACTGGGACTTCCCTCAAGCTGATCATGATAGACAACACCTCAGTCATGTCATTTGTCTACAGACAAAGGGGAGCAAGGTCTACAGTGCTGCAAAATAGAAATTCGCCTTGTCGTCAACTTGGGCAGGGAACAATTTGCAATCTACTCATTCCTTTCACATTAAAGGCAAAATTGAATGTTATGGCCAGCTGGCTCAGCAGGCAAAGTTGGATCATCCAAAATGGTAACTGCATCCACAGGTGTTCTGTCGCCTGGTAAAGGATTTTGGTTTCCCAACAGTCAATGGGTTTGCCTACCGCCTTTATCACAAGGTTTCAGGTTCTTCTTTTTCTGATGAGATCACAAAGGCAATGCAGCAGATGCCTTGTAGCAAAGATGGCCAAAAGGGGTCAGGAGACAAGCAGCACTGGTAATTCTGATATACCCATTCTGGCCAATGACGCCTTTGTTCTCTGGTCTCCTTGACGTGATACAAAGATTTCCTATCTGCTGTCCATCCAGAAGGGATATGATATTACATGGGGCCACTCATGCATCTGAATCCAGACAATCTAGCCTAGCTACCTGGTTCTTGAATAGCTTTTTAAGCCAAAAAACTTATTCAGAGAGGTAATATCCACAGTTTTAGCTTCTATAAACAAATCTACTAATTCAGGTCATCCAATGGCCTGGCTGAGGCTCTCCTATTCGTACTCAGTCTCGTCCCTACAGCTGCATAATTACCACAGTTCTTGAGTTTATTCAAGATGGACTTTGGCTTGCCCTGGTAGTACAGATGCTCCAAGATCAAGTTGCTGCTTTGTCAAGATTCTTAAGGAATCAGGCAAGTGGGGGATTTCATCTTACCCAGATAGTCAGTGTTTTTCTTATGAGAGCAGCCTCTCTTCTACATCCTCCTGAAGTGCATAGAGTTCTCTTATGGGATCTTACCTGGTTCCCAGTGCTGTTACAGGCCCTCCAATTTCACCACTTGTAAAGATGTCTCATTACTTTGTAACCATTAGAGTGATCATTTTGGTAGCAATCGTGTCCGGTTGCGGAGAGTTTGAGTTGGGCGCTTGGTTCCTGGAACCTCAGTACTGCATCTTATATAAAGCTAAGGTACTTTGAACCATCCCTGTCTTCACACTAAAGATTAACTTCAGGGTCCATAGAGCTCATGAAATTGTTCTCACATCCTTCTGTCCAGCTCCATCTCACCCCAAAGAGAAATTATGGCATAATTTGGATGTCTGCGGAGCTCTTCAAAGTATATATTCACTGCACAGCATTTGTCAGAAAGACAGACGCTTTGTGCCTTATCTGACACACACAGGAAAAACAGTCTTCCAAATCCATCATTTCCAGGTGGCCAAGGTATTGTGTATGAAAAGCATGCAAGTCAAAGAGCATAACTCCATCTTCCACTGTCAGAGCTCACAGCTGTGGCAGCTTCATGGACAAAAAAAAATCCGACGCCTTATATGAGGAAATCTGTGAAGCAACCACTTGGTTCATACCGTCTTCATATTTGATAGGTGGAATTGTAACGGTACACTCACCTCTCATGAGTGCCCTCTTGGCCAAGTGCATGTGCTTGCACACTCTGTCTGACTGTCCCTGCTCTGGGATAGAGCGGTGCCCAAGGGCTCCGTCCCTGGAGACAATTTTTTCACCCTCTCGGGCTTCCTGGCTACAGCTCTCCAGCTGGGCCACTAGTTCAGTTTCCACTCTGGGGTGCCTCAGTGTCCAGGCCACTTTCCCTCGTGGCTAATGGGGGATGAAGGGACCCAGGCCCGCCCACTACTCTGGGTCCCAGCCTAGGGACCCTGTAGGTAGCAGACATCTGCTGTGTGCCTTTAACTATATTGCACAGCTTCTCTAATTCCCTGGGCCACTTCCCCATGGCTCTGCGGTGTCTTCACCCTTATCTCTGGGCCTGGTAATAACCAACTCATGACTCCTTCTTGCTCTCCCTGGCTTCTGGCCGTGATGCCCTGTCCGGGGTTCTGTCAGCCAGCCACACCTCATCCACACTCTTACTGCTCCAGCAAGGGACTGAACTCCCTCTGGCTCTGCAGCTCTTATATTAACCTGATGGTCCTGATTGGCTGTATTCCACACAGCCACTCTAGGTAGCTTCGAGGACCCTCTTTACTGCTCTTTTTTGGGGCAGGGTGTGGCAGGGTGAGGAGGCCTCCAGCAGGGGGCCTCAGAGAATCTGGTATACCCCATCACAGGGACATACAGTTATCTTATGCAGTAACGTACTAAGTGCCATTTCCTTTTGCATCTGTACATAATTGTATATAATCGTCACGCCACATTTTTTTCCCCCAGAGTGAATGCTGCTGTGGAAATCCCAGTGTCATGGATCTGTAGCCATCATAATGAATAGGGACATTTGTCTGTGCCTGAACTGAAAATTTTCTTTCTTGGGAGTGATGGTCCACAGATCCAGCCCACCCCAAATGGGCTGTTAGTGGAGAAAAGATAGAGGATTAGTAATTGGCCCTCAAAAGGCATTAGTTGAATTGCTTGTTCTGAAGGCGGGTTGTTCTATATAATCTTAATGCTTAGTATTTCTGACTGATGAAGTGGTTAATCTTCCTAGGATATGGAGGTGTCTCAATTGGCAGTCTCTTAGAGGTGAAGCCACATCTATTCTGCCTCTGACAGGTTTGTTCTGCCTCCTAGGCTGCATAGAGCAGAAAGCCCAATGCCATACGTTTGTGGACCTCATTCCTCCAAGAAAGGAAACTTTTGGGTAAGGCATGGATACATTTTCCTATTCCCTGAGCCAGGTAAGGATCCTGAGCCAGGAAGTGGCAAGGTTCTATTGAGAAGCAGCAACTGCAAGGCTAGCCAGGAGCTGCAGAGAAGCCAGATGCAGAGGGGAGCCCCTAAGAATTGTTTGCAGAGCCATATGTGGAACAGGCTGCAGCAGTGGACATTACAGTTGTTTGTAGGCCTATGAGGCTCTTATCTGGGGGAGCAGCAGTGACTGGGCAGGGAACCAGTACAGAGAGGTCCCAATGAGAGAGACACCACTAAGTGACCCAGACCTGGAAATCTGCAAGCTTCTGTTTGCTTGAATAGAGACAGAACTGGGCACCGCAATACTGAGCCTGAAGAGCCCTGATGATCAGTTGGGCTGAGCTGAGAGGCCTGCGATTGCTCACTTGGAACAGGAACTGTTTAAGCCTCTGTACCTAGGGTACCTAATACACAGGCTTCCCTCTTCTGCCCACTCTAGTAAAGTACGATGTCACTTAGCCATGCGCCTGAGTGGTCATTGGGACGCACCAGGGCTAGCGCTTGTGAAGTCTAGCTGGCTGAAATACCTATAGTGCTTGTCTCAGAGTCACAGTCCACCTGGCAGGACTAGTGATATTTTAGGGGTTTATTGTACTCCAGCACTGCCCAGACCCAATAGGTGTAGTACCTGTAGAGGACTGAAGTTCTTAATTTCTCTGTGCAGATCTATGTGCTCATTAGCCTCAACAGAAACAATTGTAAATGGATGTAATCAAAAGCCAGTATTCCAAGACAAAGTTGGCACTGCAGTGTGGCTGCACAGCACAGGGAATAGGCATTATGTTCCTAGGCAAGGTTGGTTAATTCGAGGCTGGAAGGAAGTTCTATAGTAGGAGTACCACACTCGGCTTTTTTATCTTTGGGTACTGTGCTCGGAGGTGAGGGGAGGAAAGGGTCATTGAGTATTACTCTGTAACAAATGTCAATCGTTGTCAATCTTTAGAACAATGTACAATTCTCACTTAATGTGAAGACATTTCTTCTGACAATTTATGAGTAGTACACTTCAGTACCATACAGTTCAGAACACACAGGGTGGGTTATTTGTTTATTGTGGCACAGTTTTAGAGCAAATGGCATTGTGAAGCCAAATCTAGATGAAAAAAATTAGACCGAGAGATTCAGAATGAGATAAAGAAATTCACAGATCTTGTTTGTGAAAAGAACTATACAGAAAGTATTGCACAGCAAAGAGACTCATTACTCATCTTTAACCCAAATTAACAAAGAAATTAGGCCATGTTTATGCTTATAGTTTCTGTTACAAAAGATCTAGATTAAGTTTTACTTAAAGTGGATTTTAGTTGATATAAATCTGTTCATAAATCAATAGCTAGTGATTATGGGGTTAACTTGGAGATTTGGCCACACATTCCATTGTATTATGGGTACTAAGTTGCATGTTGATTAAGATTAAAAAAAAAACTTGTAAATGAAATTCTCACATACATCTGCCTTTCACAAAATATTGGATATGAACTGTTGGGAGTAAAACAAACTATGCACCTTGGATGGGTCTGACAATGAGTGCAAAATTCAGCTGAGGCAGCAACACAATTAAAATTGGTGCTTTATAATGGTAGAAAGGGTTTTTTTGGTTTTGTTTGGGATTTTTGCAATAGGTAGAAGACTATGATAAAGGAAATGATCTGACCAAGAATAGTAGAGAACTAAATGCAGTAGTAAAATTTAAATGCACATTTTACAACAGATGCTCTTAAATAAGAGGTAGATATTAGCCTTATTTATATTTTATTTAAAGTTAATTTTAGTACTGTTATTACATGCTTGAGGGTTAGGCTCTGGCGGCTACAGTTTCAAGCTCAATAGAGTTACCTCTGCGTGTTTAGATCTAGAGCTCATTGGAACACATGAAACCATAGGCAACCAACATATACAAGAACAAGGTCCATGCTCTTCTATCAATTTTATTAAAGCTGCCAACAAAGTTATGAATGACACAGCATATACAAGTCCTAAATAGATCCATGCACCAGTTATAACTTCAGACATACTCACATCCTCCTACATAATGTTAGAGTCTGATGGCTCTCTCATGGATTGATCATCAATACGGGGATGGCCCCTGCTGGATTTCTCCCATAGGAAGCTCAGTTTTCCCGCTCTTGGCACCCCCTTTTTGTATTGTCATTCTGTCTATACCTACATTCTGCAAATGTACGTGGAAGTGTCAACCCTCTTTTTTCCTTACTGGTCTGTGTCACCTAGAAACATAAATTACCCCAAATTCTATAGGCTGTGTATGTTCTCTTTATTCTCAGTAGCATTGATGCACCACCTGCATCCTGTGGTTAAGACACATGTTGGAAAGAGATGTGCTTTTACAGCATTTTTATGATTTAAAATTAATCTTGTGGCTACAGTGTTACGACTTGGTACCTCTTTTCCCATAATCTTAGGGCATTGGGTTATTTCTCAGTCGTTCACTTATGTCAGCATTTCTTATCTCCAAGGCCTAAATAGCTTAGCTAAAATCTTGCAAAACTCAGCCTACAGGTCTTGCACTTCAGTCTATTTTACAAATATCTAATACATGATTCCCTCTAAATAATGATCAATCTTACACTTCTATAATCCTACAAATTAACTCTATTTAACATACAATGGATATAGACGTAATATGACATATTAGTTAATCCTAACATCATACAACAAATGGATAATAAACTAAAATCATTGGCTACATCTCTTCCCCTTGACCGGATGAGTGTTATCTCATTATCAAGTTCAGAGATCAGACAAAAGGATGAGGAATAGGGAAATGCAGAGAGGAAAAGCTTTTTGTTTATGTATGAGGAGACATATTTATACTATTTATATTGCTTATTGATGTAAGGTGGAGATCAGAAATTGCTGCTGTTCAGCCATACAAAGAGCTGCAAGTCATCATTAAGGCTAAGATTTTGTCATGGTGGTTTTTAGTAAAAGTCACGGACAGGTCACGGGCAATAAACAAAAATTCATGGAAGCTGTGAGCTGTCTGTGACTTTTGCTGCAGCAGCTGCATGGTTTCCCCTGCCACGCTGGTGGCTGGGCGCTGGGGGCTTCCCCTTCTGCCCGTGGCAGCTGGAATCTTGCAGGGGGTCCCCTGTCGCTGCTGTCTCCTGTTGCTGGAACCCTGCCAGGGGCCCACTGGCTGCCAGCTCCAGAGTCCTGCAGCTCCTGGGGCTGAAGCAGAGAATGTCATGGAGGTCTCTGGAAGTCAGGGATTCTGTGAAATCCATGACCTCTGTGATATAAACATAGCCTTAGAGGTCATACACAGCTGCAGAGAGCCATGAATGTACTTGGGTAGAAAACAGACTTGTGACAAGTTTATTCATTCTAGTTAATGGGTTTCTCAAAACTAAATACAGCTCCGTCTCTGTAGAACTCTGAAGATTTAGCATTCAGAATCTGGCAGCAGATTTTTTTAGTTGATTTCTGTTAACGTTGTTGGCACCCACCTGTTTGCTTGACATCATCACACACACGCCTCATCTTTCCTTCCTCCCCAAAACTAGTTCCATTACTGGCTGATTTTTTGAAGAAGAAAAGAAACCAAAATCAAGGGTATGGGACCCAAAAATAGGCACATTCTAGCCCTGTCAGAGGAGCAGTAAGAAGATAGTGGTGGACTCAGTTACAATGAACCCTCCGCAGGAGGCTACGCTAGTAGAGGAACGCACTATGCACAGGTCTAGTTTACAAGCTAGGTGAGCATTATCAAACTGTCTTCGAATTATCTGGCTGAGGCCTGTAGTTTTGCATGCTTTTTTCTCACTCTTGGGCCATGGCCAAGTTGCAAATTTGCCCCAATTCCAGGAAGGGATGACAGCTACTATTGTAGTTGCATTACTGCAAACTCACAATGTAGATGAGGAAAGTTGCAGTTCTTCTTCAAGTGATTGCTCATATCCATTCCAGGTAGGTGTACGCGCCGCGCGTGCACATCTGCCGGAAACTTTTTTACCCTAGCAACTCCAGTGGGCCGGCAGGTCGCCCCCTAGAGTGGCGCCACTATGGCACTTGATATATACCCCTGCCGGCCCGCCCGCTCCTCAGTTCCTTCTTACCGCCGTGTCGGTTGCTGGAACTGTGGAGTGCGGCTTGCTGACCTGAACGTCCCTAGCTCTCCTGATCGTCGTTTAACTTGTAGATAGTTCTTAGTTAAGTGTTGTTGATAGTTAATAGTTAAGTGTAGATAGTCCGGCGGGTGGGCCGTTGCTCTCCCCGGCACCCAGCCGCGCCCATGCCTGGCTCGCCGGGTTTCAAGCAGTGCTCGGCGTGCAAGAAGCCGATGCCCACGAGCGATCCCCACGACGCGTGCCTCAAATGCCTAGGGGAATCGCATATTAGCGACAAGTGCCGCATTTGCAAGGCCTTTAAGCCTCGCACTAAAAAAGAGAGAGACCAAAGACTCTGCGCTCTCCTGATGGAAGCGGCTTTGTCTCCGGCACCGGCGGCGCAGTCGGCCGGCTCTACACCGGCACCAGACCGCGCTGGCACCGGCAAGACTCCCCGGCACCGACCATCTCCGGCACCGGGAGCAGATCTACATCCCTCGGCGTCTGCGACACCATCAAGGCAGGCCCGAGGGGACCGCCCGGCTCCTACCTTAGCCGCGGCACCGCCTGCAGGACCGCTGTCGACTCCGGGCCCGGAAGGTCTGTCGAGTCCAGCCCCACCTAGCTCCCCCATGAGATCGGTGGTTGAGCTCAGGGTCCCATCGACGCCGGAGACTTTCGCTTCGGCTCGGGACTTAATCGCGCTGACGGAGCCAGCTCAGCCTCAGCCGGCACCCCTGGGACGCTTAACTTCCAGGGGCAAGCCGATGCTCCGAGCGCCGTCTCCCGAGTCCCGGCACCGATCACCCCGGAGACGTGAACGCTTTCGCTCGGTGCGCCGCTCGGAGTCCCGGCGTTCGGCTCCACGGTCGACCTCCAGGCACTGAACCGGTGGCAGGTCCTGAACCCGGTTGACCTCCCGGCACTGCGCTGGTGGTAGGTCCCGGTCTTCGCTGCCGTCCCGGCACCGTACTCTACGAAGATCACGGTCCCGCTCCCGGCACTGACATCGCTCCCTATCCCGGTCGGGCTCGAGGCACAGAGCATCACGCTGTTCTCGGTCCCGATCCCGGTACCGAGGTCAGTCACGGCACCGAGCCTCGGCACCGAGGGGAACGTCAGTCACGGCGCATGGAGCTGTATACTATCCAAGCTCAGCGCCTCCCTGGCCTTCTAGGGAGCCGTCAGTCTCGTCCCACGCGGATAGTGCCTATGCCCTGGCACAGGGCAGACACGAGGCCCTGTTCCAAGATCCATCACAAGAACGGGGGCCTCCACAGTGGGGGTTCTGGACCCCATGGGCATACTCCCAGACCCAAGGTCCGCAACATGTTACCCCCCTCCCTGTAGCGGAGCGCAGACCTCCGGAGGCGACGGTGTCTCGACCTCCTCCCTCCCCGGAAACAGAGGGGACTCACCGGGACCCAGAGCTCCCTCCGGAAGTAGAGGAGCAGCCCCTCACGGATCCCCCCGTGGACGCTTTGGTGCCGGGAGTGTCCTCGTCCTCGTCTCCGGATGAGGCAGTGGCGGATACCTCATCCTCCAGTCCCCCTCCACTGGATTTGAGGGCACACCAAGACCTCCGCCGCCGAGTGGCACAGAACCTAAACTTACAGGCGGAGGAGGTGTCGGAAGTTGAGGACCCAGTGGTGAGCATCCTTTCAGCAGATGCACCCACCAGAGTGGCCCTACCTTTCATTAAAAACATCCAGACTAATGCCACTAACATCTGGCAGTCACCGGCCTCCATCCCTCCGACTGCTCGAGGGGTGGAGCGTAAGTACATGGCCCCCTCTAAGGGATACGAGTACTTGTACGTTCACCCGACCCCCTGCTCGTTGGTGGTCCAGTCAGTGAACGATAGGGAGCGCCACGGGCAAGAGGCCCCAGCGCCCAAGTCAAAGGAGGCGAGGCGGATGGACCTCCTGGGCAGAAAAGTCTATTCAGCTGGGGCGCTGCAGCTCCGGGTATCCAACCAGCAGGCCCTCCTCAGCCGATACTCCTTCAATACCTGGGTAGCGGCTGAGAAGTTTATGGAGTTCTTGCCCCAGGAGGCACGCCAGGAATTTTCCACCATCCTGGTCGAGGGCAAGAAAGTAGCTAGAACATCGCTACAGGCCTCCCTTGATGCTGCCGACTCGGCCGCTCGGACCCTAGCTTCGGGGCTCACGATGCGCCGGATCTCTTGGCTGCAGGTCTCTGGCCTTCCGTCGGAGCTCCAGCACACAATCCAGGACCTCCCCTTTGAAGGCCAGGGGCTGTTCTCAGATAAAACAGACCCTACACTCAAAAATCTGAAGGATAATAGAGTCATCATAAGGTCGCTGGGCATGCATACGCCGGCGACGCAACGCAGGCCATTCAGGCAGCAAAATCATCAGCAGCAACGGCGGCCATATCCTCCGTTCCGCCCGCGACAGGACCCTTCGAGGCACCGTGGCAGGAACAACCGCCGCAGACAGTCCGGTGGACAAACGGGGCAGAACCAAGGCTCCACCAAGGCCCCTCCAGGGCCTAAGCCTTCATTTTGAAGGTGCGCCCGAGGGCGCAGTACCAGTTTCCCCTCCGGATCCCTCCCTGCAGTTTTCCAACCGCCTTTCCCTTTTCCTCCCGGCATGGACCCGTATGACGTCGGACCGTTGGGTCTTGCGTATGGTGCAGGCCGGTTATCGCCTGCAGTTTTCTTCGCCCCCTCCCTCCCATCCACCATCCCCGTCCCTCTTCAGGGACTCCTCTCACGAGCAATTCCTCCGTTAGGAAGTGCACGCGCTCCTTGCCAAGGGAGCCATAGAGGCGGTGCCGGACAACGAGAAGGGCAAGGGGTTTTATTCCCGCTACTTTCTAATCCCCAAATCCAAGGGTGGCCTCAGGCCCATCCTCGACCTGCGGGAACTCAACAAGTATATCGTGAAGTTGAAGTTCCGCATGGTATCCCTTGGAACCATTATCCCATCTCTGGATCCCGGAGACTGGTACGCCACCCTCGATATGCAGGACGCCTACTTTCACATCTCTATTGCCCCCCAACACAGGCGTTTCCTCCGCTTTGTAGCTGACCGCCGACATTTCCAATTCGCAGTCCTTCCGTTTGGCCTCTCCACGGCCCCAAGAGTATTTACAAAATGCATGGCAGTTGTCGTCGCACACCTTCGGCGTTGCCGCATTCACGTCTTCCCCTACTTGGACGACTGGCTGATCCGAGGCACGTCGGACTTGCAGGTCCGCGACCATGTAGACAGGATCAGCACCCTCTTTGCGGCCTTGGGCCTCGTAATCAACATGGACAAGTCTACTCTACTGCCCACGCAGCGGATAGAGTTTATTGGGGCCGTTCTAGACTCTGCCCTAGCCAGGGCCTTGTTGCCCTTGCCCAGGTTCCAGTCATTGTCGGGGAGCGGCCCCGCTGACCTCAATACAGGCATGTCTGGCCCTCCTAGGCCACATGGCAGCCTGCACGTTTGTAACGGCACATGCCCGACTCCGCATGAGGCCTCTTCAATCCTGGCTCCTTGCACAGTATCGGCCGGCCAGACAGTCGTTGGACACAGTCGTCACCGTCGCTCAGAGGGTACTAGACTCTCTTCGCTGGTGGCTGGACCAATCCGTAGTCTGTGCGGGGCTCCCGTTCCATCCGCCCCAACCTTCGGCATCCCTGACCTCGGACGCCTCTGATCTGGGCTGGGGGGATCACTGCGGCACCCAGAGAACTCAGGGCTTATGGACTCCAGAGGAGATCAACCTCCACATCAATGTGCGAGAGCTGAGAGCGGTCCGCCTTGCTTGTCAAGCATTCGTCCACCTCCTTCAAGGTCGTTGTGTCGCGGTGTTCACCGACAACACGACGACTATGTTTTACATCAACAAGCAGGGCGGCACCAGGTCCTCTCCCCTCTGTCTCGAGGCAATACGTCTCTGGGAGTTTTGCATAGCCCATTCTATTCACCTTTCCGCCTGCTATCTCCCGGGAGTGCGGAACACCCTAGCGGATCGCGCCGCAGATCCTTCCGTTCACACGAGTGGTCCCTCCGTCCGGACGTCACCCTCTCACTCTTCCAGAGGTGGGGTCGTCCCCGGATGGACCTCTTTGGTCCAGGGTGAACAGGAAGTGTTGAACATTCTGCTCCTTCCAGAGTCGGGAGCCGGGGTCTCTAACGGATGCATTCCTGATCCCATGGACAGCCCACCTGTGTTATGCTTTCCCGCCCATTCCGCTGATTCACAGAGTTCTCATCAAGGTCCGCAGGGACAGAGCCCGGGTGATTCCCATAGCTTCAGCATGGGCCAGGCAGCACTGGTACCCCATGCTGCTGGACCTCTCGGTGACCAACCCAGTTACCCTGCCCCTGCATCGGGACCTGATCACTCAGGACCACGGCAGGCTCTGTCACCCAGACCTTCAGTCTCTGCACCTTACAGCATGGCTCCTGCGTGGTTGACAGACGCCGAGTTGCGATGTTCCACCCCGGTTCGCGAGGTTCTCTTGGGCAGCAGAAAGCCTTCCACCAGAGCAACTTACACAGCTAAGTGGAAGCGTTTCTGCTGCTGGTGTTCAGAGAAAGCTTTTCGCCCTATGGAGACTTCCGTCACCACTCTCTTGGACTATATCTGGTCCCTAAAGGCCCAGGGTCTGGCATTGTCATCCCTCTGAGTCCACCTAGCCGCCATCTCCGCGTTTCATCCCGGAGTAGACGGATGTTCCGTCTTCTCTCACCCTATGGTGGCGAGATTCCTGAAGGGGCTGGAGCGGCTTTATCCGCAAATTCGCCCTCCGGCCCCTTCATGAGACCTCAACCTGTTCCTAACTCGACTCATGGGTCCTCCATTCGAGCCATTAGCTTCCTGCTCCCTGCTCTACCTCTCATGGAAGACTGCCTTCCTGGTGGCCATTACCTCAGCTAGACGAGTGTCAGAGCTGAGGGCCCTCACGGTGGACCCACCGTATACCGTCTTTCACAGAGACAAGGTACAGCTGAGGCCTCGCCCTGCCTCTCTTCCCAAGGTGGTCTCAGCTTTCCATGTCAACCAAGAGATTTTCCTCCCAGTCTTCTTTCCCAAGCCCCATTCGTCCCGCAGGGAGCAGCAGCTACATTCACTAGATGTCCGACGGACTCTAGCATTTTATGTGGATAGAACCAAACCCTTCCGCAAGTCCCCTCAATTATTTGTGGCAGTTGCGGACCGGGTCAAGGGGCTACCGATTTCCTCCCAGAGGTTATCTACATGGGTTACGTCCTCTATCAGGACCTGCTACGACCTGGCCCAAGTTCCGACGGGCCGTGTGACTGCTCACTCCACCAGAGCGCAGGCGTCATCGCTGGCTTTCCTCGCCCGCGTGCCAATACAAGAGATTTGTAGGGCGGCGACCTGGTCATCGAGCCATACATTCGCTTCCCATTACGCCCTGGTACAGCAGTCCAGAGATGATGCGGCCTTTGGCTCTGCAGTACTCCAGGCCGCGACCTCTCACTCCGACCCCACCGCCTAGGTAAGGCTTGGGAATCACCTACCTGGAATGGATATGAGCAATCACTCGAAGAAGAAAAGACGGTTACTCACCTTTGTAACTGTTGTTCTTCGAGATGTGTTGCTCATATCCATTCCACACCCGCCCTCCTTCCCCACTGTCGGAGTAGCCGGCAAGAAGGAACTGAGGAGCGGGCGGGCCGGCAGGGGTATATATCAAGTGCCATAGTGGCGCCACTCTAGGGGGCGACCTGCCGGCCCACTGGAGTTGCTAGGGTAAAAAAGTTTCCGGCAGACGTGCACTCGCGGCGCGTACACTTACCTGGAATGGATATGAGCAACACATCTCGAAGAACAACAGTTACAAAGGTGAGTAACCGTCTTTTTCCACTGGTGGGAGGGGGAAGGAGAGGGAACGGAGGGTTTCCAGCAGCTGCAGTTTTCAGCACACCCTGAAGGAAGGAGTCAGCCATGCACAGGAAACTCCATGAAAGCCCGGGATCCAGCATCAGTCTGTTTATCCCTCTGGATGCCTGGGCTCTGGGGAGTAGAGGGTGTGAATACCTTAGCCTGAGGAGCCACAACTGGCCCCTGTGGGTTAGGCTATGTGTGTGTCTGGCCTTTGGGGGGAACAGCTGGCCCCTTAGGGGTACATGGTGTGAGTGTCTGGGCTGAGGGGTCTGGGCTGGGGGCGGGGGGGCGCGACTGGGCTCTAGGGAGAAGGGGTGTGAATATCTGGGCTGGGGAGGGTGTCCCTGAAGCGGCCTGTAGAAGGTAGGAGGTCTGAGTGGCCTAGGAGGAGCCATGGCTGGGCTCTGTGGGGAAGAGGGCAGAGAAACCAGAACTGGGTTATCATAGGGGTTTCTTTAACTCTCTACTCCTGGGGGAATTTTTGTGCCTGTCTGTATTGTTATAGACATACTTGGTGACAGGTATTTTGAAATTACCAAAATAATTGAAACTGACACAATTATATAGTGTTATTTTGACAAAAAAAAATGTGCAGAATTTTGCAGAATTTAAAAATAGTGTGCAGAATTTTTAAATTTTTGGTGTAGAATTCCCCCTAGGAGTACCATAGGAACAAAGTCCACTCTGACAGGAAGCTCATTGATAGTGCCTTATGTTGCTGAGCCCACCCTTTGCCTTCCCTGTTGTCCTTGTCCAGTGGACAGAAAAATTTATCCTTATGTGGTCAGGTAGCAATTACACTTGTACTAGACCTCTGGACAATAAGAATGTTCAGTGTTTCCCAGCTGCAGTGTGTGCTTGTCTTTCAAAATATAATTCATAATAATGAAAATTATTTGCTCTCCAAAACCCTACTGCCGTCTTGAATTATCAACTGTTATGCTAGGTTATTTCCAATCTAGCCCTTTCAACTTTCCTAACTCAGTATGAAGGAAGTTGTACATTTGATTCATCCCTCTGGTTTCGCCTGCTTTTCCCTGCAGGGAGTGTTTAAGTTTTTTTTCTTGGATCAGGATGATCTGGAGATAGAATCAAATGTCCCTTTAAAAAACAGTGGAGGTACATTGCCCCAAAATATAGTATGTTCATATGAGAGCATTTTAACGGAACAGAGAACTGACATGTCAACATGGATAACAAAAGAAGCTTGTTGCATGATGTTGTTCATTGTTACTCTGTGGTGAAATAGTGATTAAAACTAAAATAGCTGAGATCACTAACTTAGTGGGGTTGCAAATGTTTGGCAGGAAATGTGGATAATATCCCATCTTGATATGCAAAAATAGAAAGAGATGGAAACCAGTTAAAATGAGATGAACTGAAGATATGCAATTGTGTCTCAGGGACTCTAGAAAGAAGCATTCATATAAAGAACATAATTGAATAAGCCAGCAATGACAGCGTACCTGCCAAAATGCAAGTACTCTAATAGACTATATAAAGCCAAGATCAGTAATGGTGCTTTGGAGTACCTAAAAATGAAAACTATACCCCTGCCCCCCCCCCCCCAAAAAAAAAAAAAAGAAAGGAAGGAAAAGAAAAACCTCTAAAGGTGGAGAATGACTTGGTGGGAAGTTTTTCTTAACTCAGATAGTGGTATCCAAAATGTTTAAAACTCTTCTGCAGGCAACTATTTGAGTGTTTGTAAAATTGTGGACACTTCATTGTTTACCATGATGCTAAACCAGACCAAAAGATAACAAATAAAATTATTTAGACTGATTATAACTCAGCTAGTCAAGTGTTCCTTCACACTGGTATTTAGGTGCTAACAGTTAGCTGTGAAAGAAGTTCATTTGCCTATGACCCAGTGTCACTGGTGTTGTAACTCTTATGTTTTTTGTGGCTGAAGTAGCAGTTCCAGGTGTTGTCCTTCACTGAAGGCAACACTGAACTCTTTTGCTAGAATGTGGTGGCCTAAGTGGGTGTAAACAGAATAATGTTCTGTTGTGAAGTGCAACTATCAGGTGCGGTTTAATCAGGACTAAAGCTGCTGTGGTCTGATTACTGGTCAAGAACTTCCTTTAATTACAGAAAAGACTAGAGCTGGAGATGGTGAACAATGAAGTAAATGCTCCCAAACATGCAAATTTTAATTGTCCAATAAAGACAAAGTACAGTTAGCTGTGATGCTTGTGACCATTAGAGACATTATCAACTGAAAACATAATGTTTGAGAACTAGTTCAGCACAGTTTCAGTTTCTGCACTTGGCCCTGAGTTCCCCTTCTTCAGTCACAAGTTTCCATTTCTAAATTGTTTCTTGCCTATTGCTGTGTGAAGAATCCCCAAAAAACTGGGGAACTGGTCATGCAAGTGGAATTGACCATACACAAAGTATTCTCAAATGCACCAAGTACACTGGATAAGTAGTTTTTTCCTCTAATCTGTCACAGCAATCCTCGCTGATTTTACTAGCATGTAATACTAATAGGATTTTAAAAAAAAAAGACAATCAGTGAGAGGAATCAAAAGGTACTAATAAAGGAACAGATTGTTTAAAATTAAACAAACTATTTAATTTTGGCTCATGGAAAAAACAGAGGCAGATTATCAAGACTGACTAGAGAACACTGGGAGACACTCAAAGGAGAATAAAATTTCCTTGATCTCAGGTTGTCACCCAGGTTACTTAAAGCAGAAAAATGGAGCTGGCTTTGACCAAGAAGGCTTCAATGTAATAAAATGCAGCAGGCAGCACTTCTGGGCAAATTAGTTTCTTTCAGTTACATTGAAAGAAAAAGACCATGAAATTGAAGGTAGTGGTGGACAGAATACCTGGCAGAAATGAGTTAGGCCAGAAAGGGTAAATTCTTGTTGCCGGACACATTTACTGAAGTTTGGTTAATAAAATATTTAATAATACTTTGGTTTGAAATGGATGTGAATAGTTTATATGCCAGAAAGAAATTAGAAGTTTTGTTGCATTTCCTCTTAAATATGTATTTGCTTTAGGTAGCATTTTGACCCGTGTGCATGCTGGGCGTGGTTGCTCTTCCTGCTTTTTCTGACTCGCCCACAGGGATGACTGCTCAATGAATCTTTTTTTAAAAGGGAGCACCACTCGTTTCGTATTGGATATGGAAAGTCAGACCTGAAATGATGATTACTTTCATTGTGTCACAATTATGTGACTGCTGTGGGACATGAAGGTTCCTCCTGCCTTTTCTGATTGCTGTGGGAAAGGGTTTCACTGCAGTTGTTAGGCTTAGTTTATTTGAAAACTCTAGACTTCTTTAAATGTGCAGATACTCTGTAAATTTAACACTTATTCTGTGTTTTATTTGTAGCAAACAAATGACAAAATAATTTGGGGGAGGTGAGGAAGAAAAAACTGGGGAGATCACAGCAGCACAACAAAACAATGAAAGGTCTGGAAAATGAAACTGGAAAATGGGTTGAAATGGGCATGTTCAGTCTAAAAAAGACAAATGGTCTGTGCATTCCATCACATAGCAGGATTTCAGCAATCTAGCAGCAGTAACCCATTATATTTCAAGGCAAGACTACCATTATTGCATAGTATTTAGTATTACCATTATTAAAAAGTAGGCTCTCTCCCAGAGTTGGTTCTGAGATAATCAAATTAATCCTGCTATAGTTAGGTTGAAAGGACTAAGTAGACTAGTGGTCTACCTTTGTGACCCAAATGGTTATGTGATTTAAAAGTGAATCATAGCCCAGTCATGAAGCTTTGCTTATTTTTCTCAGTAACCGACCTTTATTTTGATTAGAGATGTGATGCATATTGCTATCTTAAAGTAGCGTGGGCCCTGCTAAGAAGGGGAAATAGGAGAAAATAGTAGCTTGTTAGCTGAAGGAACTGCTTGTTAACCAAGATTTCTACACAGCCTGTAACAAATGTCGCTGCAGTCCAAATTAAGAAGAGTGCACTCAGTCTGATAACGTTCATTTGTCTGTGTGACGTGTAAGAGAAATTTGAAGTTTTAATTCATTTGTTTCTTTGTGACTTCAAGTGAGTGTCTCTGTGGCCTAAGACTAGGTTTTATCTAAATACAGTAGTAATAAGACAATTGGTTCTGAATGAATTTGGTAGATGAATGGATTACTCTTTTGTCATCAGATTATCTTTGGAAACTTGGAAGGGGCACTATCAAATAGTTTGATCACCCAAGTTCACTTATTTGACAAGAAATACAATCTGACTTCATGGTGAGGGGTTGTCCCCAGGAATCTGAATTTGTTTAAATCCACCAGAAAATGCATGAGGGTGAAGGACATCAGTTTATTCCAGTTAAAGAAAGAAGGATCTGATTTTGCAAGGTGCTGAGAGTGCCTTTTGCAAGCAGGGGTGGGAACTGAGCCCTGGTCTACGCTACAAGTTTAGGTTGAATTTAGCAGTGTTAGATCGATTTAACCCTGCACCCATCCACATGATGAAGTCATTTTTATCAACTTAAAGGGCTCTTAATATCGATTTCTGTACTCCTCATCGATGAGGGGATTAGCACTGAACTGGACCCTGCTGGGTTGAATTTGGGGTAGTGTGGATGCAATTCAACGGTATTGGCCTCCAGGAGCTATCCCAGAGTGCTCCATTATGATTGCTGTGGACTTTCAGCTCAGATGCACTGGCCAGGTAGACAGGAAAAGCCCTGTGAACTTTTGAATTTCATTTCCTGTTTGGCCAGCGTAGTGCGCTGATCAGCACAGGTGACCATGCAGAGCTCATCAGCACAGGTGACCATGGAGTCCCAGAATTGCAAAAGAGCTCCAGCATGGACTGAACGGGAGGTACTGCATCTGATCGCTGTATGGGGAGATTAATCCGTGCTATCCGAACTCCGTTCCAAAAGATGAAATGCCAGAATATTTGAAAAAATCTCCAAGGGCATGAAGGACAGCAGTTATAACAGGGATCCACAGCACTGCCATGTGAAGCCTCCCAGAGAGGCAAATGGCCGCTCTGGGTCAGAGCCCCAGACATGTCGCTTCTGTGATGAGCTGCATGCCATTCTAGGGGGTGCCCCTACAACTACCCCACCCCTTTGCTTCCCTCCTCCCCCCACCCCTCCCGGGCTACCTTGGCAGTTATCCCCCCATTTGTGTGACGAATTAATAAAGAATTCATGAATTTGAAACAACAATGACTTTATTGCCTCTGCAAGTAGAGATCAAAGGGAGGAAGGGAGGGTGGTTGTCTTACAGGGAAGTAGAGTGAACCAAAGGGGCAGGTTTTCATCAAGGAGAAACAAACAGAACTTTCACACCGTAGCCTGGCCAGTCATGCAATTGGTTTTCAAAGCTTCTCTGATGCACAGCACTCCCTGCTGTGCACTTCTAACCACCCTGGTGTTTGGCTGCATGTAATCAGCGGTCAGGCGATTTGCCTCAACCTCCCACCCTACCATAAATGCCTCTCCCTTACTCTCACAGATATTGTGGAGCACACAGCAAGCAGTAATAATGATGGGAATATTGGTTTTGCTGGGGTCTAACCGAGTCACTAAACTGCACCAGCGCGCTTTTAAACGTCCAAAGGCACATTCTACCACCATTATGCACTTGCTCAGCCTGTAGTTGAACTGCTCCTTACTACTGTCCAGGCTTCATGAGCCATGGGAGCAAGGGGTAGGCTGGGGTAGGTGTGACCGTGTGGTGCTACTGACTAGGAGAGAAGCCTGAGGCAGAAGCCTCCAGCTGGCATGATATTCCAGGCAGGACTGAATCTCCATTAGACAAAACTTGAAGAAGAGAATGACCTGGAGTCATTCCCATTTTTGTCCAAGCATCCCCAAGCAACCTAACCAAAGTCGGCCAGGAGCACCCATGGGACGACGACGATGGCTAACAGTCGTACCGTCCACAAAGCAAGGCAAGGGGATGCTGCTGTGTAGCACTGCAGTACTGCGTCTGCCAGCAGTACCCAGGAGACACATGCTAAGAGTGAGCTGAGCGGGATCCATGCTTGCTGTGGTATGTCATCTGCATGGGTAACCCAGGAAAAAAGGCGAGAAACGATTTTTTGCCATTGCTTTCATGGAGAGAGGGAGGGAGTGGAGCCTGACGACATGTACCCAGAACCACCTGCAACAATGTTTTTGCTCCATCAGGCATTGGGAGCTCAACCCAGAATTCCAATGGGCGGCAGAGACTGTGGGAACTGTGGGATAGCTACCACAGCGCAACGCTCCGAAAGTTGACGCTAGCCTCGGTACTGTGGATGTACACCGCTGACTTAATGCACTTAGTGGTGGGACACACAATCAACTGTATCAAATCGATTTTCTAAAAAATCAACTTCTGTTAAATCGACCTAATTTCATAGTGTAGACATACCCTCAACTGAGAGTGACTTTAGTTGTACGTAGATTTGAGAACACAAGTTTGGTCTGTATGTATGCTACTATATATAATGCACTAATTAACATAGGCTTAATATCTAGTTGTAGAAGGCTTCAAGGCACTGATGAATCACTGCATTCTTAACATCTTCACTTAGTGTCATCCTCCTGTGCTTCAAGGAGACTCTTGTGGGGGGCACCACACTCGTGCACCTTGCTTTGTGCTGTGTGGTTCCTTGGACAAACAGTGTGTCTTGCCCTCTCAACCAAAGGGCTTGTATGGATCAGCAGACCTAAGATTTTGTGAATATCTGACATAAATGCAATAGGGTTAATGTCTCTTTCACCTGAAACACCTGACCAGAAAACCAATCAGGAAACCGGATTTTTTCAACTTTGGGGGGAGGGAAGTGTGTTTTTGAGTCTTTTGTCTGTCTGCCTGCTGTCTCTGAGCTTTGGAGAAGTAGTTCTATTTTCTAGTCTTCTGTTTCTAAGTGTAAGGACAAAGAGATCAGATAGTAAGTTATATGGTTTCTTTTCTTTGGTATTTGCATGAATATAAGTGCTGAAGTGCTTTGATTTGTATTCTTTTTGAATAAGGCTGTTTATTCAATATTCTTTTAAGCAATTGACCCTGTGTTGTATCATCTTAATACAGAGAGAACATTTGTATTTTTTCTTTCTTTTTATATAAAGCTTTCTTTTAAGACCTGTTGGAGTTTTTCTTTACTTCAGGAAAATTGAGTCTGTACTCACCAGGGAATTGGTGGGAGGAAGAAATCAGGGGAGGTCTGTGTGTGTTGAATTGGCTAGCCTGATTTTGCATTTCCTCTGGGTGAATAGGAAAGTCCTTTTTGTTCCCAGGACTGGGGAACGGAGAGGGGGAATCACTCTGTGTAGTTTCACAGAGCTTGTGTCTGTGCATCTCTCCAGGAGCACCTGGAGGGGGGAAGGGAAATAGGATTATTTCCCTTTGTTGTGAGACTCAAGGGATTTGGGTCTTGGGGTCCCCAGGGAAGGTTTTTCAGGGGGACCAGAGTGCCCCAAAACACTCTAATTTTTTGGGTGGTGGCAGCAGGTACCAGGTCCAAGCTGGTAACTAAGCTTGGAGGTTTTCATGCTAACCCCCATATTTTGGACGCTAAGGTCCAAATCTGGGAATAAGGTTATAACACTTGCCCTCTCAACCAAAGGGCTTGTATGGATCAGCAGACCTAAGATTTTGTGAATATCTGACATAAATGCAATATGTATTCTATTTATTTAAGTACACCTCTACCCCGCTATAACATGACGCTATAACACGGGTTCGCATATAGCGCGGTAGCAGTGGGGCCCTGGCAGCGCTTTAAAGGGTCCAGGGCTCCGACTGCTGTGAGGAGCCCCGGACCCTTTAAATCACTGCTGGAGCCCTGCCGCTGTTACCCTGGGGCTGCGGCAGCAGGGCTCGCCAGCGATTTAAAGGGCCCTGCGGTTCCCCGCGGCCAGAGCCCCCGACTCTTTAAATCACCGCTGCAGCCCTGCCACCACTACCCTGATAGAACAGTGTTTTACCTATAACACAGTAAGGATTTTTGGCTTCCTATGACCACGTTATATCGGGGTAGAGATGTATCTCATTTGGATATTGTTAACTTTTTTAAATTTAAAGGTTTATATTGATTTATCAAAGCTCCAGATTCTCTGAGGAAGAGAGCAACAAATTGGAAAGGAATGCATACTATCTCAACATGAAAATATTGAACATGTATATCTTAAATACCATAAGGTGCACTGATTGTTCAGTATGGAAATAAAAAAAAAATAGATCAGTGGTGCAGATAAGGCTGAACGGATGGATTTTTATGAATGCTGTAGGAATGTCTCATAAAATAGTGGGGAAAATAGCTAGAATGATAGAGAAAACTCTCATACATAAATCAGAGAAATGGAAATATGCTTAACAGCATTTTCTTAATGAAAGGTATGAGTACTGGACTAACTTGGTCTTTTGGTAACAAAGCATAAAATGTGTGGAAAAAAGATAACGGAAGAGTGGTTAGTGTTGATACTAGAAGTATCAGCAAATGAGTGCTCAATAAATGCCATGCATATTTATTTACAGAATTAGAAAAAATTGTATTTGTAATATGAATGTCAACACAACAAATGTGATAAATAAAATATGGGAGGGGAGTTATTACTGTTCGCTTTTTTGTGTAAAGAGATGTCTGCTGAACCTAGAAAAGTTTTGGAAATCTTTGTGACCCAGGAGTATTTTTAAAATAGCGACTTCCTCAGGGGCCTTGGAGTTTTAAAACTTACTGCTGATCCTGAAATTCTGAAGTGAATAGGGAAATTGTAAATCAATCATTCTCCAATGGGGTTGTGTTTATAATGCACTGATAAACACTTCTGATCATTTACTCAAATTCCCTTTTGGAAGCTTTTATGAAAGTTACCTTGCTCTTTTCAGGTGGTGGTTGATGTACTGCAAAAATGAACAGAGTACAGGCATAAATAAAGTGATCAATTTAAATCACGCTTTTTATTTACATGTAGCTAGTCACTTAGACACCTCTGCATATTACAATCTTAACTTGCTAAAGTGGATGCATGGTTTCCTAACTGCTAGTAAAATACAAGGTTTTAAACAGTTATTTTCTATCAAGGAAATGCACATTTGAAGTGCTTATCAGTGTTGATAAAGATAAGGTCCTTAGTGTGGGAGTAACACAAATAGAAAATTGATAAGGAAATAGCCCTTGCGCTGCTTTCTGATACATTGAATTTCCACAAGAAAGCAGAAATGCTTTGACCAGGCTGTAGTCACACATCAGGTCTTTCAGCTTCAACTCATGGGACTTGTGCTTCTCAGTCAGTGCTACAATAATAGGTTATTTAGGTGCTTAAGAAAAATCCCATCTTCCATCTTTAACTCTTGGCTTCAGAGCTAAACTTCAGGCTCCTATTTTTGAAAAAAGTTTATATGTGTATTAAGTTCACAATAAGTTGATTAATGTTTTGAAAGTCTAAATAACTTTTCATAGGTAAAACAGAATTGATTTTGTTTTGAAGTAACGAATGTATACCACAAAGTTTTTAATAAATAATATTAAATTTAATATTTTTTTGCTCCAATTGCTGCAAATACTTGAGCACGATTAAATTTTAGGTAAGAAGTCCATTGATGTCAATAGAACTATGCATATGTTTAAACTTGTGTACCTGTTTGCAGGATTTGGGCAATAACTTTCAGTGTTTGGTTTATTGCCTAAAACAGTTATATAAAATTCAAATAAAAGCCTTTACTGGTAGTAGCATTTTTTAAAAAAAAAGGTTTTATAATGCAGTTAATTACAAATTTTGATCTAAAATTACAGTAACATTTCTAAATTACTATTTTTACACAGTCATCAATCTCATTTGAAATCAATGATTGTGGGGGAAAAACAAGTATTTAAATAATGAATTAAATCATTTCCCTTTGCAGTGCAATCTCATTAAACAGAACTCCAGGGGATATTAGTGTTATGTTCATGAACAGAGAAGTTCAGTAAAAACATAACACCCCCCAACCCTTTCTGGAAGGTTGCAATAAAGCACTACTTTACTTTTCAGAAACCCAAACCCTAACACACAGAACCAAAACCAGAGAAAACTGGCTGCTCCTTAAGACAGCAAGGCACAGTTTACCCCACCTTGCTCTAACCTAATTATTTGCACGCTGACTGCTAAAGACCCAGATCACACATTCCCTACCAACCCCCCTAGTTGCAGGGATGATTAGGAACCCCCCTGAAAATTTAAACTGATATCTTATAATTTTAACACCGTTTTCAACACATCACAATCAAAAGGACCTCTTAAGAGTTTCAGAATTCAATGCAAGTGAAATATTTTTTTCCGTTTAACTTCCTCTGATTCCAAATGTGCATGTTCTGTGAATTAGCTACTTTAAAGGAAAACAATAAAATGAGAGCATTTATGGGAAGAGGTGAGAGAAATAGGTCGCTCATTACTGTGAATGCCTTGATACTTCAGAATACAATATGGATTTAAATGATTGAAATATTCTTCAGCTGACTAACTCAGAAATTGTGATTAGACTACTGCATTAAGAGTGATCAAAGCATGTGGAAATACTATGCATCAATAGACACTTTGTACATTAAATAAGTTTTTTTTTTTCCACAAAATTTCAGTGACTTGTACAAATCTATAAGAAACTGAATAGCTTTCGCTCTTCGGTTAACTATTATATGCCGTGTTTATTGAAAACGAATAAGGGTATAAACGTAAGAGATATTAATACAGAAATTAAATCAATACATAAACAACACACAACACACAGGCTAGAAATTTTAATTAATCTTATTTTAAAAAATGTGCAAGAATGTTAGGCACACTTCCATTGCATGTATGAAACAAATGCTACCCAATATATATACATAGCAAAATAACTGAAAAAAGAAACGCTTGATAGCAGTGATACTTAGCAGTTATGACATGTTCTATCTGTGGATCCAAAAGCCGTTTGGCTTTATTTCCATTTTATAGATGGTAAAAGGGAAACAGATTAAGTGACTTGCCCAAAGTTACAGAGCAAGTTTAGTCAGTGGCAGGGTGAGGAATTAGACCCACTTGACTTCAAGTCTAGCATCCCACTTACTTTCCTATATTACCTCCCTCTGGACAGTTGTATGTTCCTAAAACACTCCTTAAAAGAAAATATCAGGGATGCATCATACAGCTTGTACTTTGTTTAACTATTACTGTTCATAGGTTTTGTTCAGAGGCCCCGGGCAGGATTGGGCATCATAATAGTGTGCGCTTTACATATGCTAAACAAGATAGTCTCTTTCCTAAAGATCGTAAATCTATAGTGCTGCTGGAACCAGATACATGCAAATGACAGCATCAAATAGAACGTTGTACATTTTCAGTTATTATATGCTTTCATACTGTCATTCATATTGCACTAATGTCAGAGTAAAAAGGAGAGAGGTTACATCTTCCGAAGGTGTTTTGGAAAATAACATGATGCATGTACAAAGTACCTCAATGCTGACATTATTTTAGTTTGACACGCTGTAATAAATTACAGTATTCCAAATGAAAAAAAGTCTTGTAGCAGACTTAATCGCTTCACAACAAGGTGGGTGCGCAAGCATGTGTTCCCGGATCCTGTGAAAACAAGAAATTTCATTCTTCTAAACTGTAACCAGGACATCTAGTAAACATCACCATCCGTTGTCCTTAATGCACAAGAGCAAACTGAACTTATTACCTTTTCTATTAGCAAACACCTTATGGGGTAGATGGTTATTAATTACTAGAAGTCTCAACATAATTTTGTATTTAAGCTTGGGGGTGGGGGAGGAAGAGGCTGGTGCATAAATTATAAGATACTTGACTGCAAAGTCCTACTAACAAGCAGTTTTAAAATAGTTCTTTTCTGCCCTCAATAAATACCGTAATTTCTCAGCCACACTAATTCAAATACAATAGGAAGTGACATACTGGTGTTAGGTTATCAGAAGACCTGATACTGCAAGCATATATCCAGGGTAGGCCCTTTGAGACTACTACTGTTTAAGCACAACTTTGGATAGTATTTGTGTAACACATGGTATTGCAATATGAGTCTCTGTCCTTCCGTATCTGAAGGCCTTATACAGCTCCCCCTCACCATAATATTGGAGTGCCTTCCATGTACATTCAGTCATAGCAGTCTAGTCCCTAATGGAGTCTCTGGATCTTCCTTACTGAAGACAAAACTCTGCTCAGGGTAGGGTTGTGGCTAATCAGCATAAAAGGTTAAAAGACTAATACTGCAGCAAGCTAATGGAGTGGCTCCTTTGGCTCAGATGGTACACTGTTGCCCAGAAGGCCCTACTGATAACTCTAGCAGGAGATAGGCAGAACTGTTATTGGCAGGATTACTCACATTGAAAAGTGATTGCACTTCTACAAGCTGTCAACTTCCTCAACTGAATCCTTACTGAAATATTTTGCAATATTGGCTGTGGAACTAAGTGACTCTCTGGGAAGCTATACCAGATACCGCACTGCAACAGAGGAGATTAATATAGGAACTGAAGTTGAAAAGATGGGTACAGGGTAGGGCTTGTCAAGCGATTAAAAAAATTAATTGTGATTAATTGAGCGATTAAAAAAATTAATAGAATACTGTATTTCAATATTTTTTGATGTTTTCTACATTTTCAAATATATTGATTTTGATTACAACACAATACGAAGTGTACAGTGCTCACTTTATATTTATTTTTGATTACAAGTATTTGTACTGTAAAAAAAAAGGTAAAAAAAATAGTATTTTTCAATTCACCTAATACAAGAACTGTAGTGCAGTCTCTTTATCATGAAAGTTGAACTTACAAATGTAGAATTATGTACCAAAAAACCTGCATTCAAAAATAAAACAATGTAAAATTTTAGAGCCTGCAAGTCCACTCAGTCCTACTTCTTTTTCAGTCAATTGCTCAGACAAACAAGTTTGTTTACATTTGCAGGAGATAATGCTGCCTGCTTCTTGTTTACAGTGTCATCTGAACAGGCATTCTCATGGCACTGTTGTAGCTGGCATCACAAGATATTTATGTGCCAGATACACTGAAGAGTCATATGTCCCTTCATGCTTCAACCACCATTCCAGGAGACATGGGTCCATGCTGATGACAGGTTCTGCTCGATAACAATCCAAAGCAGTGTGGACCGATCCATGTTCATTTTCACTATCTGAGTCAGATGCCACCAGCAGAAGGTTGTTTTTCTTTTTTGGTGGTTCAGGTTCTGTAGTTTCTGCATCAGAGGTTTGCTCTTTTAAGACTTCTGTTTAGCTTATCTGGCATGTAAATATCTTGCAATGCCTGCTACAAAAGTGCCAAGCAAATGCCTTTTCTCACTTTCTAGTGGCATTGTAAGTAAGAAGAGGGCAGCATTATTTCCTGTAAATGTAAGCAAATTTGTTTTCTCTTAGTGATTGGCTGAAAAAGAAGTAGGACTGAATGGACTTGTAGGCTCTGGAGTTTAACATTTGTTTTGTTTTTGAGTACAGTTATGTAACAAAGTCTACATTTATAAACTGCATTTTCATGACAGATTGCACTACAGTACTTGTTTGAGGTGAATTGAAAAATACTATTTCTTTTGTTTATCTTTTTACAGTGCAAATATTTATAATAAAAAATATACACTTTGATTTCAGTTACAACATAGAATACAATATATATGAAAATGTAGGAAACAATCCACAATATTTTATAAATTTCAGTCATTATTCTATTGTTTACCAGTGCAATTAAAATGGCTATTAATCACGATTAATTTTTTAGTTAATTGCGTGAGTTAACAGCGATTAATCAGTAGCCCTAGTACAAAGATATGAAGTAGTGCTAGGTTCACTTTGGGAAAAGTAGTGTTGCTCAGTTTTTGTGGCTTTATTCATAGTCCGTTTACTTTTCCCCTGAGAAAATCTGCCCACCTGCACCATTTGGAAAGTCAGGGCATCATCATCACTGTGTGGAGTGTAAAGTTTGCCTCAGTCCTATATTCAGTGCTTTCCATTTACTCCTCTGTTGGCCAAATTCAGTTGTCAGTAAAATCTATGTAAATCTGAATTAACTCTAGAAGTCTAATATAATTGAGAGCAGAATTTGTCTTTATGATAATAACCCTTCTGCATCTTAGTTCCCCTTAGTTTCACATCTGAAATGTTAGGAGAGTGGCCTCCTTGAAACTAGCCAGGAACATTGAAAATGCATCACCAGTAGGTACTCATTTTCCCCCTTATTCCTGCTGACAGAGGAGTTTCTGTCCACTTAAGCATGTCTTGATTTTTTTAAATTATTGCATACAGAGATGTGCACTAACTGTAGCTAGACCATTGAAGCAGTGAAAAGTCTTTCAGTCCTGGTCTCTGGGCTTCTTTCTCCCTACACATGACAGAATCCTCAGCGTCTTCCTCATTTTGTGCAGCCACGTGTTTATGCAACATGCCTGGCTAATATCAGAGGTTTTCATTTCCCTTCTGTAGTTTTCTTGGGAGGAGGGCATGGACTGAATTTCCCTGCTTGAAGTCTCACCAGCACAAATAGTACAGGAATGTCAAGTAAGCCACTACAGTACATGGAATTCTTGAAAATGTTATTTGGACATGTTTTAATTTAAGACCATTTAAATAGGAGCTCTTTGGAAATAAGGGAAATGTACTGGCATGTGCTAATGAAGTGCATCTGTATAGAACACATGGAACTGAACAACATCTTGTTTTCATTACTGCTTTTAATTACAGTAGTACAGTAGTGGTATGTTGGCCCTTTTACTTGCAATTATGTGTGGTTTTGAAACTGTCTTTCAGTTACAAACTAGTGCCCAGAATAGATACTACTGGAGTTGATAAGTTTTGCCTGATTGTGGGATCATAGCTTACATCTGCCTTCTGGGGTCTCAGTGGACCTGGTAAGCCATAGGGGTGCTTTAGAAGTTGGTAAAGTCAAGTAAAAATTGTGGGCATGTGATGAAGTTCTTAGAGATGAATGTTGTATGCATGTTCCTCTTTCTAAATTCCTATCAGTCTTAATATAGATGAAAACATGAACTTCTGCACAAGACAGGCAACAGCCCAGCTGCTTTCAGCTTAATGCATCATTTTTCTGAAGTTGCATGGTCTTGAAATTGTCACTGAGATTTCTCAAGTAGGGACTGTTGTGTTGTTGTTGCTAAAGATACAAATCTTGAAATAATTATAAAGTATGAGCTATTGTAAATTCAAAGTTTGGCTTGTGGTTTTGTGTCCAAGACGGTATTTATTACAGGATATTAACTGCAGTTAGGATTGAAAGGGTTAGATTTTTATCAGTAATGTCAGTAAACCTTGATTTCACCACACACACACACTAACAAATGAAGAAAAATTTCCATTAACAATAACTGAAATTTACAGATAGGCAAAGTAACAAAAATGCTGCTTGAGAACTTACGAGGGTTTGATTTAAGGATATTTATTTTTTATATTTTGACATGTATACGATGACTGTTTCAACAGTTATAAAGCATTCACTTTTAGAATCTGTCTCTACGGTCATTAAATAATTACTGTCTGAACTGGCCCCCTGATTTCCCACAACTGTGAACATTTATATTGATAAAAATAAAAAAGCTTTAAAACATTAATGTCTGTCAAAATTATTAAAAACAAACACAAATTCTGCTAAGCCTAGCTTTACAGTAAGGTTTAAAACTGTTCTATTTATCTGTTAAAGTAAACTGAAGAGAAACACTACTATTTTCAGAGTCTGTGTTTAATAGATGTGTTTCAAGGCCAGAGAGCAAATCAGTCTTTTGTTTCAACCACCTTTAAGTACAAATTTTCCAAATGGATTTTATTAAATCATTATGAAGAAAATGTAATCATAATATGTGTATACTAGACATGACCATGTTTCTTAGTTTCACATTTTTTTATACCTTCTCCAGTCAACCCTTTCGCTTTCAAAGAACAAAATTAAAGACAATCCAAGAATAAACTATAACAATGGTAAATTTGATAAATAATTTTTCCTAAAAAAAAAAAATTATACAACAGCAATATTGTTTTTCTCTATTGTCTCTTTAGTGTTGGACCCCAGACCTATGTCCTAAAGTGATTTATTGAAGTGTGTTTCTTACCTTAAGTGGCTGTGAATGTGGCATCATGCAATTGCATATTGTGTGTGTCAAGAAAATATGATCTGGAAATCAGTTGACAAACTTAAGCGGTTTTTTTCTAACTACCAGTCCTGCCAACTCAGATCTCAAAGCTAGAAAGGGATCCTTCTGAGGTATGCACCACCAACAAATAAAAATTACATTTAAAAATGTCGTTTGTATTTGCATCAAATTATCCATGAGTATACAGTTACAGGATTGGAACTTCAGCAAGAAAATTTGTTGGTCATGCAAAAGGCAGAAAAGAATCCCAGTCCCCATCCTCATAGGTGTAGTGGTTGTGAGATGCCAGGAGGAATGAAGGGCTGTGAAAAACTTAATTTAGTCAGTAAAGGTGGCAGATTATATAAATAAGGTGAGATAATGTATAGAATTCAAGCAGGTAGATTTCAGAAATTAGACAAACTATCTCAAAATAACTTAGTGTAGACTTTTACTGGAGTAAATGTTAACTGCTTAAATTGTGATCATACAGGTAAGCAGACTGTAAAAGGGTTCACTCACCACTGGCGATGGGTCTGGGGATCAGCTCTCATCTGGCCTCATCTGCTCTTTCTTCATGATTCAGCCCTTTGGCTGGCTCATTGGATAATTTCCCCCTTCCAGGGTACTGACGTCTTGCGGTCCAATTGTCCAGATGTCGCCGTCACCAGTCCTACGCCACTTCCCGGTGGCTAGTAGGGGAACATAGGCTTGCCTGCTACTCCAGTTTCCAGCCCAAGGATCCTATAATCATCAGTCAAAGTCTGCACTGCCTTACCCTGGCTGCTGTTTCCCCAGGCTTCTTCCTAGTCTATCCCCTGCTAGCTTTCTTCTCCACTCCTCTTTTGGGTAAACCCCTTCCCTCATGATTAGGATCCCAGGGCTTCTGTTCCCTCCTGGGTTTCCTTCTCCTCTCCTCACTAGGCCCACAGAGTGACTGCAGTCCCATCTGCTATTAACAAACTTCCTCTTTTTATAAACCTATCCCAGCTGGGCCTCATCTGTAATTAGTGTTTGTAAACTCCAGGGCCTCCCTGCAGGTGCAACTGTGAAGGTTAATTAGCCCTCTCTGAGCCACCGTGGCCCTCCAGGGCTGATGAGAGGTGAACACCCCATCACATTGAACTTAGTTAGAGGTGCCTTAACAAATCATTGTGGTGAATTCTTTTTTATTGCATCTGACTTGTATTCTATTTCAAGCTATATTCACACCGTTGTGAATAGCACCATGCTTTTCTGGAAGCTAATGCGTAGAATGAAAGTTGAATAGTGAATACAGCAGGGATTCTGGAAGCTACCACAGTCTGCTTCCTGCTTTGCCCATTATTTGCTTTGTGACCAATGTCGTAGCTCCTAGGTGCTGCGGTAATGCAGATATTTACTAATGAAGCTGACGGTGTGCCTTAAGAAGCAGTGCAGTTGTGGTAATTCATTATTTTTCCAGATAGCTGCCTACTTAGGGTTCAGGTTAATTCTAAAATTTATATAAAACTTGAAGAGTAGGCAGCTATCTGGAAGGATAGTAAACTATCCCAGCTGTGTAAATGGTGAGCTAAAAGTAGACATCCCATGCCCTAGCTCTAATGCTAGTTTTTATCATTATTCTAATAAAGAAAATAACTAAATTCTGAAATGTTGTCTTCATAAAATATTTTGGCTTTAAACTGCATAAAGGAAAGACAAATGCACATGAACGAATTATTTATTTTTATATTAATATTTATTTATTTACTTTGTATTGATGTAACAGTCCGTAAAGTGAAGTCACAAATGTAGATCCATATGGTGTATCAAGAGCTCTTTAATATATGTACCCGTGTTGTCACTGTCTCCAGTTAATTAGTGCACCTCTCAAAACCTAAATATAACTTTTAAATGCTGTATAAAGGAAAAAAAGACCAGAAAGTGTATCTAGAGGACCTGTGGGTGTGCACTTCTAAGGCAGCTCTTAAATAAAACTTACCACTAAGGCTGTGTTATGTAGTATTGTGTAGGATATATATAAAAGAGATTCCTCTTGGTCAGGTTGAATTCTGGAAGATGTGTATTGGATCACTACTGTGAAGTTTCTCCTTGTTCTGTGTAGCAGTCTTGGACTTGTGGAATTAAATATTGTATAAAGTCTTTATAATTGTTTAAACTTTCATTGAAAGATTGAAGGTAATGAACTTAAGTTTCTTTCATTTTTTTAAATGGCAACTATGAGATGTCCCTTTTCTACCCCCATGAAGAGGATGTGTGTAACACTGTAGAGAATATTGTTACATGTAGAAACTGTTGTGCAGTATGGAGTCCACAGTTTTACAGGGTTCTTGGCGCAGGTACTGTAGTGTGAGGTTTAAAGATCTAGCTTATTAATACCATAATTGATTATTTTTCTCTTTGAGAGCCTCGTTTTTTTAATTAAAACTTCTGATACAGACATAACTTGTAGCATTAACACCTTTCAGTGAAAATATGCAAGGATCCTAGGATTGGCTTCTTGATTGCTGACCCTTTCATTGATTTTACTACACTGTAGGAGACTAGGAACTCCTTTGAGAAGTAGAACTTAAATGTGCTATCCAGTAAAATGTTCTTCGATCATGTGAACTCCATTATTGATTTATTACAGAAAAAAATGTTAAATTATTCAAGGCCTTATGTTCAGTATTTCAGAAAAGTACAGAATTATGCTCTGAGTCTAAGCTTTCATTTAAAAAACACCACCAAAAAACTCTTATGGTTGTGAAGGTTACTCCCTTTGCATTAAGGTTAACTGTTGCAGTTGTCTCCTAGGGTAGCTCTACGCTGCAATTAAATATCCGTGGCTGGCTCCTGCCAGGTGACTTGGGCTCTTGGGCCTCTGACTGCGAGGTTGTTTAACTGCAGTGTAGATATTTGGGCTCAGGCTGGAGCCCAGGCTCTAGAAGCCTGCCAGGGAGGAGGGTCTCAAAGCTCAGGCTCCAGCCCAAGCCTGAACATCTACATCACAGTTAAACAACCCTGCAATGGAGACCCGCAAGCCCACGTCAGCTGGCAAAGGTGTCTTATTGCAGTGTAGACATACAGCCAGTCTCCAAAGAACCTGAAACAATAGCTCTTCAAAAGTGTGAACTTCTTCATTTATCTACAGAAAATTAACTCAGTGCATAATAATGACTGTTTAAATGCCAACCTAAATGTTTTCACTTCTCTACATTAGTGGAAACATCAGTCTAATGTGCTTATCTGTAATAGACCCAACAGTTCCCTAAGTGCCAAAAGTCCCAAGTGTCCCCATCCAGTTGCCAAAACCTCTAACTCTCCTCATTACTTTTGTGGTGCAATGTAGTTATAAAAATAAATAAATACAAATATAGAGGGTATGTAAATCAGTTCTACATCAGCAAAGATAAAATATATACTGTGCTGCATGTTCAATTTTTTAAAAACTGGAGTTTAAACTAAATTGCTACAAAATTTCCAGCCTGTCAAATCATAGTGCTACAGAATCCCTGGACTCTGCTGTAGAACTTAGGGTGTTCTTGCTGTGGAGTCCACTGGGCCTTGTTAGAATTCTGTCAACACATACTGTAGGAAGCAGGTACCTGGGGTGACCAATAGAAAGGGGCAGCACTCCGTCCGTTATTGGGGCTGCACATCAAGGTCTTCAGCGGCAATTCGGTAGCAAGCCCTTCACTCCCTCTCTTCCTCTTCGGCGACAGCTCAGTTGGGTTTTTCTTTGTTTTTTTTTGTTTGCCACTTGGGGTGGCAAAAAAGCTGGAGCCAGACCTGCTTTCAATGTAAAGCTTTATTAAAATTTTGTAAAGGGAAAACTGACATCAGAACTATCAATACTGTTCTTTGTAGATTGTTGCATTAATAAGTGCTCTTCAATTTCTTTTATAGCTTACTTTTATTGCTTTTTATTTCTCCCACTGCAGGAAGGATGCTGTGGAAGCAAAACAGAGAAGCATGCATTGAAATTATATTTTATGCAGTTGTGTTTTTGTTGCAGGTATTGGATTGGATTGAGAACCACGGAGAAGCTTTCCTTAGCAAACACACTGGGGTAGGAAAGTCCCTGCATCGGGCCAGAGCTTTGCAGAAACGCCATGAAGACTTTGAAGAAGTAGCACAGGTAAATGTTTCAAATGTGTTAAACCTACATCCTGTTAAACAATTGAACCTATATCACTGTTCAGTGGTGCCTTAAATTGCCTACTTGACATTGAAGGGCTGGGGACACTGAGTGCTCTGGGAAGAATAAAATGAATCCAGACACCATGCAAATTAAATTCTGAGGCCATGTCTACATCTAAAATTTTGCAGCGCTGGTTGTTACAGCTGTATTAGTACAGCTGTATAGGGCCAGCGCTGCAGAGTGGCCACACTTACAGCAACCAGCGCTGCAAGTGGTGTTAGATGTGGCCACACTGCAGCGCTGTTGGGCGGCTTCAAGGGGGGTTCCGGGAACGCGAGAGCAAACCGGGGAAGGAGACCAGCTTCGCCGCGGTTTGCTCTCGCGTTCCCGGAGCCACCCTGCAAACCGCAGGGAAGGAGACCTGCTTGCTCGGGGTTCCGGGAACGAGAGAGCAAACCGGGAAAGGAGACCAGCTTCGCCGCGGTTTGCTCTCGCGTTCCCGGAGCCACCCTGCAAACCGCAGGGAAGGAGACCTGCTTGCTCGGGGTTCCGGGAACGAGAGAGCAAACCGCGGCGAAGCTGGTCTCCTTCCCCGGCTTGCTCTCTCGTTCCCGGAACCCCGAGCAAGCAGGTCTCCTTCCCTGCGGTTTGCTGGGTGGCTCCGGGAACGCGAGAGCAAACCGCGGCGAAGCTGGTCTCCTTCCCCGGTTTGCTCTCTCGTTCCCGGAACCCCGAGCAAGCAGGTAAGGAGAACCGCTTGCTCGGCGGTTCGGGGAACGAGAGAGCAAACCGGGAAAGGAGACCAGCTTTGCCGCGGTTTGCTCTCTCGTTCCCGGAGCCACCCTGCAAACCGCAGGGAAGGAGAACCGCTTGCTCGGCGGTTCGGGGAACTAGAGAGCAAACCGGGAAAGGAGACCAGCTTCGCCGCGGTTTGCTCTCTCGTTCCCGGAGCCACCCTGCAAACCGCAGGGAAGGAGAACCGCTTGCTCGGCGGTTCGGGGAACGAGAGAGCAAACCGGGGAAGGAGACCAGCTTCGCCGCGGTTTGCTCTCTCGTTCCCGGAACCCCGAGCAAGCAGGTCTCCTTCCCTGCGGTTTGCAGGGTGGCTCCGGGAACGAGAGAGCAAACCGCGGCAAAGCTGGTCTCCTTTCCCGGTTTGCTCTCTCGTTCCCCGAACCGCCGAGCAAGCGGTTCTCCTTACCTGCTTGCTCGGGGTTCCGGGAACGAGAGAGCAAACCGGGAAAGGAGATCAGCTTGATTACCAGAGGCTTCCTCCTTCCACGGAGGTCAAGAAAAGCGCTGGTTAGTGTTTACATTGGATTACCAGCGCTGGATCACCAGCGCTGGATCCTCTACACCCGAGACAAAACGGGAGTACGGCCAGCGCTGCAAACAGGGAGTTGCAGCGCTGGTGATGCCCTGCAGATGTGTACACCTTCAAAGTTGCAGCGCTGTAACTCCCTCACCAGCGCTGCAACTTTCTGATGTAGACAAGCCCTATGTGTTTCCTTTTAACTTAACTGCTAGAGTAGATTTTTATTTGAGTTTTCAATTGTGCATAAAAATATTGAAAGCAAAAAGCAATGCATCAACTGCAAAAAGTGAAAATGATGCTTGCAAGAACAACAAACAAGAAATCTCTGAAATCTTTAATATCAGATTGGGTGCAGGTAGGCACACTTCATTGTTTGTAAAAATCAAACACCCATCTGATAAACTCCGTGTCAGTCAGCCATTCAACATAACCAATTAAAACAAATGATAGTAAACGTTGGTTTTTAACCATGGGTTTAAGCATTCACATCAATCTCATAAATATAACAATACCTTTGTTTGGCTGCAGAGACATCAATATGAAAATTAGAACATTTTAATACACAAAGTTGGGACTTAAGGACTTGTGCTTATGTTGCTTGAGTTAAGATTGACGACCATTCTCCCTGTTAAAACAAATGAGTTTAACGTGTATGCTAGGTGATGAAATGGGATGTAACAATAGATACATTTCTTCTGAGCAGAATGTTTACAATTCAAGTTGTGGTACAGGTTGTGCAGGTACTGGAATTTCCATCCCGTGAAAAAATTCATATTTCTGAGATCAAATAAAATAAAAACATTAATTCCTAATCAGCACAAAAAGTCAGATATGTGCAGTCTTCCATGGGAGGGACATGTTAAAAATTCTTGCATTTCAGATGAACCAAAATGGGATTGTTTGAATAATTCCAGTCCCTGCACCCCAGGCTCCAACTTTCCCTGGCTGCTGAGTTTCAAGTCAGACGTGTGGAAGCCTGGGAAGCCGGGTAGCCAACGTGCCTGGTTTCCATGAAATCAACATTGTTGGGTGGAAAACAGTTTGTTCAGAATATTTTCAACCAGCTCTAGCATCAAGTAAGATCATCAGTAACATTTATTAATTCAGTTTTTATTCACCCAGAGCTTTTTAAAAAGCATATTGTCTGAGAGAAATGACTGAGCCTGTTGAATGCTTTTGTATGCCTGAATTTAGCTTGGACGATAAGGAAGGTGTAACTAGGAATTATTGTGCACCTTGGAAATACTGCATAGTCACAAAAAGGCTTGGAAGACATTAAAGAAATGAGTATATCTGGGTATTATCTTAAAAGAAATTGAGTTGCAGTTAGTGAAATCACAGCCTGTAATGTTTGAAAAGAAAAGACTTGGAGAAATAGTTACCAGACAAGAAAAGTATTGTGATACTAATAATCAAAAATGGGAAAAATAACAACCTGTGTGTAGCTGACACTTAGCTTCAACACACACACTACTGGTGACGCTTGCACTGTCAGGATTATCCACTAGCCAGTTTTACTGATGAATTATACTGGAAAACGTGTATGCTAAGGCAAACCATATATAGTAGGTGTGTCTAAGCTGGTTTGTTTACTAGGGGAATGTTAAAGTTTAAATTGGGAGGTTGTGGAGTTTTCCCATTGGGTCTTTTTTGCAAATGACTGATGGAAGTGGCACTCAGACAAACAGAATACTATGAAGTATTAACAGGATCAGAAGTACAGATTTAATAGACAGTATAGTGGATTGATCAAAGTGTGAGTGAGGGGTCAAATATTGTATGTTTACAAGATGTGGGTTTGTTTGTATTAGTTTTCCTGTTTAATGCACAAGGTAGCCATTTATGGACCTGTAATGTTGAGAGCATGTCTTAGAGCAGGAGTGGGCAAACGATGGATCCTGCCCATCAGGGCTTTGTGTTGCCATCCCCATGGCATCATGGGCCCCTTGCCGCTCCCAGAAGTGGCCGGCACCATGGCCCTGAGGCCCCGCTGCGCGCCACTGCCACCCCAGAGCTGCTCAAGGTAAGTGGTGCCAGACCGGAGCCTGCAACCCGAACCTCTCCTGCACCCCGCACCTCAACCCCCTACCCTGAGCCCCCACTGCACCCCTCCTGCACCCCAAACCCCAATCCCCTTGCCATACATCGCACCCCCTCCTGCACCTCAGCCCTCTGCTCTGAACCCCCTAGAATGCCCCGCACCCCCTCCTCCACCCCAACGCCTTGCCCTCAGCTCCTTCCTGCACCCTGCACTCCCTCCCACACCCTAACCCCCTGCCCCAGCCCTACATTCATGGCCCTGTATGCAATTTCCCAACCCAGATGTGGCCCTTGGACTAAAAAGTTTGCCCACCCCTATCTTAGAGCATCTCCACCATCCGGGAACTGAAACATCGTGAGAAAATCAGATCTCTCATTATAATATCCTAACAAAGGGCTCAGAGACACTGAAACAACCTTAGGGCTATACACCAGCAGTGGATTCCATACACGCTCTTAATTTTTCATTTATAGCAAATGTATTTTTAGTTTCATGTTCAGAGTCATTACTTTCTGAGTGAGAGAGGCCAGGCCCTCTTTGTTTAAAACGCTGGAGAGGAAGTTCATTAGGTATTTTACACTGTGATACTTGAGCAGAAAGTTTAAAAGAACTAAATGTGACTAAGAGAACAGGCTGAAAATATTTGAAGGGTGTAAACGTCTGGGAGAGAGGAATTGATCTAGGCTAGTGATTCTCAAACTTTTTTTTCGTGGACCACTTGAAAATTGCTGAGGGTCTCGGCAAACCACTTAATGATCTTTCCAAATGTTGTTTGTACCGTTAGCAAACTACTGTAAAGCGCTTTGGATAAAAGCACTATATTAAAAAAAAAAAGTAGTAATTAACTTTTTTTGTTCTACAAATAAAAGCATACAACTCATATTTTAATATCAGTAGTCTTACCTTTCTAATGTGATGGACGTGCCCTCTCTCCCCTGCCGTGGCAGCCCCTGAGCTGGGGCTGGGGCTGGGAAGAAGGGGTGTCTCTCCCCTGCCTCAGTAGCCACAGCCCTGGAGCTGGGGAAAGTCGCCTCTTTCTCTGGCCGCTACAGCCCTGCACTTTCCAAATTCCTCCCACCCCCTCTTCTCACCCCACTGCCCCCTCCCACCTACCCCGTATTCCCCCCAAGGCCACCACCTCACCTTGCATGTGCATCTTCTCCAGGGTCCAGGCACCTAATTACTGGAGCCACTCCTGCACGGCTCCACTAATTAGGTGGCTGGCCCTTCATTCTCTCATGTAGGCTGCCCAGGCGTGCACCTTTTGAGGAAACTATCCGCGGACCACCTTGAATGGAGCTCACAGACCACTGGTGGTCCATGGACCTGATCTAGGCAACAGGAGTTGTTGTTTTAGGTGTAATGTAATGAAACTGAACAAAGGAAAAACTTAAGCCGAATAATAAGGAAAAACTTCCTGATGGTGAGCTGTACTAGATTGAAAAATAATCTCCTCAGGGAAGGGGTGGAATCTCTATTGCTTGAGACTTGAAAAATTAGACTGGACAAAGTACTTAAATATACTGTAGCGAACAATCCTTCACTGGCAAAAGGATAGACTAGATGACCTAATAAGTCTTTTTTTCCATCTCTAACTTCTGGTTCTATGATGACTGCCAAGACAGGCACACCCTTTGAGATTTTTCCCTTCTCTAAACCAAATATAAGCAGGCCACAAACATGCATCCCTGCTTTGTGTATTCCAGATAAGACAGTTGATTTTTATACTTCAGGGCTTAACATAACAATGAATGTGATGTCTCAAATACTCATGCTGTTCACTTGTGTTCGGGCATATGGCAATTTTTTGCTAGGAGATGCATTATATTCTGTAAGAGTGACTGCAGATGAAAGTTAAATTTGAAGTGTACTTATTCCCTACAAACACTTTGAGTTATTCACGTTTTTCCTTTGATCAGAGAACCTGGCCACTCTTGGGGTTATCAGAGTCAACTCTGCAAAAAAAAGATGAGTAGGCATCATCTCCTTGAAATCTCACCTGGCTACATTACTCAATCACCGGGAGCCACTAGTAAATGCTGAACTATTTGCTTTCAGCTAAGGAGCTGACAAGTTCAGACAGGCGATCTGTCCTTTTTCCCTCCTATGCTGTTTCTCTAGGGTAGTTCAGATTCCAGCTCCTCAGGACTGCTTAAAAGAATTATAGAATAAGCTAGCCCACAACATATAAAAAGTGTTCATAATTCCCTGTAACATCAGCAAGACATCGGTCTTATCACAGGTTAAGCGTTCTGATGAAAGACACTTTCATCTGCTCACTGTACAGGATAACATTGGTCTTCTACAACAAGGGCAATAGGTAGAAGAAATTGGCCTGCAATGTGTTTATGTTTCTCATCAATGCAAATGCAAAGTGGATTTGTCACATTAGCTATCAGTTAAGATGCTTTCTTTAACAGTTATGAATAAGGCTAATATTTTGTCATAGATATTTTTAGTAAAAGTAACGGATAGGCAATGAAGAAAAATTCGTGGAAGCCTGTGATCTGTCCATCATTTTACTAAAAATATCCATGACAAAATGGGGAGTTGTGGTGTCCCCACACCACCCCTGGTGGCTGGGCAACTGTGGGGGCCCTGGCTTATAGCTCTGGGGGGCCCCCATTGCCTGTGGGGGCTCAGCACTGCAGAGGCTCCCACTGCCCAAGATGGCCGGAAGCTGTGAGATCCCCCTTCCCCCTGAGGCGGCCCAGAGCTGCAGGGTCCCTCTGCTGCCCAAAGCAGCCCAGAGCAGCACGGTCACCCCGCCACCTGCAGGGGCCTCCCAGTCGCTGTGGGTGGTGGGGTGACCCTGCAACTCCTAGCCACCATGGGCTGAAATCATGGAGGTCTCTGGAAGTCATAGAATAAGCTAGCACACAACATGCAACCGTGATAAAATCGTAGCCTTAGGTATGAATATATCTACAAAATATGGAGATTGTAACAAACATGGAAAAATGTTTCAGTATTACACACACAAGCCACAAGTGAGTAGTAACAGTTACTATCAAATTGACCAATTTTACCTTCAAAGAACCAGTGCTAGAGGCTACCCTTTCTTCCCTGCTAGCTAAAATTTCTCGTGATCTGTGTTGCACACACAAGAACATTTACCCCACACATATAGGATTTTGATTTCAGTTACCTTTAACAGCCCACTTGTAGAGCAAAAGATTTTCAGCTTAAAAAACTTTGGATGTTGACAACTGTTTTGTGTTTATTCACTTATGTATTTGTGGATTGGATTCTGACTCAGCTATTCCTCTTTTTGCGGCTGTGGCTGAGAGATGTTCAATTGTGCATAATGATCTCTGCCCAAGATACATGTATAGTGTACAGGGCAAAAGTCTGTTAGCCTTGTGTTTCTGCTACAAAGCCGAGTTAACTTTTTATCCATATGGAGGTTGCATCTTAACTAAGCTATGGATCGGCTTCCTTGGTTTAGGGACCAAGTCTGAAGAAATCCCTTCCTGACCATGCCCTCCTGAGCCTGTTTGTAGAATAAGTCAAGACTGAAATAAGGCCTTTATATTTCAACCAGCTCATATGAGACCGTTGTAGCATCCTCCTTTTACCAGTTACCTGGTAGCCCTTGTCCATTTTCTTATATTAGTGGTGGCTGTGACTCTGTGCTATTTTATTTAAATCACATTTAATTTTCGTATGACGTCTAGATACATTATATTTTGCGCTATATAAATATGTAACCGCAGTTTATTTTCTTGAGGGATAGCTCATGAAGGTGACAGCTACTGCAGTCTCTCTGAAAAGTAGGGCTGCCAAGCGATTAAAAAAATTAATTGCAATTAATCGCATTGTTAAACAGTAATAGAATACCATTTATTTAAATATTTTGGATGTTTTCTACATTTTCAAATATATCCATTTCAGTTACAACGCAGAATACAAAGTGTACAGTGCTCACTTTATGTTTATTTTTGATTACAAGTATTTGCACTGTAAAAAACAAAAGAAATAGTATTTTTCAATTCACCTAATACAAGTACTGTAGTGAAATCTCTTTACAATGAAAGTTGAACTTACAAATGTAGGATTATGTACCAAAAAACTGCATTCAAAAATAAAACAATGTAAAATTTTAGAGCCTACAAGTCCACGCAGTCGTATTTCTTGTTTAGCCAATCGCTCAGACTAACAAGTTTGTTTACATTTGCAGAAGATAATGCTGCACGCTTCTTGGTTACAGTGTCACCTGAAAGTGAGAACAGGCATTAACCTGGGGCTGTTGTAGCTGGTGTTGCAAGAGATTTACATGCCAGATGCGCTAAAGAGTCATATGTCCCTTCATGCTTCAACCACCATTCCAGAAGACATGCGTCCACGCTAATGAGGGGTTTTGCACTATAACAATCCAAAGCAATGCAGACCGATGCATGTTCATTTTCATTATCTGAGTCAGATGCCACCAGCAAAAGGTTGATTTTCTTTTTTGGTGGTTCAGGTTCTATAGTTTCCACATTGGAGTTGCTCTTTCAAGACGTCTGAAAGTATGCTCCACACCTCATCCCTCTCAGATTTTGGAAGGCACTTCAGATTCTTAAACCTCACATCGAGTGCTGTAGCAATCTTTAAAAATCTCACATTGGTACCTTTGCGTTTTGTCAAATCTGCGTGAAAAGTGTTCTTAAAATGAACAACATGCTGGGTCATCATCTGAGACTGCTGTAACATGAAATATATGGAAGAATGCAGGTAAAACAGAGCAGGGAACATAGAATTCTCCCCAAGGAGTTCAGTAACAAATTTAATGAATGTATTCTTTCTTTAATGAGCGTCATCAATAAGGCTGCAAGTCTATCATGGAAAGTCATGGATTCCGTGACTTTCCATGACTTCTGCAGCGACTGGTGCTGACTCAGGTGCTGCCTGAGCCGGGAAGTCCCTGGGCCAGGAGCAGCAGTTTAGAGTGTGGGAAGGGCTAGAGGCAGAGGGTTGGGGAATATATGTGTGTGTGGGGGGGGGGGGCGCTTACCTCAGGGTGGGGGGCTTCCCAGCTCCCACTGGCATGGCCCTGCAGCTCCTAGGTGGAGGAGGGGCCAGGGAGCTCTGCATGCTGCCTGCACCCGCAGCTCCCTTTGGTTGCGGTTCCCATCCAATGGGAGCTGTGCAGCAGGGGCTTGTGGTGGGAGCAGCAGGTGGAGCCCCAAGCTTCTCTGCCACCTAGAAGCTGCAAGGACACATGGAGGGAGTCCCTGCTAGTACTCCGGCACCCGCGATCCCCCTGGACCGTGCTGCCACCCCCCCCCCAGCACCCATGGCCCCCCGCCCAAGTTTTAGTTAGGGGTATACAGTATAAGTCATGGACAGGTCACGGGCCATGAATTTTTGTTTACTGCCTGTGATCTGTACAAGACTTTTACTAAAGAGATCTTGCGTGACCTACAAAATAAAAAGGCGGCATATAAAAAATGGAAACTAGGTCAGATCACGAAGGATGAATATAGGCAAATAACACAGGAATGCAGAGGCAAGATTAGAAAAGCAAAGGCACAAAATGAACTCAAACTAGCTATGGGAATAAAGGGAAACAAGAAGACTTTTTATCAATACATTAGAAGCAAGAGGAAGACTAAGGACAGGGTAGGCCCACTGCTCAATGAGGAGGGGGTAACAGTAACGGGAGACTTGGAAATGGCAGAGATGCTTAATGACTTCTTTGTTTCGGTCTTCACTGAGAAGTCTGAAGGAATGTCTAGTATAGTGAATGCTTACGGGAAGAGGGTAGGTTTAGAAGAGAAAATAAGGAAAGAGCAAGTAAAAAATCACTTAGAAAAGTTAGATGCCTGCAAGTCACCAGGGCCTGATGAAATGCATCCTAGAATACTCAAGGAGTTAATAGAAGAGGTATCTGAACCTCTAGCTATTATCTTTGGGAAATCATGGGAGACGGGGGAGATTCCAGAAGACTGGAAGGGGGCAAATATAGTGCCCATCTATAAAAAGGGAAATAAAAACAACCCAGGAAACTACAGACCAGTTAGTTTAACTTCTGTGCCAGGGAAGATAATGGAGCAGGTAATCAAAGAAATCATCTGCAAACACTTGGAAGGTGGTAAGGTGATAGGGAATTGTCAGCATGGATTTGTAAAGAACAAATCGTGTCAAACTAATCTGATAGCGTTCTTTGATAGGATAACGAGCCTTGTGGATAAGGGAGAAGCGGTGGATGTGATATACCTAGACTTTAGTAAGGCATTTGATACAGTTTTGCATGATATTCTTATAGATAAGCTAGGAAAGTACAATTTAGATGGGGCTACTATAAGGTGGGTGCATAACTGGCTGGATAACCGTACTCAGAGAGTAGTTATTAATGGCTCCCAATCCTGCTGGAAAGGTATAACAAGTGGGGTTCCGCAGGGGTCTGTTTTGGGACCGGTTCTGTTCAATATCTTCATCAACGATTTAGATGTTGGCATAGAAAGTACGCTTATTAAGTTTGCGGACGATACCAAACTGGGAGGGATTGCAACTGCTCTGGAGGACAGGGTCAAAATTCAAAATGATCTGGACAAATTGGAGAAATGGTCTGAGGTAAACAGGATGAAGTTCAATAAAGTTAAATGCAAAGTGCTCCACTTAGGAAGGAACAATCAGTTTCACACATACAGAATGGGAAGAGACCGTCTAGGAGGGAGTATGGCAGAAAGAGATCTAGGGGTCATAGTGGACCACAAGCTTAATATGAGTGAACAGTGTGATACTGTTGCAAAAAAAGCAAACATGATTCTGGGATGCATTAACAGGTGTGTTGTGAGCAAGACACGAGAAGTCATTCTTCCGCTTTACTCTGCGCTGGTTAGGCCTCAACTGGAGTATTGTGTCCAGTTCTGGGCACCGCATTTCAAGAAAGATGTGGAGAAATTGGAGAGGGTCCAGAGAAGAGCAACAAGAATGATTAAAGGTCTTGAGAACATGACCTATGAAGGAAGGCTGAAGGAATTGGGTTTATTTAGTTTGGAAAAGAGAAGACTGAGAGGGGACCTGATATCAGTTTTCAGGTATCTAAAAGGGTGTCATCAGGAGGAGGGAGAAAACTTGTTCACCTTAGCCTCCAATGATAGAACAAGAAGCAATGGGCTTAAACTGCAGCAAGGGAGATTTAGGTTGGACATTAGGAAAAAGTTCCTAACTGTCAGGGTAGTTAAACACTGGAATAGATTGCCTAGGGAAGTTGTGGAATCTCCATCGCTGGAGATTTTTAAGAGTAGGTTAGATAAATGTCTATCAGGGATGGTCTAGACAGTATTTGGTCCTGCCATGAGGGCAGGGGACTGGACTCGATGACCTCTCGAGGTCCCTTCCAGTCCTAGAGTCTATGAGTCTATGAGTAAAACTACACCTGACTAAAACAGAGCCTTAGGCATCAGCATGGAAGCATGTCCTCAGGAATGGTGTCCAAAGCATGAGGGGGCATACAAATATTTAATATACGTATGGTACATAAATACCTTCCAATGCCAGCTACAAAAGTGCCATGTAAATGCCTGTTCTCACTTTCTGGTGACATCGTAAATAAGAAGAGGGCAGCAGTAGTTTCTGTAAATATAAACAAACTTGTTTGTCTTAGTGATCGGCTGAGCAAGAAGTAGGACTGAGTGGAGTTGTAGGCTCTGAAGTTTTACGTTGTTTTGTTTTTAAGTGCAGTTATGTAACCAAAAAAAATCTACATTTGTAAGTTTCACTTTTACGACAAAAAGATTGCAGTACAGTATTGTATGAGGTGAATTGAAAAATACTATTTTGTTTATCATTTTTACAGTGCAAATATTTGTAATAAAAAACACGTGAAATCATGTTGATTTCAGTTACAACACAGAATACAATATATATGAAAATGTAGAAAAACATCAAAAATATTTAATAAATTTCAATTGGTATTCTATTGTTTAACTGCAGTTAAAACTGTGATTAATCATGATGCATTTTTTAATCGCAATGAATTTTTTTGAGTTAATCATGTGAGTTAACTGTGATTAAGTGACAGCCCTACTGAAAAGTCATGTTAATTTAATACAGATAGTTAAAGCTGATCTACACCATGAATGCCTCTCTGTCTAGTTAGGAAATGGGCATACACTGCTTCTAGTGCCATGCTGCTACTCTTATCTTCCCAGCCTGCTCGAATAGCCTTAACTGACTGCTAGATAGAAAATGACTTTGCATACTTTAGATCAGTTTTATTAAATCCCTAAAGAGATGCCTTCTCTTTGCACTCTGTTCATTTGTCTGTCTGTCTTGGGGAGTTCTCCAGCACAGCCCACCATGTTTAGGATCTTAGCTCCTGCACACTGGCATAACTATATAAGAAAAAACATTTCCACTGGATGTCATTACTAATTGAAGGAAGGTTTACAAAATGAGTTGAGGATTGACCCTCTTTTCTGCGTGCTGTCTAAGGATACAGCATTTGCGTTATTGTTGAAAATGACATCCAAATTACATTAAATCCATAATTACATTAAATCCTTAATTCATCTATATCATCTTCCAGTTTGCAGAAAGATAAATCTGAAATGCACAGGGTACATTAAGATGAGGATGCTCTCAGAATTCTTAAATAGTATTTCATAAGAATAAATTGTCAGATTTATTATAAAATGGGACACGATCTCTTCAGTCACACAGATGGCTGTGGGTGGGGCCCTTGGTTCCCTAGGTAGTTGCCAGTGTAGCCTTTCAGGTTACAACTGTGAGCATTGATCTTCTTTTCTTGCTCATCTGTGGCCACGTCTACACTACAGCATAAAATCGAAATTATTAAAACCGGTTTTATAAAACTGGTTTTATAAAATTGATTTTACGCGTCCACACCAGGGCACATTAATTCGGTGGTGTGCGTCCATGGTCCTAGGCTACCATCGATTTCTGGAGCGGTGCACTCTGGGTAGCTCAGTAAAAGAATGAGACCAATAACTTCGATTTCCGTCCACACTAACCCTAAATCGATATAGTAATATCGATTTTAGGGTTACTCTCGTTGAGGAGTACAGAAATCGATTTTAAGAGCCCTTAAAATCGATTTAAAGTGCCTTGTAGTGTGCACGGGTACAGCGTTAAGTCTATTTAACGCTGTTTAAATCTATTTAACGCTGTAGTGTGGACCAGGCCTGTGAAAGCTTTGGCTGTAGCACTGGGCACATGTAAATACTGACCAGGAAGTGTTCTGCTCTAACATCTTTTGAGTTGGTGGGTAGTGCACTCCACTACGGTGCGGGTGCAGGCTTCCTCAGGTACAACGTTTTAGAGACTCAGAACCTCCCTTTAGAGTTGGAGAGCAGGAGATGACGTCCATTGTCTGGTGTGTGCACAGTTTAATTAAAAAAGACTAGAGACTAATGTTGCATAAATAATTAATGAATTTATTATACTGAACAAGTCAAAAAATTGAATAGTTGAAAGCAGTATTTAGTCAGACAAAGTTTTTCGTTCCCAATATGTACAAAAGTTTGTGCTGCTGGCAGATAATACGTCAGAGTATTTTCGAATGGCTTTGAATCATGTTTACAGTTCATTTCAAAATGTTGATGTTGATTTTAAAAATTGAGTTAAAACCTGAGCTTAAAGGAACAAGATCAGATGAAACATTAGGTTTGTTAGGGGAAGTGAGAGGGAGGCTATAGGAATGAGTTTTTACAGAAACATGCAAACATTACCCAAGTTTTTTTATTCTAGTTTGTGTGATGTTATTTAAAAAAAAAAAAAAAATTTACATCACAAGCACTTTCCAACTGAGCCACTCAAAGCAATTTTGCACACACTAATAAATAATACCTTTTACTATTTCTGCCTCCCTAGCCGAGGTATGTAAGAGACTCTCTGTTCTACATACACAGCCACAAAGATGAACACATGATTTGTGTAGGAGTTGCCCGGTAACTCAGTGGCAAAGCAAGCGAGAACTCTGATTGCCTAGTTCCTTGTCATGTTTTAGGTCAGGTCTACAATAGAAACTTTGACTGATATGGTAATATCTGTTAGGAGTGTGATTTATTTTCTTTTCCTTTCCATACCAGCTAAAGCCCTAGTATGGCCATAGTTATACTTGCAAAGCGAGAAGGCTTTTGCCAATAGACTTTTTATGTGGGGACTCAATATAAGCTTTACTGGCAAAAGCACTCTTCTTCTGCTCTTATAAGCTTCGTCTTTATTAGGAAGGTTTGCTGGCAATGCTATGCCAGCAACCCTTTCCTTGTGTAGACTAGGCCTCTGTTGTCTTCCTCTTTAGTGGCTAAAAGTTCCCCATTAGTGTTTGCAAAGTGAACGCTGCGGGACTGTGCTGGTGCGTGAAACTTGTATTTAATTGGAAGTGTAACACACTGAACAGAGAGCGCAGGATGAAAAGTAAATGTAAGCGAGACGTCTACATTTCAGTTTTAATAAGTAAGGAAACATACTTGTTTAAAAATGTCTCCTTTCAGTTCACAGAGGCTCTCTTGGAGGGGAGATTGTTTTCATGTCAGATATTTGGGTCTTTTGGTTCTTGAGGTTTTGATTTTTGTTGTTTGTTCAGTTTTGTGCACTGACTCCTCTCCCTTTTGCAGCTGCTGAACTCTCACTCTTCCTTTCCAAAAGCACCATCAGTCAGCACTCCACTCCTGGGAAACGATCCCTTATGTAGCTTCCAAAATTTGCCTGACTTGGCCCTGCCACACAAACACCAGACTGTTTCACAACTTGTGTCCAGTTACCCCCTGAACTCTCCCACTGCCCTTTCATCCTGCCCTCCCTTCCAGTTACCTGCCTCCCTACACGCCATTTCAACACCTCACAACTGCCAAATTTATCAGCTTTTGCAAGGAAACCTGAGGATTTTTTTTCTAATCTGTTGACTCTTCACACCTCATTGCTGTCAGTCGTATGGTATTTTTTCTAAATGCCCCACTTAAAAACATGAATTAAAACCTTCTTTTCTGGTCATTGCTCTTGGATAAGTGCTGGGAAAAGCTTTCTGACCTGAGAGTATTTGTTACTGGTCTGTCAAATGGTGTTTAACAATGTTAATTTACAACATATCAGGCTTTAAAACTGTTCTTCAATCTGGCAGTGGATTTATGTTACTAGTCCTGGAAGGAATGGACCAAGTCCTGCATCTTGGACTAGGGTATTTTCAATGCTAGTAGAAATTCTGCTTCACTCATGATGTGTTTTCATTGCATGGGTAAAACACCACAAAAAACAATGAAGAGAATAAACAACGAATGGTGAATATTCACCATGTTTTATTTGAATGAATTGGATATTGTTCCACTCTTCCTAACAGGAGAAAAACATACATTTCAACTATAAAAGTAAAGTGATGTGAAGATGATACTTGTTAAAACGGGACTTCAAAGACCTATAACTCTTTAAGAATTTCCATCCACTGCCCCCAAAAGGAACAGTAGCTAGAGGTCCTTTTGTTTTTTATGAAACTGAACCAAAGTGCAGCAGACATTTATAGATCCTCCCTTTACTCTGGTAATTGTCTATATGCAAAAAATCATAAAAGCATTTTATTGCCTGGTGTATGTAAGGTGACAGTTTGTCTGCAGATGTTCCTTTTTCTGCAGTGTATTAAAGGACAATGTCAGAGGATTAGACTGTTACCTATCTACTGTAAAGAGTATGAGAAGGTTATTGACGTGAGATTCCAGCAACCTAATGCTTTACTGCTCCATTTTTTCCAGTTTGTTTCCTGCAATGGGCAAGGTATTGTGTCTTTAGATACAGGCCAGCATTACCTTCTGTTCCCTTATCCCTGTAAAACCATCATTTTATTTTTCTGCAGAACACATATACCAATGCAGATAAATTGCTAGAAGCTGCCGAGCAGCTGGCTCAGACGGGGGAGTGTGACCCAGAAGAGATTTATCAAGCTGCACATCAGTTGGAAGACAGAATACAGGATTTTGTTAGGCGTGTGGAGCAACGCAAGATCCTGCTGGACATGTCTGTGTCTTTTCACACTCACGTTAAAGAGGTAAGCTGACCACAAACCATGGAAATACCTGGCAAATTTGAAAAGGATGCAAGCCGAGTAATCTTTTCATTGGTATAACATACAGCTCTTGCTAATGAGATACAATGAACCCCAACTGTACAGTGAGCATTTAATTCAAAACTGAGCTCAGACCATCTTATTCTACTGACATCACAGTGTTAGCTGTCTCTGTACATTGCCAATCCCTGACAACTATTTATCCGTGAATGGGATGTGATGATTATTATTTGTATTATGGGAGCTCATACGTAGACATAGTAAGAGACAGTCGCTGCCTTGGAGAGAGCTTTAAATCTATATTTACAAGGCAGTGGCTCGGGGTGGGGGAGAGCCAAGGCACAGAAGTCCAGTGACTTTCCCCAGAGCTGGGAATAGAACCAGGCCTCCTGTCCCCCATGTAAGAGCCCTCTCCACTAGACATTTGTTTCTCTTTGCTGCACACGAGTAGAAGTCTTTTGTGGAATTTTTTTCAGGTTGAAAGTAGATCAAGGGGAGTGAAGGCACCTCAGATTGCTAGGCATTAACTAAACGGAGTGAGGGGTAATGATTTTAAAACCATTTTGCATTGGGCTCCTGAAGTTACTCCTCAAGTAGATTATCAGTGTTTATATTTTTTCCTCCTCCTCTCTCCCCACCCCTGATTCACCATGCTAATGAAGCTTATTAATTATTCTGTTACATTATATCACCTGGGGCTGATTGGTCCTGGGCTTGTGAGATTTTGAGCAAATTTTAATTTAGGAAGAACAGTCATGCCTTGTGGAGAAGGAAAGGACATTATCCAAAATATACTGCATTCTGCAAACTGTCTTATAGGGTAGATTTCAGTATGTGAACATCTGTTTCATTTATTTTATTAAACAGGAAAAGCAAATGATCTGTGAAAATGTTCATTATTAGATTGCTTCACAACTCTAGACATAAATGTGTTATTTAGCCAGTGGTTTCTGTATTCAGTCTTGCTCATGTTCTCCTCACTTCTCCCCTTTGCAGACCCACACTTGCTGCGTTAATGCAACATGAAGAGAGTCCGTAAAAATTAACTCTCACCTATTATACTTTACGGTATTTTTTGGTGTCTCAGTATAGATCTACTTTCTCTTTCCTCTGTGTTCCTCTGATATCATCTGGTGCTACTATGTATCATAAATCCAGCAGAGATTCTTTTTTATGTCATCTTCCCAGTTCCCATTTTCAATACTAGTCCTCCAAGGTTACATTTTTCCACCTCTTCTAGTTCTTTGTCACTGACTTGAATCTTTGTCTCTTCCTGCTGTCGTCAATTGTCATAATTTTTGTGTTCTCTGTACTTATCGTCCGTCTGAATTTTCTGCTCTGGCGATCTACCTTGTCAGTTACTCTCTAGGGCCACCCAGGACAATGCTGTGAGGTCAATATCATCTGTGAACCTAAGGTTATTCGCTGTTCTCCCACTTAACTTGGCTCCTCCCATTTCATCTCTCAGTGCTACAGTCATGACTACTTCTAGTACCAACTGAAACAAATCCAGTGATACTGCACATCCTTTGTTGCACTCCTGTGGTCATCCTGAACCATTCCATCAACTTCTTGTCTATTCTCTGCACATTCATCAACTTGCTGTTGATACTTTCTACCAGCTCAATCAATTTCTTGGGAATACCAGACATACTCAAAACTTGCCATAGCCCTTTCTGCCAAGTGCTGTCAAAAGCCCATGTGAAGTCTACACAGGTCTTGTAGCAGGTTCAGGTGTGTTGTGTGTGTTTCTCTGATGTCGGTCTCAGTGCAACCTGTTCCTCTGCCAGGGCAGCATCCTCATACTTCTCATTCTCCTCTGCAACATCTTGGGGAACGTGTTTCACAGCACACTCAGTAAGCAGATCGCTCTATAGGTCTTGCACTCACTCTTATTTCCTTTTTGTTTTTAATAGATATGTACTTGCTATTGCTTTTCCCCATTCGCTGGGCACTTGCTCTTGCTTGTAAATCTGCAGCAGTGTTGTGACTTTGTTGTCACTTCATGGTGCCTTTTTCAGACTTTCTGTTGAGAGCTTTACTTTTTCTAAGAATTCAAAAAACTTCTACGAAATCTAAAATAAGTGATGATAACATGGGTAAGGCAGGAACTAAGATTGGAGAGAGATGACTGTGAGGGTTTGGACACGTGTCAAGAATGGACCTGGAAAGGATACCATACACAGTGATACATACCGAAGTGCAGGGCTATAGAAATAAAGGAAAACTGAGGATGGGTTAGATCGGGGTCTCAAACTCAAATGACCACGATGGCCACATGAGGATTAGTGCATTGAACCAAGGGCCGCATCACTGACACTCCCCCTCGCTGCCTCTGGCCCCGTCCCCACTCCAGCCCTTCCATTAGGCCCCACTCCTGCCCCACCTCTTTCCACCTCTTCCCCGCCCCAATCCAACCCCTTCCTCGAAGTCCCCACCCCAGCACTGCCCCCAGGGTTTACAGATAGTATGCCGGGTGCAGCAGGGGGCTCAGGGCAGGGTGTTGGTGGGTGGGGTGCAAGAGGATGAGGGGTGCAGCAGGGGGCTCAGGGCAGGGAGTTGGGGTGCAGGATTGGTAGAGGGTGTGGCAGGGGGCTCAGGGCAGGGAGTTGGAGTGCAGGAGGAGTTCAGGGTGCAAGCTCCAGCCCGGTGCTGCTTACCTAGAGCGACTCTGGGGTGGCAGTGGTGCGCACCAGGGTCAGGGCTGGCTGGCTGCCTGCCTGCCTACCTGCCCTGGCCCTTGGCCCCGCTCTGCTCCGTTCCAGGAAGCAGCTGGAACCATGTTCCTGCAGCTCCTCAGGGAGGGGGAGGGGCTCAGGGTTCCATGTGTCTGCTGCTCTTGCTGCTCCTCCAGGTACCTCCCACGAAACTCCCATTGGCCGCGGTTCCCTATTCCCGGCCAATGGGAGCTGCAGGGGGCAGTGCCTGGAAGGAGGCAATGCAGGAGCCCTCTGCCTCCTTCCCCCTCCCCTCTCGGCCTGAAGGGGCGTGCTGCCAGCTGCTTCAGATAGTGACGCGGGGCTTGCAATGCCACAGGGGCAATCCCGCAGGTAGGCAGAGGGGCAGGAGTGCAAGGAACTTGGCAGGCCACACGCAAGAGCCCCGCGGGCTGCATGCGTGTTTGAGACCCCTGGGTTAGATAGAAAAGGTGAAGAATGACATGGAACAAAAAAGTTTAAAGGTTAGTGAAGCTGGTACAAGCAAGAAAGTGGCAAAAAGGCTTCATTCGGCTCCATTGTCACTGCTGAGCTGACAGATGGGAATCAAAGACTAATCCAGGAGAGAAATGGCAGCTTGGGCCAGATGCCATAATATGATGTTACTCTTATGGTGGTTCTTTGTAATTCTGATTCGATTGCTTGTTCACGTCCATTCCACATTGGGTGTGTGCGCACCGCATGCATGTCGGAAACTTTTTCCTTTAGTGGCTTCCGTCGGGTCAGCAGGGGAGCCCCCTAGAGCGGCGCTTCTATGCTGGTGCACACATACCCCCGCTGACCCGACCCCCCCTTCAGTTCCTTCTTACCATCCCTGGTGACGTTGGAACAACTCGCTTGTGAGTGATCCTTTAGCACAGTTGAAGTAGTTATCAATAGTTAACAGGTATCTGTAGTTAATAGTTATCAGTAGTTAGCACTTCTTAATAGTAGATAGTTAAGCTTCCTTTGTTTTAGGTGTCTGGAAGTTGTTTCCAGCACCAGCCCTGGGCTGCGGGGCGCGGGGCATGCGGCAGGCCCAAAGGTTTAAGGCTTGTGTCACATGCGGCAAGCCTATGCTGATCAGTGATCCCCATAACTCGCGTCTCCGCTGTTTGAGGGAATCGCACCAGATTGAGTGCTGCAAGATCTATAAGGCTTTTAAGCCAAGAACCAATAAAGAGACTTTTGCGTCAAGCAATTACTCCTGGAGGCCACACTGCAGCCTGCGGCCTTCGACCATCTGGCTTTGGCGCCGCAGTCCTTGGTGCAGAGTGCCCCGGCATCAGTCCATGATCCAGCGCCGGTGGGGCACTGTAAGCATACCGCACCGAGGCAACAAGACAGGCCCTGGCACCATTCGACCTCTCCAGCCTGGTCAAAGGGGAAGCCTAAAGGCGATAGAGGGTGCTCCTCACATAAGAAGGTGGCGTCTTCCAAGAGACTGAGCACTCAGAGGGACAGTGCGGCCCCAGGACATATACTGGCACCGGTGGCTCCGGCGCCACAGGGCCTGTCGAGCCCTGGGCTAAGTGAGTTGAATGCAGAAGAAGGACTGGAGGACATCCCATAACAGCTTTCCATGCCAGAACCTTTGAGGTGGCAAAAGACCTCACCAAGCTTTTGGCGGCAAGCCCCCACCCTAGCAAGGAGAAGCCTCTGGCAACATCACCAAGGGTGCTGTCCACAGGCAAATGGTCAGTGGTGCGCCACTCGAGGTCACCAACCCAGCACTGCTCCCAGTGCCGGTTCCGGTCAAGCTCAGCCTCCATAGACTCCCAGTTACCTTTGACTCAGCGGTACTCGAGGGCATTGGAACCGAGCCAGCATACGGCACCAGCTCTGCCGGCACATCGCTCCCTGGCACTGTCACTAAGCCAGCACCAAGGGAACATAAGGCTGCAATCCCCGGTCCCTGGCAGTGATACCAGTCCAGAGAATATTGGTACTGATCCTGCTCCTGGTCGGTGAGGAGCCGCACTCCAGCCTCCCAACGGCACTGTGCCACAGCACCACCTTGGCCTTTGAGGTCGGCGTCCTCAGAATCTGAGGTCAACTCAGGCTGCTACAGCTATGCCTGCAGGGCGCCGGGTAGCAGGGAGCCCCAGACCACGTGGCATCCCCAATGGGGCCCGCCAGGACAATGGCCCTTTTAGACACTGTGGGCCTATCAGCAGCAGCAGGGGACCTCCTCCAGAGCTTCGAGGTCAGGCTATTCGGTTCATTGGTCCCGGTCCCCACGCAGGCACCCTACCCTGCCCAAGGAGGCCACAGTGTCCAAGCCACCAGATGCCTCTCTGAAGCAACGGAGAGCAAAAGCGGCACTGAGCCCGGTGCCATCCCGGGGACAATCAATCCAACAGGACCCGGATGTGCCCCTGGTCCATGAGGAGCGGCAAAAAGGGCAGGTGGAGGAAGCTCAGCAGGCCTTCACCTCCTCATCATCCCCAGATGAAGCTGTAGTGGGCACGGTGGTGTTGAGGCCTCCCCCAGCTGACCACAAGGCACATCAGGAGCTGCTCCGCAGGGTTGTCCAGAATTGGACCTGGAAGCGGTGGAGCAGGAGGATCCTGTGGTGGACATCCTAAGCCCTGAAGACCCCTCCAGAATTGCGCTCATGCTCATAAAGACAATTCAGTATAACTACAAAATGGTCTGGCAAACCCCAGCCTCCAGTGCACCGACAGCAAGGGGAGTGGAGAGGAAGTACTTTGCCCTTTCCAAGGGATACCACTTCCTATTTTGTCATCCAGCCCCCCGTTCTCTGGTCATCTCAGCCGTGAATGAAGGGGAGCATCATGGTCAGCAAGCCCCGGCCCCCAAGGCCAAGGAGGCTAAACGTTTGGACTTCTTCAGAAGGAAGGTCTACTCCTCTGGGGGACTCCAGTTAAGGATTGTGAACCAGCAGGTGATCCTAAACAGGCGCAATTTTAATTCCTGGGCAGCAGTTTCCAAATTTAAAGACTCCTTAGGTTGACCCCAGGGCTCTCAACCTAAGTTCATAGCCCTTGTGGAAGAGGGAAAGGCAGTTGCCAAGACCTCTTTACAGGCCTCTCTGGACTTGGCAGACGCAGCAGCCTGAACAGTCGCCTCAGGTGTGGTGATGAGGCACTCGGTGTGGCTTCAGGCCTTCCGCCAGAGGTCCAGAATACCATCCAGGACCTCCCCTTCGAAGGGTCTGGCCTCTTTTCTGACCAGACAGATGCCAGGCTGCATAGCCTTAAAGACTCCTGGGCATTCCTCAAGTCATTAGGAATTCACACCTTGGTGACTCAGAGGAAGCCATTCAAGCCCCAACCATCGCAGCAACAGCAGTACCAGCCTCGCCCTAGGCAGGAGCTTTATCACAGAAGGAGCAGAGACAACAGACACAGGCAGACTAACACGCCTAATTAAGGCCAGAGCCAGGACAATCCCCTCCCTGGCAACAAGCAAGGGTTTTGAAGCTGCGCTCGAGGACAGCATACCAACCCAGCTCCCGGATACTTCCCCTTGTTTCTTGAACTGCTTGTCCTTCTACCATGTGTGGTTCCGTATAACGTCAAACCGTTGGGTCTTACACACGAGACAAGTGGTTTACACGCTGCAGTTCTCCTTCCCTCCTGCCCACCCCCTTTCCCCATCCCTCTTCAGGATCCTTCTCACAAGGAAATCCTTATGCAGGAGATACAGTTGCTCCTAGAGGTGGGGACGGTGGGGGAAGTCTCTCGGAAACTAAGGCGGGAAGGGGTTTTACTCCCATTTTCTCATCTCAAAGGCAAAGGGGCCCATTTTAGACCTTCGCGGTCTCAACAAGCTCTTTGTCAAGGTCTGCTTCCGCATGGTCTCCCTAGGCACTATTATCCCATCCCTGGATCTGGGGGATTGGAACGCTGCCGTCGACATGAAAGATGCATACTTTCACATCGGTATTCACCCCGCTCACTGGCGGTTCCTGCGGTTCACAGGGCGGCGTGCACTCACGTAGTCAAATATGCTCAACTAAGCCTCAGGACTTGACAAGTGTGGCTAGCCCGGTCATATCTCCCGGGCAGAGATCCCCTAGACCTTGTTATGACAGTTCCGGCGCAGTTGTTGGACTCCCTGCGCTGGTGACTCAGTCGGCTGGTAGTCTGCGAGGGTATCCCCTTCGCCACACCGCAGCCTGCTCTGACGCTGGTGACAGATGCATTAGACCTCAGCTAGGGAACTCACTTAGGGGACCTAAGGACACAGGGCTTGCGGTACAAGGCCGAGATGTCACTTCACATCAGTGTGAAGGAGCTCAGCGTGGTTCGTCTAGCCTGCCAAACCTTTCATGCTACGCTGGAATGTCACAGCGTGACAGTTCTGACAGACAACACCACCGCCATGTTTTTATATAAACAAGCAGGGTGGAGTCCATTCCTCTCCCCTCTGCCGAGAGGCCCTTCTCCTGTGGGACTTTTGTATAGCCCGCTCCATCTATCTTGTAACGTCATATCTCCCAGGAGAATGAAACAAGCTAGCGGATAGCCTCAGCAGGTCATACCGCATGCACGAGTGGTCGATGAGATTGGACATCTTGTGATCAGTCTTCCAGAAGTGAGGGTTTTCCCAAATGGACCTCTTTGCCACCAAGAGCAACAGCCAATGTCTGCAGTTTTACTCATTCCAGAACCACAGTCCAGGCTCAGTTGCAGATATATTCACGATCCCTTGGAGCGGGAGCATGAAGTACGCCTTTCCTCTGTTCCCTCTCATCCAGAGTTTTCCTCAAAGTTCGCAGGGACAAAGCGATGATAATTTTGATCGCCCCAGCTTGGCCTTGTCAGCACTGGTTTACAACACTGCTAGAGCTGTCAGTGGCCGTCCCGATTGCCCTGTCCCTGCACCAGGATATCATCATGCAGGATCGCAGGTGCCTGCTCCACCCAGATCTGCAGTCTCTGCATCTCATGGCATGGAAACTCTCTGGCTAAATGCTCTGGAGAGCCAGTGCTCTCTTCTGGTATGGCAGATTCTCCTTGGCAGTAGGAAACGGTCCGCTAGGTGGCCCACCTAGCTAAGTGGAAAAGATTTTCCTGCTGATTTGAGCCTAAGCAGATACAGCCACTCCAGGCCACTATTCCAGTCTTCTTAGAATACCTCAAGCATCAGAGTCTCTCTCCTTCCTTGATCAGAGTGCATCTAGCTGCCATTTCAGCGTTCCACCCGGGGGAATCCCGATGCTCTGTTAATGCGTCATTAACAGCTTTCCTGGCACACGTCCCGATCCAGGAGATCTGTAAAGCAGCCACCTGGTCATCGGTGCACACATTCAAGCCCACTATGCAGTCAACCAGCAGGCCAGAGATGACGCAGTGGTTGTCAGGGCTGTTCTCCAAGCAGTTGCTCCATGATCCCTATCCTCCTCTTATGGTAAGCTTGTGAGTTACCTAATGTGGAATGGATGTGAACAAGCACTCGAAGAAGAAAAAACGGTTACCTACCTTTCGTAACTGTTTTTCTTTGAGATGTGGTGTTCACATCCATTATGCTTCCCACCCTCCTTCCCCTCTGTTGGAGTCTCTGGCACGAAGGAATTGAAGGGGGGTTGGGTCGGCAGAGGTATATATGCGCCAGCATAGAGGCACCACTCTAGGGGGCTCCCCTGCCAACCCGATGGGAGCAGCTAAGGGAAAAAGTTTCTGACATCCGTGAACATGGCGCGCACTAACCTAATGTGGAATGGACATGAACAACACATCTTGAAGAACAACGGTTACGAAAGATAGGTAACCGTTTTTTCTGCAGTATCTCTTTGTTTGCACCAAAAAGAGGCTGAAGTGCTGTAAAGTATCTAGGTGGACTCAGTGGAGGCAACAGTGAACAATGTGGAATGTAGAGGAAGAAAGTGGGGAAGAGGGGATTTACAAAAGACAGACTTGCCTGTGATTCACAACTCCGGAATTCTGACAAATCAACCCAGATGTGTTGGAATGTTGCCTCTGTGCCTCTAGATGCTATTTAACTTCTTGCTACACAACTTCTGTTTTTTCAGGCATTTACATCTTTCCCCTCTGGATAAGTTTTGCTGTTGTACCTCTGCAGAGTAACAGTCATTTCTGTGGAAGCTTGTTTTTTTACCTATTCCCTAAAGGCTTGGTTATGTAGCTGTTAATTTTTTTAAAGTTAAATGTCATGTTATAGGGTATGTCTGCACTACAGAGCCTATATACGTACGTATATTGATCTTCTAACCATACACTCTCTCTCTTCCATTACATGCATCTGAGGAAGTGGGTATTCACCCACGAAAGCTCATGCTCCAAAACGTCTGTTAGTCTATAAGGTGCCACAGGATTCTTTGCTGCTTTTATATCAACATAGTTATGCCAGCATGGCCCCCTAGTGTAGGCATGGCCTACACTGACAGGAATGTTTTGTCAGTATGGGAATACCACCTCTCCAAACAATGCTAGCTGTGTCAAGAGGACCCCTCTTCCATCAACAAAGCTGTGTCTATCCAGGGATTTTGTTGGCATAGCTATGTCAGTCGGGGTGGGGATTTTCATACTCCTGACTGGCATAAGTATGCTGAGGTAACTCACAAGTATGGACCAAGCCCTAATCTAGTCAACTTTTAAACATATGCAAACAGGAGAAATGGAAATGAATATTCAATATATCCAGACATGATTAGCTCTTCATTTGCAACATATACAATTTAAACTACTGGGGCAAGATTAAGGCAAACTTTTCCTATTTGAGTGTCTGGTATTTTCAGGATAAAATTAGGATGCATAAGAAAAGTATGAGAGAAATGATTCCTTTGTTGGCTTATGTTTTTGTTCTGGGTTCCTTCTCAGAGGAGCACTGCTTTCTCAATTCAGTGGCATGTTGCTTGTTCTCAAATCAGGGTGTGGAATGCAGAGATGACGCCACAAAACAGATGGAAGATAAAAATGTGCTAAGCCAAAATATCCTTCTTGCTACATTGGCATGAGCATTGTACATTTATTAGAAATCGGGATTATAATTATGCACAGTATTTTAAGTGTAATTTTCTGGTGTGCATTTCAGTTGAATAAAAAGCTTCATTTATACGTACACTTTCCACAGTCTCCATTTTCTTTGCCCTTTCCATATTTTGATTTGCATTCAATTGCTCCTCTCACTGGTTTGGGAGATTTAGAAAAATGTTACCCTGTGTTTTTAGGCCACCACTTCCTTATAAACGGGTCTCACCTCTGGGGTAAATGGCTCAAGTTCTGGTGCTCAGGGTCTGCAGTTAGCATTTGCTAAAAATTACAGCACAGCAGCGTGTGAGATATTACACACTAGGTATGTTTTTCTACTAGGTATGGGAACCACCATATCTTTGTCTTTGCAAAGTAAGCAAATAAGAACTACCAAGTTTGAAGACTGAATTGGAAAGTAACAGTCTGTATTTCAGTGGGATGGTTTGTCCAGTGCACGTGCCAAAGTACTGCAAAATAAAATTCAGATATGGAAGAGAAATTACTAAACATATGTTCGTAGTCTTATGTTAATACTAGTACAACCTATTACTGGTCTGAATGATGTTTCGGGGAAATAGGTCTTGTGGCTGGACAGCACAAATAATAAAAAACTTGTTTGCAAGAGTAGTGGTTTAGTTTGAGGTCTGTATGCAGAAATCAGTGGCAAGCTCCATTAATGATTTCCCAAGGTGTGGTTTAGCACTAGGGTGTGAGTAAAACAACTTTTGGGGTTGGGATACAAATCTCCGTTTGAAAGATGAGTGCTGTACACATAGATGTCTATGCACTCATCATTCTTCCACATGTTGCTATGCAAATACATAATTAAATGGATCCCTCGTCATCCATGATAGGAGGACAATGGTGTAATGGCCATACCAAGTGTCTGTAGCAGTGCCAAAGTGCAGCAAATAATTATCTCAATAACTGGAGTAAAGTGTAGAAATACAGATCAGAGGTGAACACAGATTGTAGAGGATGGTGAGTTTTAAAACACTTATTTTTGGCATTTTACACGTAACACTTGTGAATATCCTGTCAAGTTAATTTTTAAGAAGTGAAAGCCTTCGCGCTGTATGTGGCATGTGCTTTTTAGAACAGCTTAGTCAACTCCTTTCTCTCCCTCCCTTCACTTCAGTACAAATTTGTCACCTTTTCCATTGCAAACTGATGTGTGTTCAGGCCAAAATTCGGGAATGCGAGGAGGGAGGGAATATCGTGAACTAAACGTAAAACGCAATGCAGAAAGCCCCTGCTGTCCCAAACTTTGAAATGTATGACAGTAATTTATGGGGGGCGGGGAGGGAAAATTATGGTGGAAGAAGTGAGAAGAAGACTTAGGGCTTGTCTGAACAGTGTGGTAGTCCGCACTAGAGGGGTGTAAATTCCAGTGTGCGCTAATGTGTTATGCACTAACTGGCGCTTGTGGACCCACTAAAAACTCCCTAGTGCATGTTAATGTAGTCCTGTTGAAATGTGTTTTCAAAAAATTTACACAAAATATTGAAATAATAAAGTTGCTTAAATATGGTCAAATAGTATGTTCCTCTCTTCTTAATATTCATCTCTGTGCACTTTTTGATTTTAAAATCCTATTTCTAAAAGGGGCTTAGATATTTAGAATCTTAAGTCTCACAGAGAGGCCATGGGACTTAAGATCCTGAAATGCTTAACTTACTTTGGCGTAGGCTCCTAAGTTACCTATGTCCTTTTAAAAAATTACAAATTGAAAGGACACATACTAGCTCTGAAAGAAGAAGCCTTTACAAATACAGAAGATCTATGGGAATGTTTCTATAACCCTTTAAAATTCCTGTGGAAATAGCTCTTTAAACAAACACTCTACAGTGTTTGTTACACAGATATTGTAGCGCTGTGCGGACGGCCAAGACCATGCAAGGTAAACTGACCGTTTTTAAAATGGGTATTGTATTAGCGTTTGTGGCATTCAGGCCAGGCCAGGGAGTGATCAGTTATTTATTTTTTTTAAAGTTGTTTAATTTCTAAGGTAAAACTATGCAAATTGTAATGAAATTACAAGGAGATGGAAAGAAATTCCAAATAGTTCTGAAAAATTGTTTAAATATCATAGCATAGGTTAATGACCAGTCATTTTTCTCCCCTTTCACAAAATAACTTAAGAGCAGTTCTTCTGTGGTGTCTTACATAATTGCAGCCTTTCAGTGGCTGTACAGTGTCAGCAATAGCTGGGAGGTTAGGTCAATCATGGAAATATTTAGATTGCCAGGATATTGCAGTGAATAACCTTGTTTAAAAATACTAATAACCATCCTCAAATACTAATCATATGCTCTGAAGATTTTAGGAAAGAAATTGCACAGGAGAAGTGCTTGTTTTAGTAGATGTTTCTGAGACCTTACTATATTTATGTATGGAGAAATTTTAAGTTGGTGTAACGTTCATCTGCCAAAGATCCAGGAGTTGCAGCTTTGTGTGTGAGCTCCAAGGCTGATAAGGTGTTATAGCAGAGAAGTGCAGTTAAAGAGGATTGTATTGAGATTGTACTCTTATCTACTTGTACAGTAATTCCTAGAGAAAGCTATTGAATTAAAATAATTCATGCAGGCAGGCAGTGCAGAGCCAGCTCAGCATTAGTAAGCCTCAACTCACCCTGCCAGGACCTCTTTAGCCCAGTAACCGAGTCCTCTGAAACATGGTTCTCTGTGGATTAGGAACAGAGAATTGGACTGCTTCACAGGCACAGGCTAGCTCTTGGCTGGTTTAGGACACAAATTCAGAGGTGTCATCAGCTGACCAGTGGGCTGGGTAACAGACCCCCACAGGGGAGCATGGCCAACACTTCTGAAAATCAGACTCCTTAGTTACCTAGCGTGGAAAAAATTGTCTCAAGGATTAAGAATATTGGAATCAGCTATCACAGGCAGGTGTATTCCAGGGAAAAAATATTTTACATGTAGGACTATTAGGTTAGGCCAGGGATTAGCAATCTTTGGCACGCGGCCCATCAAGGAGAGCCTCTGGCGGGCCGGGCCGGTTTGTTTACTTGCAGCATCCACAGGTTCAGCTAATCGTACCTCCCACTGGCCGCAGTTCGCTGTTCCAAGCCAATGGGGGCTGTGGGACACAGTGGCCAGCACATCCCTCAGCCCGTGCCACTTCCTGCAACCCCCATTGCTGTGGAGCGGCGAACCACAACCAGTGGGAGCCGCAATCGGCTGAACCAGCAGATGCGGCAGGTAAAAGAACTGGCCCGACCGCCAGCGGATTTCCCTGACAGGCCGCGTGCAAAAGGTTGCCAATCCCTGGGTTAGGCTGTTTATTTTGGGAATAGAACCTGCACAAATTTTTCAAAAGTGCCTAAGTCCTAGTCTCAGAAGTGACAGGATCCTAAGTCCCTTTTCACTTTGAATGAGACTTGGACTCCTAAGTGAAAATGGAAAGAATTATCCCGTGTAAATACTGTATTGTGTTCTGTTGGACTTGATAAAGTTTGCTTATGGTCTGGAAGACTTTGTAAGCACTATTGGCTGAATTGCTTGGGTTCAAGGAGCCCACTACACATTTGGTCCATTTGGTTTGGTTTACCAAAGTTTGAACTTTGTTCTTTAAATTAATAGTCGGTGTTGTCTACAAATGACTATAGTCATAAGGAACAGATAATGAGCCAACCTGTGCTGTTTTGTATCTTATTCCTATTGTAAATGATAGGGTTGCACATGTGTCGGAGGGATATTAGTTTGGCCTAGTCTCAGTAACTGTGCAGCTATGTGAAAACTGAGTTGTTGGCGTTACTTTAAGATATACCTACGGTAATACATAGATAATGAAATTAAAACAATATTGTAGGAGTATTGTAGTTTAATTATTATTGTAGTAAAGCTGTGTGTTTTTTTAAATCCAAAATTGTAATTTTTCATTATTTTTCATACAAGTATTTTGTCAGATTAATTTTTCATTGGATATTAGTGAACCTTTTTTATCTGACAGCAATGTTATAGGCAAGGGTCTTAGAATATACGCTTAAATATAAAAATCAAAACCTTAATTTTGCATAAGGTATTGCAGCATTACTAGCATATTGTAAATAACCCCAACTATACATACAATATGATGGGGGCTAATTTAGCTACAACAAATCAGGAAAAAGATCTTGGAGTCATCGTGGATAGTTGTCTGAAGATGTCCACGCAGTGTGCAGAGGTGGCCAAAAAAGCAAACAGGATGTTAGGAATCATTAAAAAGGGGATAGAGAATAAGACAGAGAATATATTATTGCCCTTATATAAATTGATGGTACGCCCACATCTTGAATCCTGCTTTCAGATGTGGTCACCTTATCTCAAAAAAGATATACTGGCACTAGAAAAGGTTCAGAGAAGGGCAACTAAAATGATTAGGGGTTTGGAGAGGGTCTCATATGAGGAGAGATTAAAGAGGCTAGGACTCTTCAGCTTGGAAAAGAGGAGACTAAAGGGGGATATGATAGAGGTATATAAAATTATGAGTGATGTGGAGAAAGTAGATAAGGAAAAGTTATTTACTTATTCCCATAACACACGAACTGGGGGTCACCAAATGAAATTAATAAGCAGCAGGTTTAAAACAAATACAAGGAAGTTCTTCTTCACGCAGCGCACAGTCAACTTGTGGAACTCCTTACCTGAGGAGGTTGTGAAGGCTAGGACTATAACAGCGTTTAAAAGAGAACTGAATAAATTCATGGAGGTTAAGTCCATTAATGGCTATTAGCCAGGATGGGTAAGGAATGGTGTCCCTAGCCTCTGTTTGTCAGAGGGTGGAGATGGATGGCAGGAGAGAAATCACTTGATCATTACCTGTTAGGTTCACTCTCTCTGGAGCACCTGGCATTGGCCACTGTCGGTAGACAGGATACTGGGCTAGATGGACCTTTGGTCTGACCCAGTATGGCCGTTCTTATGTTCTTATGTCTTGAAATTAAGCAAAATTTGCTTCCTAATGTCATCAGTTTCCAACAGCATTATAGTTCAGAGTTGTAGTCAGGGTTTTAGAGAAAATCACAGGTAATGTTCATACTGTATATCAAAGCAACCGTTCAAAGATAATTGGAGTAAGATCTTAATTCTTTCTTGAGGGAACTCAAATAGGAATTATTTTTCCCTTTGGAAATAGTAAATAAAATCAAATTATTAAAAAAAAAAACTCATCATATTTCATGAACATATGAAGTTCAGACACACAAATTTGTGAGGTCATGATAAATTACAGAGAGAATGATCTGGGTAGACAAGATACTTGCAAGTTATTTTATGCATCACACTAAGTGTCTCATGTACTAACAAGAAAAAGTACTCACAGGAGTATTCACACCAGAAGTGAGTTCTCAGCCTCTTTGAACAGTATTTTGGTCATTTGTACAATAGATGTCTGGTAGCTGCAAATGTTAGTGGATAATTTGTGAAGAGAGACTCATGTTTAAGAGTTTGGCTCATTCAGTCAGGGAACAGAGTACCATATCATCCAAGGCTATGGCTACACTGCAGCTCAAGTTGAAATAAATTATGTCGCCCAGGGCTGTGAATTAGCCCCCACTCCCTCCCGAGCGACGTAACTTTTGCAGCCTTAAGCACTGGTGCAGACAGCAGTATGTCAGGCCAACATAGCTACTGCCCCTCATGGGGGCTGGAGTAATTAAGCTGATGGGAGAGCTCTCTCCCACAGGCTTAGAGCAGGTACACTAGAAAGCTTACAGCGGCGCAGCTGCATCAGTGCAGCTGTGCTACTGTAAGCCCTCCAGTGTAGCCATAGCCTACGTAACCAATAATACTACGCAATAGTAAATACTCAGTGATTTGTTATTTACAAGTTAAAGTGTGTTGTGAAAATTAATTCCAAAAGGCTTCTAAACATGCTTGCTGAAAAAGTACAAAGATGGAAAGGTGGAAGTTTATAGGATAAATTAGTTGTAATGAATAATTCAGCCAGCTGGCATTGCAAGTTATATGCTCTGTCTGGATTTAGTATGGTTCTATACTTGAGTAAGTGGACAGCATAATTGCCATAGCTAAATAGGTGACATACTGAGAGCAGATGAATATTTTCCATAGGATGCTAACTGAGATTGTGTTCTGCACTAAGGCTAGGAAAAGTAGAAAATTCAGTTTATTTTTGATGTGCTTCTTTGACTGCTGTTGTTAATTTTCATGACCACTGCTCAGTGCCATGTACCTTTTATGTATGTGTCACTCAGCAGTGTAAATTTAGCTATTGAGATACATCTCCCTTCCTTCCTTCCTTCACTCAGGGAGTGTTACCATAGCATTTTCCTCCCAGTTACTACCTCACAGAGCTGCAGATGGGACTGACTCTGAATTCTGTGCTGGTTGCTCTGATACGATGTAGTAGGAGAATGGGAAAGAGGTAACATAGCAGCATGGATAAAACTCCACTTGTTTTTCAAGCAAGAGAACACCTTCTGTCTGACATGGGTTCATCAATTTTTGTTTAACATTGAGAACTGAATTTTGTATAAACGGAAGCAAATCTTGTGGGCTCTCTCATCTGTTTGCTTCTCCCAAGGAGATTCATATGAGGTAGTGTCTGCCTGACACCAGTGTTCACTTCTTTTTTCTTGCAGCTATGGACATGGCTCGAGGAGTTACAAAAAGAGCTGCTCGATGATGTCTATGCAGAGTCTGTGGAGGCTGTGCAAGACTTGATCAAACGCTTTGGCCAGCAGCAACAGACTACTTTACAGGTTACAGTCAATGTCATCAAGGAAGGGGAGGATCTTATACAGCAGCTAAGGTAATGCTTCTTCTTCTTTTTATTATTTTTTTTTTTAAGAGAAGTTGGTGTTAAATCTCTTCAACATTATGTTTTAAAGCATTGGGGACATTTCTCCTTAAGCCTCTTTCTGCATATACTTCCCCCATATAATAGATCATTACCCTCTTGATTTTTTTGTAGGGGGAAGGGCGAGTATAATCAGCAGTACTATTAGATGTATTTCATTCTGTGAAGATCTTATCTAACCCTTTGTTTACAGGAAGTTAGGCTCACAAACATTACCTTCACATAAAGGAGAGTTAGCCTCCATAAATTATCTCTATGTGACATGAGTCAACGGGGTATCAGGCAGAGGCACCGTGTGACATGACACGTTTAAGAATCACTGAACTCTGAGCAGCAGCCCTCTCTAAAGAGACTGCTTGTTTTAAACTGACACTTGAAGTTCTTTTGAATGTTAGCACGTGACGTGATTGGTTTTTTGTTTTTTTTTTTTCTGTAGAGGCAATGTGAACGTGTGGTCCTGTCCATTAGTGGTAGCTTAAATAAATCCTTGGGCACTTTCTGAATTCTGCAGAAGTGGGTGTTACCTCATCTGTGGTGGTGGTGATTTTTTTTCCTCTTTTTTTTTTTTGGCTTTATGCTCAAGTAAAATCGAATCATGTAATTCAGAATACAACGAAGTATGTAGTCATCATGTCTCATTTCCTCTTCAAAATGAAAAGTTTTACATGGGTTTAAATTTTAATCTTGACACAAATAGAATGTAGATTGAATACCAGGGCTGTTGGGAGGCAAGTGGGGCAATTTGTCCTAGACCCCCACGAGAATCTGTGTCCCCCCCCCCCCCCCGCCTTCACCTTTGCCTTCCCCTATCCACCGGTGCCTCAGCACGCCATTTCCAGGAGCGGCCCTGGACAGAGCTAAAGCAGCATGGCTCCAGCGGGGCCTGAGCTCCTGCCGCTCAGAGCCACGTGGTAAGAGGCTGGGGCTGCAAGCTATGGCTGAGTGGCGGGAGCTCAGGTCCCGCTGGAGCCATGCTGCTTTAGCTCTGTCCAGGGCAGCTCCTGGATGTGGTGCACTGAAGCTCTGGGAACGGGGGGAGATGGTGGTAAGCAGCATGGAAAGAGGGCCAGGGGGTTGGATAAGGGGCAGGGAGTCCCGGGGACAGTCAGGGGACAGAGGTTCGGAGGGGGGGGACGCTCAGGGAACAGGGAACAGGGGGTTGGATCGTGGGCATTCCGGGGGTCTGCCAGGACTCAACGGGGGGTGGATAGGGGTCGGGGCAGTCAGGGGACAGGGAGCAGGAGGGGTTGGGGGGGAAGGGTCCTGAGGTGGTAGTTGGGGGGGTAGCTTCCTTTAAAATTAGCCACTTTAGATTAACAGTGATAGAGCCAAGAGAGCCATGGGGGAGCGATCACATGAGAAGATCAATATCCATCCTGC